>NW_012116488.1:4048076-4061529 GCF_000951035.1 Colobus angolensis palliatus
CCCAGGAGGTGCAGGCTTATAAGGGTGGGAAGTACTTCCTGGTCACTCAGGTAGTATTCACTAAGCAGCTGACGCAACCAAGTTTCAAACACAGAGACCACAGCATGACCAGGTCAAGCACCACCCTCAGCTTCCATGTATGTTTTTACTTTTTTAACTAGAGACAGGGTCTCACTACGTTGCCCAGGCTGGAGTACAGTGGTATAATCCTGGCTCACTGCAACCTGGACCTTCCAGGCTCAAGCCATCCTTCTGCCCTCCCTTTGAGTAGCTGGGACTACAGGCATGCACCAGCACACCCAGCTAAATTTTAAATTGTTTATAGAGACACAATCGCACTATGTTGGCTAAGGTTGGTCTTGAACTCCTGGGCTCAAGTGATTCTCCTGCCTCAGCCTCCCAAAAATGTTGGGATGACAGGTGTGAGCCACCACACCAGCCCCACACACATTCTTCCATGCACGGTGCTCCCAGGGTGCTGGGGAGGTCTACGCAAGTGGCGAGTCCACAGACAAGAGATCTCACGCAAAACAGAAAGAAGTGCTCAAGCTCTCAGAAAGGCAAGAGCCAACCCTTTAGCGACGGTGCCATCTTGTCTTTCAAATATATTTATTCTTAGTACAAAGCAAGTAGGAACAAAGCTGAACTAACAACTTGAGGCAAATTTGGGATTCGTCATTAACATGTACTAAATTCCATTCCCCTCTATGTCCCAGATGAGGAAACTTAGCAGAGGATGAGTTTCCCCCACCAAGTAAACAAAAGCTCAGCAGTACTATTTTGTTTTTAAAGATAATATTTACATGCCATTTTTTGAAATGACCATTTCTCCATGACTTCTAGTGTCTCCTCTGTCCTAGAGCACGGTCTGCAGGCAGGGTTCTCTCTATTCTTGGCCACCGCCTCAGCCTGCACCACCTGGAGTCTGAGTTTCTAGAGCCCTACAGGACTTAATGTCTGGTTGACTCCTGCGCCTGGTCCTTCCTCATGTTTTCACTGCTTGTGGCCCTTTCACTGCTCATGTTTTCACTGCTTGTGGCCCTTTCACTGTGGCCCTTTCACTGTTTTCACTGCTTGTGGCCCATACAGATCTGGGGAGAATTTAAGAATTTGGCAGGATTGAGTCTTCCAGTGCATGAACATGGACTATTTCACCAATTACTCAAGTTCTCTTTAAATGTCTCCCAATAAAGTCTTCTAATTTTCTTTCAAAAATGTGTGAAACATTAATTTTCAGATTTTATTCTTAGGTATTTGCTATGTTTTGATGTCATCATCAATGGTATCTTTAAAAACATTTAATTTTCTAACTGCCGTTGCAATAGAGAAAAAACGGTTTTTGAGTATCACTTCTATATGTAGCTATCTTGCTCAACTCTTAGGCGTTCTGATAACATATCTGTAAATCCCTCTGGTTTTCCTTTCATCTGCAAGTCCCCACAGTGTTCATCTCTTTCTTATCTACTGCGCTGACCAGAACCTCTGAGCAACGCTGACAGGAGCAGTGAGAACGGCCCTGTGCACCCATCTCCGACTCAGAGGGCAGCTTTTACTAGCTAACCATTGATTTGATGCTGCTCTAGCAGCCCGTGGATAACAGTTACCCAAGTAAGAAACTGAACTATGGATTCAATGCTATCCCAATCCATATCCCAATACACACTTCTGTGGAACTGAATACATGGATATAAAACATATGTGGAAATGCAAGGCGTTAAGACTAACCAAGACACCCCCGAGAAGAACAAAGCTGGAGGACTTGCTGTTCTAGAAATCAAGACTTCCTGTAAAGCTTCATGAATGAAAACAGCCAGGCTCTGTGCTGTCACACAGGCTTGTGCATAAATCGACACCTGATTTGTGACAGCAGCAGGTTGCAGAAAAGTGAGGAAAAGTTGGCCTTTCAACATGTTGTATTGGGACAACTAGGTACACAGTGACAAAAAAGAAAGGAAAGAAAAGAACAAAGAAAGAAAGGAAGAAACTGGATCAAATTATATACATATATACTAAAAAAACAAACTCCTGGTGGGTTATAGACTTAAATCTGAAAGGCAAAACTCTAATGCTTTTAAAAAATAATATAGAAGAATGTCTTACATAGGGAAAGAAGTAGAGAAGGACTTCCTTAGACACAAAGCCAGTAATCATTAAAAGACTGGTTGATCTATATTAAAACTAAACATTTTTCTTCACCAAGACACCCACAAGGATGAAAAGGCAAGTCACAGGATAGAACTATCTGAATACATATAACCCACAGACTCATTCCCACAACACATAAACATGTCCAATAACTCAGTAAGAAAGCTTCAGAGTACAAGCAGAAAAACAGGCAAAAGTCTTAACCAGGTTCTTCACAAAATACATCCAAATGGCTAATCACTATGAAGGGATCGTCACTCTAATTAATAATAACCAGAGAAATGCAAATTAAAACCACTACTGCCAACACCAAATAGTGCCTCAAGGAGCTGCTTTGTGGCTGGAGCCGGAACACCACCCATGGGCGGGGCAGTGCGTTATCAGTGGTGTTGAGGATACACGCAGCTGACAGCTAGGACGGCACTCCTGGCGCACCACCTCACGACACTCACACATACGTGCATCACAACTGAGGTACAGGAATGTCCACAGCACACCGTCCTAACAGCTCAGACTAGAAACAACCAAATGCCCATTAGTGGTGGATTAGGTAAATGCACATGCAGTCTATATAACAGTCCAAAGCGATAGAGATGAATGAAATACAGCTATACACAATATGGATATGCCTTACCGAATACTGTTGCATCAAAGGGGCCGATAAGGAGGATTTATTCAGTATAATTTCATTTATAGGTAGAAACAGGCATCCCTAAAACTATAAAAGACTTACGGGGGCTTTTTGGGTGCCCAGCCTGAATGGTGGTTATGTGGGAATTTGCTTTATAATTATTCACTACACTTTTGTTTCATATGCTTCCGTATGTAAGTTATATTTCAAATAAAAAAAGGCTAAAGATACACGCATATGGCTAAAAAATGAAAATGGAAAGAACCTAGTGAGACGTGAGTCTCTTTGCCCACACCCACCCTCTGGCCTCCCTCTCTTTTCCCAACTCCCACTGTTGCCAGTTAGGGCATCCCCGGGCTGCTCCAGGGGTGCACTCAGGCGCACGATTGTCAGCCGTTTCCTGCGTGGTTTTAGATGCGTCAACACCGACGACCTCTAAACTCACCTGGATCTACCTGAGACCGGAAGACACACTTGCACACACGAAATCCCAAGAGTTTCTCTCTTTTTTTTTTTTTTTTTTGAGACTGAGTCTCGCTCTGTTGCTCAGGCGGGAGGGCAGGGTCATGATCTCGGCCCACTGCAACCTCTGCCTCAGCCTCCTGATTAGTTGGAACTACAGGGGCCCGCCACCACACCTGGCTAATTTTTGTATTTTTAGTAGAGACGGGGTTTCACCATATTGGTCAAGCTGGTCTCGAACTCCTGACTTTGTGATCCGCCTGCCTCGGCCTCCCAAAGTGCTGGGATTACAGGCAGGAGCCACCATGTCCAGCCCCCCAACACAGTTTCTAACGTTCCTCTACATAGTGTTTCATGTTGAAGAATTAAAGCTTCGAATTTTTTTTTTAATTGAAAAACTTTCCCAATTAAGATAAAGATCTAGGCGATCTCTATTTTTTTCCTATTTATATGAAGATTCTCTCTTAAAAGAAAGATCAGTAATTATGCTTGCAAATGGATAAAATAAAAACTGTGGTATGACGTGTTTATCAGATCTAAAGCATGGGTGGGGAACAATTGGGATATAAGAACTAAAGTCTCAAGGCCAGGCGCAGTGGCTCATGCCTGTAATCCCAGCACTCTGGGAGGCCGAGGCGGGTGGATCACGAGGTCAAGAGATTGAGATCATCCTGGCCAACATGGTGAAACCCCGTCTCTACTAAAAATACAAAAATTAGCTGGGCGAGGTGGCATGCGCCTGTAGTCCCAGCTACTCGGGAGGCTAAGGCAGGAGAATCGCTTGAACCCAGGAGGTGGAGGTTGCAGTGAGCTGAGATCACGCCACTGTACTTCACTTCAGATTGGAGAAAGAGTGAGAGTCTGTCTCAAAATAAAAACAAAAAAAGAAAACTGCAGTCTCAGAGCAGCGCCAACCATGAGGACACAGCCTGCATCACTAGGAAGTCTTTCGCAGACGCATCCCATACATACACGCCAGGCACGGTGCTTCGCAAACGCATCCCATACATACACGCCAGGCACTGTGCTTCACAAACGCATCCCATACATACAGGCCAGGCACGGTGCTTCGCAAACGCATCCCATACATACACGCCAGGCACTGTGCTTCGCAAATGCATCCCATATATATACTCCAGGCACGGCGCTAGGCACTGACGATACAGAGATACATTAAAACACAGTATCTGACCTAAAACTACCAGAATATGGGAGGTGATGAATTCTGCTGGGAGACATGGGGATGAAGGCTCAGGGAGAACAGGAACCACAGCTGAGGAGAGGCTGAAGTTGCTGGGAAGGCACTGAAGGCCGCATTAAACGGGGGGACTGTCTAGAGGCACTCACTTGTCAATCATGGGGGGCCTGAAGTTACAGGAGAGATTAATCAGGCTGCATTCTCCTGGAAAATCAATTTTCCTCAAAAGACAGTACCTTAAAAATGAGGACAATTGATTGTATTTTGCATACCCCACATTAATCATACTGGATGCTTAATTATACATTTTCCCAGAGGAGGACCTTTTGTCTTTTCACCATTTTTATCCTCGGTATCTAAAACTGGCCAGCACATAGTGGGACCACAGATGTTTGTGGAATGAACAGATCCATCTGAGGAAAACAAATTCAGGTAATTTAAAGGAGAGGTACTGTAATTTGAAATATATTTATATCAAAAGAACACCACCTGTATCAGAGTAGAATGCAACATCTACATAAACTTTTAAGATAAAACTCAGGTCTTCAGAGAAACTGCTCTTAGGCATTTCTCCCCTGTGGAATCTCTGTAGTCAGAGGTGCCCTGATAGAAACATCTAAAACGTACGGTGGGAAGAGAGATTAGAATCAGAGGATTTTGAAGCAGATGAGTGATCCAACTTGATCTCTGTTCAGGAGAGACACAGGGGAACTGAAACCAAGAAGCCAGAGGCTTCTCCTTCAGAAGGGAAGGGCCTTAGCTACAGCCCATAAACCCAGCCCTCTTCTAGGCAATCCCGACGTGCCTTCCTGGGTCTGGACCAGGCCTGCCAGTCCTCATTTTTGGTAACAAGCATCTCTCACTCTATAAATCCAAGCTTCCACCACTTGAAAGCTTGATAAACACAACAATGAAATGCACACTTCTGTATATCTACGAAATGTCAAGACCAACTTTTACCCTGACCCTTAGCACCTAAATAACTTCAAAATTGGGTTAATCTTCTCACACAGTTTGTAACTCGGTTGATGACTTCTGAAATTTACAATAAATCTTTCTTAATTTCAAAGTGCAAGTGTCTTATTTTATCCATTTTAATATATACATTTTCCATATTAATGTTTCTGAAATCAAGTTGCATCTTTCACTTTTTCTTTTTTGGTAATTCTTTAAAAATGGTTTGGGCTACAATTAACAGCACCTTAGGTGTGATGAGATATGGTATCTTAGCGTCCCTACACATGTGACTCTGCTCAGGTTTCTAAACGGGTATCATTTCATTCAAATGAAGCCAATGTCCCCGCCTCCCTCCGGGTCTGTCTGTCTGTACCACCCAATGTGAAGGAGTTGAAGCAAACTGGCTGTAGAAAGCAGACGGGATTCTAGAAGAGGCCGTGCCTACCCTAAGTGTTCCCCGTTCTAGCGTGTGGCTGCCTGCAGCTAGGTCTGTTTGGCGGGGATCCATGAGAAACCAGGAGAGGCAGTGCACAGCCCTTCCTGTCACCAGGGATGCTGAAACCATCTTTCCACTCTGTGTGGGTAGATTTCGGGCAAAAGGAACAGTACCGCCAGGTACACTTCATTTGGGTATAAATTTGGTAACGTGGGGCTGGTCTGCAGTTTCTGCACTGACACTCTTATTTACATGTTTGGATAGAGACAACCCGTGGCTCACAATCCACCATGAACGTTCCAATGCTGTGGTTTATCCAGCTTTGTTGTACACATTTACCAAGGTTACATCATCTTTCCTGGAGAGAAAGATCTGCTGACCACAGGACCAGGCTGGGGTTCCCTCACAAACCTGAGCGGCTCCTACCTTAAGCCCTTTGGGTTTTCCTGATTCGTGTGCCTGGTTTTATTTGCATACGAAGAAAGGGGTAATATTCACTTTCCCCACAACTTTCTACCACCAACCCCATCTTTCCTTTCTCACGAAATTAACAGTATAATTTAATAAGGCAGAGATTTTTCATTTCAAAAAGCAGTGAAGCCAAATTCTAGTTCATTCATGCTTTCTGCCCATGAAGACTGGCAGCCTCTACCAGAGAATAGGTGGGGAAGGGTGGAGTGGAGTGGAGTGGAGTGGAGTGGAGTGGAGTGGGGTGGGGTGGAGTGGAGGGGCGCCCGGATGGAGAGAGGTCAGGCTGAAATGGGCGAAGGCCAGGAGAGGCTGCTTTCCTCAGAAAAGCTCTTCAGTGAATTTTTCGGTAAAGGGAGTCATGCGGAAGAGCAAACGGACTCCCGGTTCAGACTCCGCTAGATCAGAACATGGTAAAGTCATGAAGTTATTCTCAGCCTCAGGCTCCTCATCTGTAAAATCTCCTGTGGACACACGCACATTTAGAATGAACCTCCACCCCGGCTGCGGACAAGAGGAATTCAACGGCGTTAGCTGAACTGGAAGATTCAGCTTTTCTTTTAAACAGGGAAAAGTTAAGACAGGTCAGACAAACTCTTGGGGATAAAGATATAAATCCAGCACAGCATTATGTCCTGATACAGGCCATATTTCCCACTTAGGACTCTAGTTCTAGCAAGCCTTGTGGAGAACAGACACTCAGGGTCCTGATTAGTAAATGCTCAACACGCTCTGTGGAGCTCGTATCGCTTCACCTTCCACTCCCACCAGCACGCCTGGTGAAACACTGAATATTAATACTATTACTGCACCCGGTGACCAGAAGCTCCAGCAATGCAGTAGCTCATTTACCCAAAGAACAACGGCAGGTACCATCTCAGGAAAAGTAACAGCTCTTAACATTTGACAAGAAGATGTAATAATATCTTTTCAATTCCATCTTGAAATTGATTCCAGAACCTTCCATGTGTTTACCAGCAGACAAAGCAGTGTAGGGTGAAAATACACATACATTTTTTTCAGTCCCTTTTTATGTTCTCTACTTCCTTTCTCCATGTCTCCGACAGAGGAGGTTCAAGTGCTTCCTTCTAGACAAGAACTCTTGCTGAAGCTTGGCTCTTCCTGCAAATGACGTCCAGCCCGGGGATGGCAGCAGGGAGGGTAGGTGCAGGACACAACCAAATGAGCATGTGGTCTGTGTGCCAGGACCTACTGGGACCTGGGCTGTTCCTGGAGCTCCAGCCTCGCAGAGGCAGCCTGGGGATCAGGGCCACAGAGCAACACAGGTACCATGTCACATGCCAGAAACCACGGTATCAGGACTGTGTGCATGTACACGTGTGTCCAGTCTCTGGGGAGGTGAGACAGACACCAGTGCCAGAGCGCTCCGGCCCCTCCCGCAACCTACCAGCCTCCTCGAACTTGTCACATACCCACTGCTCCACTCTCTAAGATTTGAATTAGTTACCTGGTATTGGTATTAACCTACTTTGTGTTCCAGCCTCCACCTCACCTGCCCATCAACTCAAAAAAAAAAAAAAAATATATATATATATATGATGACCACTTTAAGATGGATGATGATGAAAATGAGTACCAGCTATCTTTAAGAACAGTTGTAGGGGCTGGCGCAAAAGATGAATTGTGCATTGTTGAAGCAGGAACGATGAAGGTAGTTGGAATAAGGTAACACAGCTTTGAAAACATCGGTACAGCCAAGGGCTTCCCTTGGGCTCTGAAATGCCACCACCTGTGGCCTTGTGGGTGAAGTGTGGTTCAGGGCCCGTGCGTACCAATGGATGGCACTTAGTAGCTGGGGAGAAAGATGCAGAGTCAGAGAGACAGGAGGATGTGAAACTCTTCAGAATATCTGGAAAGCGATCTCCCCCTGGAGGTGGTAGCAAGGTTCCGCAGAAAAAAGTAAACTTTGCTGCTGCTGAAGATTATGATGATGAAGATGAGACGGAAACTGAGGACAAATCTCCAGTGAAGAAATCTATAGGAGATACTCTAGTCAATCATGCACAAAATCAAAACAGAATGGAAAAGACTCCAAGTCACCAATGTCAAGAAAAGGTCAAGAACCCTTCAAAAAACAGGAAAATACTCCTAAAACACCAGAAGAACCTAGTTCTGCAGAAGACATTAAAGCAAAAATGCAGCCAAGTATAGCAAAAGGTGGTTCTCTTTCAAAGTGGAAGCCAAGATAATCAATTACGTGAATGGCTTCTGGATGACTGACTGGGGGCTACTGAAGATCTCTGGCAGGGCAGGAAGTCTCTTTAAGAAAATAAACAGTTAAAAATTTTTCATCTTATTTCCTATCTCTAACAGTTGATATGTGGTAGTCCTTTTTATAATGCAGAATGAGAACTTCCCCTATCGTGTTTGATAAATGCTATCCAGGTTCCATTACCAAGAATATATTGTCCAAAATGCCAATTTGTTTTAGACAGGGTCTTGCTCTGTCACCCAGATGGGAGTACAGTGGTGTGATCACAGCTCACTGTAGCCTCAACTTCCTGGGCTCAAGCGATCCTCCCACCCCAGCCTTCCAAGTAGTTAGAACCACAGGCACATGCCACCACTCCCAGCTAATCTTTTCATTTGTTTTTGTAGAAGACAGAGTCTTGCTATGTTGCTCAGGTTGGTCTTGAACTCCCAGGCTCAATCGATCTTTCTATTCTGGCCTACCAAAGTGCCGGGATTACAGGGGTGTGCCACCATGCCCAGCCCAAAACGCCTGTTTAAAGACGGAACTCCACTCTCTGCTTGGTTTTAAGTACGTATGGCATGTTATGACAGGACATAGTGGTAGCAGTGATCAGACATGGACATGGTGGGGAGATTAAAAAAAAATGCGAAATAAAACTCAGTATTTTAATAAAGTAAGAAAAAAGAAAAAAGACACATCACTCCCACCCCATGCCCTCCCGAGCTAAGGCTGGTCTAGCCATGCCAGGTGTGAGCGGGCACCACAGCCACGCTGCTATCAGGGGATGGACCGCACCTGGGGAGGGCTGGACACAGATCTGTGATCTGGAGGATGATTCGGGGATAGAAGATAAGCAGGCACCCCGCGGGTGGTGACTGTCGGTGACACGCAGCTCCCCAGGACAGTACCCTCATGCCTGTCACCAGCACACCTGGGCAGGGACCCTGATGAGTGCACGCAGAGCACCCCGGTCGGGGCCGAACCCCAGCTTGCTCCTCACTCCCCTTTCCCCAGGATGCTCAGTGGCCGCTCACCAGCGGGAAAACAAACCAACAAGCAAAGTAGCCACTGAGAGCCCACGGGCGCTCCCACCCTCTCCTCCTGTTTCCATGGGGATTCGAGGGGGCAGGCTGCACCTGGAAACCTTGGCTTTCGACCGCTTTCTCAAAGGGTCCATCGAGTCACACTCCCTAAGTAACATGGCTGTAATACAGCTGGCAGGTTATTCAAGAAGTTCACCAGCTAAAAGGTTCGTTTTTCCACTGGAGAAGAATATGTCACCTAAAGATTTGATATGTTTATTATTCATGGAAACGAGGAACATTCTAGTGTTCGGGTAAGTGTTGAAAGACAGTGGACCCTTTTCTACCCATACGTCTGTGCTGCCACTGAATTTGTTTTCTTGACACAGCAGGGTTTGGTGTGGGGAACCCGCAGGTATAAGGAGGCCTCTGGGGGACCTCCACGAGCTGGACTCTTCACAGCAGCCGCAAGAGGCAATACTAGAAATCAGGTGCCAAGAAGCTCCATGGGGAGCTGAGAGCTCAGTGGTCTCTGAAGGAGGGGGTGCTCCCTGCCTTCCAGACTAAGCCTGGGTGGCCTGTGAGGGACTGCATGACTCCAGCCTCCTGGCTGTCCACCTGGCCCTGGAGCCCTGCTCCCTGACCTGGCCCCACTGCCCCAGTTAGCCTCAAAGGGCCCCCTTTGACAGGTGCTTCCCTCCCCTGCCTCCCAGAAGCACGGGCGGTCCTCTGCCTTACTCTCTCCGGCTTTTCGCGTCTGCGGCTGGAAGGTTTCATTTCAAAAAGAACAGCACAGTGACCGTGGGCAACCCCCTTCCCTCGCCCCACCTCCTCGGGTGAGGACTGACCACTCAGCAGGGAGCCTGGTGTCCGGAGGCAGAGTGGAAGTGTCTGTCTGGACACGGAACGGGCCGGCCCCACGTCTTTCAATGTGGAAGCCCGGTTTGGTGATCTGAGAGGTGGTGGTATTTGGGGAAACCTCCACAGGCCGTCCTCTAGATTCTACTTTTCTACATACAGTACTTCCTAAGATTTGCTCTTTATGGTCCAAGTTTTATAGCTAAACTAAAAACTTAACATTCATGGCCATTACTAGGCACAGTTGCCCCTTTCATTTCTAACTTTGAATCCTTCATTTAGCAAGTATCTGTAAAGCCTCAAAGACAGGAAGCAGCAGTAAAACAAAGGTGTTAAGAACTTGGGCAGAAAGCCAAACCTGTGGGTTGGAATCCCAGCTCCACCTCTGACTACCTTAGTGACCCTGGGCAGAAAATGATCTCTTTGGGCCTCAGTTTTCTCAACTAGAAAATGGGAATAATTGTCTTTACTGGGGTTGATGTGAATTAAGAGATGTACAGTGCTTAGAAAAATCCCTGAAATATAGCGTGTCCTCAATAAATGTTGTTTTTGTTTTTTGTTAATCATGTATCAAGTGACTAACTAGCATCTATAACTCAATCTTGTTACCATCCCGATGGTAACGGAAGCAACTAACGGAAGCAACATTTTCACCCTCTCCAGGCATGTCCCAGCAGGCCTCTGATGCACTGCACTCAGCAACTAAATTTGTACCAAATGAAAGGCGGAATCTCAATTTGACAATGTCTGGTTCTGCATAACACAATTATGCATATGCCCTGATAAACAGCACAGCAATAGTGCTTTGCTGTTCTTGATCTTCTAACAGGGCAGTGCAATAGGAACTACTTAAATGTTGGCTGAAAGAGGCTGAATGAACCCCAGATCCGATTATTACAGATGTACCCACTAGGTCATGGGGGAGCCAGTCCGTTTGGTGAGTTCACAGACATCTTAGTATTATCAATTTGTGGCATAACTAGATCTGAATGGAAAAATATCCTTAAAGTTTGATAGGTTATAAAAGACCGGTGGAGTGGAGCTTTTTTTTTTTTTTTTTTTTTTGGTGAGGCAGAGCAGGTATTGCTGGAAGCTCACATGGGTAAGAGGATAAAAACCAGTAAGTAAGGCCGGGCGCGGTGGCTCAAGCCTGTAATCCCAGCACTTTGGGAGGCCGAGACGGGCGGATCACGAGGTCAGGAGATCGAGACCATCCTGGCGAACACGGTGAAACCCCATCTCTACTAAAAAATACCAAAAAACTAGCCGGGCGAGGTGGCGGGCGCCTGTAATCCAAGCCACTTGGGAGGCTGAGGCAGGAGAATGGCGTGAACCCGGGAGGCGGAGCTTGCAGTGAGCTGAGATCCGGCCACTGCACTCCAGCCCGGGCGACAGAGCAAGACTCCGTCTCAAAAAAAAAAACAAAAAAAAAACCCAGAAAGTAGCAAGCAGACGAAAAAGGCAAGAGACACTGCTATTAACCAGCTGCGACCAGTTGCTTGACCTTTTTGGGCCTCAGTTTCCACATCTGAAAAATGAGGTTCTTTCTGGTTCTTTTGAGACTATGAATAGAGAAAGCTTCTTTCAGGAACTTGAGTGCCAGCAGCAAATCCCAGAGAGGGGAAAAAATGAAAATACAACAGGGTCTCTAAACAGGAAAAGAGAAGAGAATAATGTGATATACGTTTTTTTTTTTTTTAATCCAGGAAAATAATGTACAAGGTGGGCACTACAAGAAGGACCATATAAAAACCTATAAATGAAATCTTTCGCTCTGTGTATAGGTGACCACTGGTCTTTACAGGAAACAACTGAGTATTTGATGGCTAATGTGATATGTAAACATGTGTAACTTATTTTGAAGAATTTTCTTTTCAGAAAAATAATACATGCTCACTGTAAAATAGGAAAAAAAAAAAAAATCCAAACAACACAGGGAAGGCCAACCCAGAGAGAAGACTGCGGACGTCTCTGGGTGTGTGCAGACGAGTGCGCCACTGGGAGCCAGGCTTCACGGGCTCCTCTGTTCACTACCCACACCCCCGGGTCCAGGATGTTTCACACGCCAACAAATAGGTAATGTCATCGTCAACTGTTTGAAATTTCACTTGACATGTGTGCCACGATTCAATAAATCAAGTCAGGCTTCTCATGGCGTTCTTTAAAAAATATTACATCACAAATAACGCTTTGCTTTATGATTACAGATGGAGGATGGAATACATTTATCTGAGTCTACTCTCTTCTAAAACCGCACTAAAAAGACAAGGAATTTTGTAAAGAGTTTACACTTTCCAGGATGTGGGATCACGGGGCGGGAGGACACGCAGGGAGGCAGCCAGGAGCACACTGGTGAAGCCTTACCGGCTCAGGTCAGGGTGTCCACAGCTGCCCGTGGAGTAGGGACACAGATGGGCAAGAAGAGGACTGGCAGGAAGTCCTTGCAGGCTGTTCTTACAGGCCCTGTGCCACCTGTGATCACATAACTTGACTCTGGAAATGAGTGTTCTTTTTTTTTTTTTTGGAGACAGTCTTGCTCCATTGCCCAGGCTGGAGTGCAGTGGGGCGATCTTGGCTTACTGCAACATCCGCCTCCCGGGTTCAAGCAATTCTCCTGACTCAATCTCCTGAGTAGCTGGATCACAGGTACAGGCCACCACGCCCAGTTAATTTTTTGTATTTTTTCAGTAGAGATGGGGTTTCAACATGTTGGCCAGGCTGGTCTCGAACTCCTGAACTCAGGCAATCCGCCTGCTTTGGCCTCCCAAAATGCTGGGATTACAGGCATGAGCCACCATGCCTGGCCCTGGAAATGAGTGTTCTGTACTACCAGGGAATCTGCTTTGGTAACGGCCGGATAGGTTACAGTCAACACGCACAGTGGGCAACAAGAAAGGCTTGAGAAAATATATATATATATATATATGATGACCACTTTAAGATGGATGATGATGAAAATGAGTACCAGCTATCTTTAAGAACAGTTGTAGGGGCTGGCGCAAAAGATGAATTGTGCATTGTTGAAGCAGGAACGATGAAGGTAGTTGGAATAAGGTAACAC
>NW_012116488.1:4062080-4079089 GCF_000951035.1 Colobus angolensis palliatus
AGTGATGCAATCTCGGCTCACTGCAACTTCTGCCTCCCAGGTTCAAGTGATTCTCCTGCCTCAGCCTCCCGAGTAGCTAGGATTACAGGTACCCGCCATCGCACCCAGCTAATTTTTGTATTTTTAGTAGAGATGGGGTTTCACCATGTTGGCCAGGCTGGTCTCAAACTCCCGACCATGGCCCGCCTTGGCCTCCCAGAGTGCTGGGATTACAGGCATGAGCCACTGAGCTCAGCCAAAATAGTGAAGATTTATACAACCAAGAAGAAAGGACAATACAACCCTCAAGGGATAGGCTGTGTGCCAGGGGCTGCCTCCTCCTTCCCTGGGGCTCCTCCTTTCTGAGAAGATCATGTGCCTGGGAGGCACAGCACTTTGCTTTTCACAGCCGCCTGGGGCGAGGGGGACAAGAGGTGAGTCCAGGGCCCTGAAGGTAGAGGAGAGGCTGGTAAGACCGCCTGCTCGTTACAACATATAGAGTATATGAGAGAAATGTGCAGCAAATGTGGCAAAATGTTGACAAATGGGTGAAATTCGGATTAAATTCTTTACATCATTCTTCCAACTTTTCCATGCTTTTGAAATTATTTCAAAAAGTTAACAAATACGCAAACAAACTACAAATCAGGAATGGAAAGTGAATTTTACCAAATGCCATCTTCAGATTCACGAGACGCTTGCATTTACCTTCCTTCGACGATTACTACTTCCTGCACGCTATGATTTCTCACCTTTTCCCACCCCACTGGCTCCAGGTCTACTTGTCTTTACTCTCCCCACTTCAGGGGCTGTCTACCCCCTTCCAAAACCTGCTCTTTGGTTTCATTCCCTCTTTTCCTTAGTTGAATCATTTCTGCTTTTGTCTTTAAAGAACACAGTAATTCTTCAACTTACTTTGGTTCTTTTCTACCTCTTTAGTGTTTAAATCATTTCTTTTCATTCTTACTTAATAACAATCTTTACACGTTAACTCTGTAAGCCATTACCTTATCTCATTTTTTCATGCATTTGGAGGCAACAGTGGTTCTGCACATGAGAACACAGCCAAGTCCGACAGCCTGGCCTGAATCTCAGTCTCCCACTTGCCAGCTGTCAATTCTGGGGCAAGTGATTGAGCCCACCCTTCCCATCCCCCATCTGTGAAATGGGGATGAGGACAGCACCTTCTTCAAACAGGGACTGTGAGGAGTGAGTGACATCATAAATGTACAATGCTTAGAACAGTGCTTTCAACGTATTTATTACGATTATTAGCTCTTATTCATTTAACAAGATTTGTTGAGTCTACTCAGCGCTAGTGTTCTAGAGGTTGAAGATAAAGCTTCCACGAAGCCTACGGTCCTTGCCTCCATGGACGTTCTGCCCGAGCGACGAAGCTCTTCTCGCCCCAAAGGATTCGCAGGGATGCCTGGTTTCTGCCTGTGTGTTTATTTCTATTTTTATTGCATTACAATGTGAGAATATGGTTTCTAATTATTTCAAATTTTTGGAAATCACATCTGTTTCCTCTGTAAACTATTATACATTAAGTTTAAAAACTTATACCATGAGCATTTGTTTTCCAGCCATCACACCTGAAAGTCTCTACTGGCTCACAGTAGTAACAACTCGCGTCTACCACATGACCTGTAGAAGTCCAGGCGCGTCTCCCACCAGCACCGCACTCACCAATTTTGTCTTTAACTCCCTACACTGCTTGCTTTGTATGTTTCAATGTTCAATCATTTAGGCCACACAAATTCATGGTAGTTCTATCATCCTATGCACTGTATGCTTCAGTGTGATGAGTAACCCTGTTTCATTGATTATTGTTTTGTCTTCACAATTTAGCTTTGCCCAGCATTAATGTCATGACCCTTGCTTTTCTTCTGCATCTGCCCGACATATACCTTTACTCTCTATTTCTTTTTAATACTCTTTTATATAGTACCTATCTCTTCTTAGGATTTAAAGCCAAAGTTAGAAGATCCATGTTTGTTTCATTTGTTACTTAGAGTAACGCATATGTAAAGGTAAATATAACTGAAATTATAGAAATCATCTTTAAGCATTGCTAGCCTAGAAAAATGCATGCAACACCCCAGGCATTTAAAGTAGGGATATTATATTTAAAGAAATTTATTTTGTCTAAACAGTATTTTGAAAAAGAACTATCTGCAGATCCTGGCATGAGACGTAAGTTTCCAAAATAACAGAATGACTCATTTACAATACAAAACCAGTTACAATGGTGTGTGTGATTCTAGTAGCTCTGATTTTAGGCTAAGGGTGGCAGGTCGGGAGTAGAGAAAGAAGGGCAAGGGAGAGAAGGCTGGCAGCTCCGTCCATGCTTTGGGGGCTGCTGGGGTCTCGCCTGAGCTTGGGTTTGCTTTCCCTGCTGCTCCACAGGCGGCCACAGTTGAAGGTCAGGGACTTCCAACCTCAGCTCAGCTGAAACCCTGCCCAGCTTTAGAGCCTCAACTGCAAAAAACCTTTCAGCTGCTAGGAAATCTTTCTTTTTTTCTTCTCTTTTTTTTTTTTTTTTTTTTTGAGACAGAGTCTCGCTCTGTCGCCCAGGCTGGAGTGCAGTGGCCGGATCTCAGCTCACTGCAAGCTCCGCCTCCCGGGTTCACGCCATTCTCCTGCCTCAGCCTCCCGAGTAACTGGGACTACAGGCGCCGCCACCTCACCCGGCTAGTTTTTTGTATTTTTTAGTAGAGACGGGGTTTCACCGTGTTAGCCAGGATGGTCTCGATCTCCTGATCTCATGATCCACCCGTCTCGGCCTCCCAAAGTGCTGGGATTACAGGCTTGAGCCACCGCGCCCGGCAGAAATCTAACTTTCTTATTGTTGCTTGTGGATTGAAGAATTTCCTTAAGTAATTAAAAAAAATTAATTTCCCGTTGTATTTTATCTTACTAATGTTTCCTACTATTTTCACTTTTAATTCTTTTAAGGAATACTAATAGTTCATCGTTATTGGGTATTCTCTACATGCTGGTAATATATTACCATGACTTTTCTCAGTCCACTAATCCTACTAAGAACACAGAGAGGGGCTACCACCATGCCCATTAGACAGACAAGGACAGAGGTCTACTGAGAGGTTAAGGCGGCAGCTCAGATGGGACAGTGCTGATGCCTGAGCCCAGGCAGGGCGGCTAGAGCACCTGGTGACCTGCGTGGGCAAGAGGCACCCCGTGAGGCGACACCTGTGCAGGCAGGGTGGTCCCACACATGCTACTGGTCCCTTACGGGGAGAAGATGGTCTCATCATTCCCGGTCAAGATGAAGACTGTGTCTGTCCCGGGAGACCTCAGATGCTTTAATGAGAATATTACTTCTAAGACCTTTAAATTCCTCAATGGAAAAAGCCTGTGAATTGAAATCAATGGTTCCTAATACAAATCTGACATGGGCCAGGTTTCCCACTGGCCAGTATTCCAGGTGAGAAGTGGGAAGGCGCCCTCTGAACAAACGTCGGGGACGCCACCTTCACTGCAGATCTGACTTGGTAACATGATCACCAACCAAATACCTAAATCATCAACATTGCCCTCTACTGAGTTCTCCTGAGCACTCGCTGACTGTAAACTGTGTTCCCAGGTGGCAGTCACTGTGGAATTCAGGCCACATCAGTTCCTGGGTGTAACTCACCTCCCAGCTCTGGGCCAACACCCTGCCCTGGGCTTCCCTTATCCCAATTCATCCCGCTCCCCCAGCCGCAGGACAGCACCACATCTTTGCTTCCTTAGATGGCCCCAGCTGAGCAGCCCATGCTCCCACCACCGTGAGGAGCAGCCCAGTGGCAGCCTACCAGTTCTAGGGGTGCTGGGCAGTTGGCTGTGCTGGAATCAGAGACTCCCAGTCCCTGAAGACCCAGGCTGCATTTTTTTTTCCTTACTGTGAATATGCTTTGAATACACTCCTAAAAAGTAAACAAAACAAAACACTTCTCCAAGCCCCTGGCAAGTAGGCTTGGCCCTGCCAAGTAGGCGGAGCAAAGCAGAACTCTGGCCAGACCTTCTAACCTTCCTCTGAGGCTCTGTAACCACAGGCCCACCAGCGAGCTGGGTATAATCAAGTACCAAGTCAATCTCTGAGATTTGAGGACTTTTTCTCACAGCTTTTTGGCAAAGTCATCTTGGGAGAGGAAAGAGTAGTAGCAATGAGAGAGCTGATTTCTGATTTTCCCAGCATGTAATAAAGATCCCCTCCTCTCATCCCCATCCAGACTCCTGATAACCAAATTAATATCTTAATAAATCCTCAGTATGAATATCTCCAAGCAACTTGACAGGCCTGGGGCTTTAAGCATGCATTCTATGACCTCATAAATTACAGAGATTTGGAGGCCAGGGCTGGCAATAAGCCAGTGAAATTTCACCCCCTAGACACTGAGTCTGGGAGGAGAATTTCTCTTTGAGCCATTTCTGCTGGAACAGCCTCCTGATTGCAAGAGGAAAATGCCTCCTCAGATTAACTTGCTGGTGGCCTTGTGAGGCACCTCAGCAGCTGTACCGAGATGCCACATCAAGGGACCATCTTTAGTTCCATTTTTTTAGAAGACTTTTTGTTTGGCTTGAAGAGCGTCCCCCTGAAGCTGACCCTCAGTGCTGCCGTCACTGCTGCAGCCTCAGCACCTCAATGGCCTGCGTGTGCAGACAGGAGAACCGGACCAGGTCAAGGTCCCACCAGTTCTACAGACAAGGGTCTGAAGTCCAAGTAACCACACAGCATGCCCCGCTCAGATTCTCAGGGTGACTCTTCACATGGAATATAATCTGTCCTGACTGGATCACGTTTGCCACCGAGAGGAAGAGACAATGTTAAAACTTTGATTTAGGCTGGGTGTGGTGGCTGACGCTCATAATCCCAGCACTTTGGGAGGCTGAGTCAGGTGGATCACTTGAGGTCAGGAGTTTTGAGACCAGCCTGACCAACATGGTGAAACCCTGTCTCTACAAAAATACAAGTTAGCCGAGCGTGGTGGCGGGTGCCTATAATCCCAGCTACATGGGAGGCTGTGGCAGGAGAATCACTTGAATCCGGGAGGCGGAGGTTACAGTGAGCTGAGATCACACCACTACATTCCAGCCTGGATGACAGAGTGAGACTCCGTCTCAAAAACAAAAAATGCCAAAAAAACCCCTTTGATTCAATAAAGCTGGGAAGTGAAAACCCCTAGTCATGTTAGGGAATTTCACAGGGCCTGACTGTTACCGCAATGCCTTGAAAAAACAGTTTTGGAACAGTGAACTGACTCGGCAATTTTCATCTGGCTGGGGGTGGTGGAACTCAAGTTTAGGTCCATGTGCTCCCTCAAACTGTGTTCTCTCAAAACGGAACCCAACGAAATGCATCCTTTACAAAATTGCAAGGGGGTGTGTCTTTGGGGCCAGACAACAAGAGCAAAAAATGAAGGGAAAATTAAGAACAATGGTTCACCCAAGGTGGTGGTTTCTGAAGAATGATCAAACCATAATTAAACCAATCATTTTAGGTAACTGTGTGATCCTCTACCAACTTCTGCCAAACTTGGAGAGTCTAGGAATCTTTGGCAACCCTATCTTCTTCAAACATCTGACCAATCAGAGCTGGCCAAGACATATCAGGCAAGACTCCTCATTACCAGAATGGCCGGGAAGCTCCACCTTGAATTAAAACCCTGACACCGGCCATGTGAACAGCAGCACCGGTGGCCTCTGGCCACGGCTGGCCAAGGGGTGGACCTAGGCGCCTATGTTTTTCCTGGACCACACTCCAGGGCAGCTTGGAGCAAGAGTAAATAATTTGATCAAGGACAATGTTTTGACCAAGTCAACGTTTTTCTCCTGAAAACTGAAGCTATCAATGACTTTTCACTAGATGGAACATGGGAAGAATCAGGCAGGTCTAATTACTGCCAGTGTGGACATGACTGATTCCAGCACGTTTCAGATGCTGTGCCAAGTGTTCACACCCCAACCTCCCTGACCATCCACAACTGTCCTGTGAGAGAGAAACTGTTATCACTCCCATTTTACAAATGAAGAACAGCTACTCAACAGTTCAGTACTTGCTGGAGGTCCCACACTGCTAACTGTATTATGTTCCTGAGTAAAAGCAAAAGAGCATGCAGAGAAATTACACGGTAAAGTGTGGGGAAGAAGGGGCATGACACGCAGAGACTGGGAGTGGCGGGGTGGACGAGGACACAGAGGGGCCCCTCACGCTGCTGGAGTCTGGACCCTTCTGGTTCCATAGCCCAGCTCCACCCTGCTCCTCTGTGTGGAGTCCCTCCATGACTGTGCTTTAAAAACACGTGTGTTCATCTAAGCAAGCCCAAGTGCGTCTCCACTGCTTGTAACCCAAGAAAGAGATGCGAAGGTGTCTTCAGAACAGACTCCTCAGGTAGAGCCCAGAGTCGCCCACCCTGAGGTTTCTCGTACTTCAGTCCTGCATGAACACCTTCAAGATCGTCACAAATCTGTGTACAGTCATGCTTTTATTTACTTGGTATTTTGCTTTAAATGGATACACTTTTTTACTAAGACCTGTCCTAAGTAATAGTAATTCAAGAAACCATGGATTTGATGTGCTAATTATATAGTTTCACACTCATCGATATATAATTATTAAAGTAAAATAATACTCAACTCTGAATCACTTAAAATAACTGCCACAAGTAGTGGTGTGCACTTGCTGCACTTGGAGGAATCCTGGGCTCTCCCACAGCATAAAGAAATCCTCTATTTGGCCTAAGCTATAGATTTCTGTGTTGACTATTATTGCTCAACAAATGTCCAATGATTACCTGAATGAGAAGCAAGAGAATCACTTTACCTCTCTTCTGTTCTGCTTCTTTTCATTATGAGGACAGACAGACCACTTGCTCTCAGCCTTTGCTAATCCCCTGCTAGTCTTTGGTTCTACACATGCAATACTATTTAGAAGCTCAGGATTAGAATATTTCCATGGATCCAAGGCTATCCATGCGTTCTTTTAAGTTTTGCCTTCAAAGCGGTATCATAATATTGCTGCTTAAATAAGAATGTCTTTGGACAAGTTAAACTCAACTTTAAAGCCAATGTAAGTAACAGACCACCGCGGTCCATGTGGGGGATTGGTTCTAGGACCACCACGCTTACCCAAATCCACGCATATTCAAGTTCCACAGTTGGCCCGCAGAACCCGTGCGTATGAAAAGTTGGCCCTCTGTATACATAGGTCTCGAATCTTGTGCATTTGCAATCTGCATTTGGTTGAAAAAAATCCACATATAAGTGGACCTGTGCAGTTCAAACTTGTGACGTTCAGGGGTCAACTGTAATTCTTGTACTTATTTAAGGAATGTACTATGATAAGGAGTAGTACCCCATCTTACAACTAGACAGGATGATAAGCATCTTCCTTTATGCATCTGCAATGGTTTTAGTACCACCAACTGGAAGGAAGCTTAAAAAGATGCTATGCCCACTGGCCCATTAGTAGTGTAAAAAAAAATTTCTGAAATTGTTGAATAGCCCCATTCAAAAGTTGAACTGGTCCTCCTAACTGGCTTCTAGTTATTTTGTTTCCTTTAACACACTTGCACATGTTTTAATAGTTTAAGCCTTATCAAATTGTTTTCTGGATGTAGCCAAAAATAAACATAATGTCATACATAAATATAAGCATGTTTTATATATTAAGATATCTATGCCAACATATCACAGATAACATATTAAGAAGGCTCATATTTCATTTATGGTAAAACAAGCACAAATAAACAAACAAAACTCAGCACACCTCTTTTCTCCCCAGGTGTGGAGTGAGGTGCCCTTCTGCTGGGCTCTGTTAATGTCCCCGTGTAGCTGCCAGCCCTGCACATGACACACGATGTTGTCATTTGCACATGGGTTGTTAGTCTGTAATTTCCCACCAGCTATAACAGGATCAGACACAAAAGTGCTCGGAAGTGTTTGCTGAATGAAGAAACTTACAATAAGGCCCCAATACCTGCAAATGCTGCTGTGATGGTAATGTACTTATCACTCTAACTGAAGGCAATCTTTGCATCCTCTTGCCCCCTTAATGACACTTCCATTTTACTTTAAATTATACATATTTATGTTCTCTTAGACTGCAAGCTCCCTGAGGGCAGGCAGGTTCTATTGCTGCTTCTCTGTATTCCTTGCTGGATGAAACTGAATTTTTTCTTCTTTTTTTTTTCTTTTTCTTGAGACAGTCTCCCTCTGTCGCCCAGGCTGGAGTGCAGTGGCGCGATCTCTGCTCACTGCAAGCTCTGCCGCCTCCTGGGTTCATGCCATTCTCCTGCCTCAGTCTCCCCAGAAGCTGGGACTACAGGCGCCCGCCACCACGCCTGGCTAATTTTTTTGTATTTTTAGTAGAGACAGGCTTTCACTGTGTTAGCCAGGATGGTCTCGATCTCCTGACCTCGTGATCTGCCCGCCTCGGCCTCCCAAAGTGCTGGGATTATAGGCGTGAGCCACCACGTCCAGCCGAAACTGAATTTTTAATTCACATCTTTAAACCCCAGTATCTTATATTTGACCCAACTTAACAGAAGCTGCAGGTTTCTTTTAATAGAATGACATGTGTATATTAATTATTACTAAGTACCACTGCTAGAATGGTACTTAAAATGGTCCAGATACACTTCAGGATGAGTGTTTAGAGCAGAGACAGAAGCCTGCCTCAGGATTCATTCAGGTGCAGGCTGTGGACTTGTTGTCCAAAGCACGTCCAATCCGGGGCCCCACCTCGGGTGGATTTTCTGTTGCTCTGATTTATGCTGATTTGGGCCAACACTTGGCTGCCTCAAAGCAGGACTGAATCGGGTCACAACTACCAAGGGTACAATGTAGCATTTGTTTGCAATTCTGAATGGATCATCCTTTGTTAATGTAAGTGAAACTCTGTGTCTTGTCTGGAGACAGCAGTGTAGAGTTCCCAAGTTCTACTTGTGGTAACTAAAGGTTTCACTGAAATAAAACTTTATATAGGCTGTAAAATATGAGTTGGTAACAGGAACCCGAATTAATGAACTTGGAAACTCTCATTCTCCTATGGATTAGAACATATTTAAGTCTTGAAAAATGAATGGGAGAACATAATTTTAGGAATTATTTAGATCTTGAATATAGATGCTTTTCTTTACAAAATGGTATTGTACACACTCTGAGGGTTCAGAAAATACCATTCACGTTTCTAAAGGCTCTTACCAGGAAAGAAAGCTAAGCAATAACTTGGGTCACAGAGGACCAAATAGAAACAAGTTTTGAAAAAAAATTTTTTCTTTTTTTTTGCCACTATGGACACTAAAACCAGTGTTCGGTCCCTACGAGTAACATTTCAATACTGCAAAAAAGAAAAATACGACAGTAATAGAACAACCAAACTGAGACTAAGCAGCACCTTTGAAGACACTCAATTTGAAGGCACTGCGTAAGGATGACCTGCGGGCAGGAAGGCCACCATGTGGAGCTGGGTGTCTGAGGAGGGGCATCTCGCGTTGCCTGCTCCCGCTGTGATCAGGGTCCGTGCGTGAAAAACTGTCTAAACACTGACCAAACACCCACACACACAGAGCCAAGGTTAAACGGAAAAATCGTCTTCCTCAAAAAAATATCCAGCCTTATGGAATATTATAAGAGGTCTTCATGCTCAGTTAAAATTAAGCACAATCAGTATTTTAACTGAAATTAAGGCAACAAGCTCATTTACTTCAGGAAACTAAGAAATCTGTGTTCAGGCTGCCCAGAACCCCAAGTCCAGATGGGGCCCCTGGCCCGCCACTTCCTTGATGTAGGTTCCTTCTGCTTGGCCTTCTTGCCTGGCAAGAGCTATAAATGAAATCAGGAAATGAATGGTAGCTGGAGATTGAAGAAGGAAGCAGGAGAGGGAGAGAAAACAGTTAAAAAGATGTTGTACTCGGAACTCATAGTAAGGATTCTTACAAACTTAAAAATAATACAGGGTTGCTTTTTATTTTCTCTTCCTTTCCTTTCTCTTTCTTAGAGGAATGGAGAAGGGGAAGGCAAGTCTCATGCTCCTATTTCAAGGTTAGAACCCCACAGAGAGAACCCCACTGACTAACTTCAGCCTGTGTTGACCTGAGTTCCACTAAATACCAGGAACACATTGACCAGACTCAGCAATAAAAGAAACACAATTCAGATTTATCCTGAAGATATTTTCACAACTTCCATTTTCCAGTGTGAAAGGTTGGAAAACATAGCTTCTGAGGTAAGATAAAGAGTATCTTTTGAGGCCACAGTGACTCGCGCCTGTACTCCCAGCACTTTGAGAAGCTGAGGTGGGTGGATCACTTGAGGCCAGAATTCGAGAACAGCCTGGCTAGCATAGTGAAACCCCATCTCTACTAAAAATACAAAAAATTAGCCAGGGGTGCTGGCATACGCCTGTAGTCTCAGCTGCTTGGGAGGCTGAGGCAAGAGAATCGCTTGAACCCAGGATGCGGAGGTTGCAGTGAGCCGAGATCGTGTCACTGCACTTCAGCCTGGGAGGCAGAGTGAGACACTGTCTAAAAAAACAACAAAAAAAGAATATCCGTGAATTTCATTTAAGTGTTAAATCTTTCTGCTTGTCCCAAAGCAGAAAGTTTATTTACCTAATCAGCTTCTAATGATCATACTTAGAAACATAAATTAATAATAGGTATGTTCTTTGTGTATATGTATTTGTGTGTGTGTACAAGCATACAGAGTATCCTTGCCTTGATGTATATCCTCTGAATACAACACTCCCCCTACACCTTCCAGTCTTCTTATATATCATTATACCACTGAATAAAATGGGCTTTTCAAAAAAATTGAAAATTTAAATAACATATAATGAACCATTTCGAGTACACTTCAGGGGCATTTAGTACGTTTACAATGTTGTGCGATCAGCCCTCTGTCAAGTTTCACAACTTTTTCACGATCCTGGCAACCTCTGATCTGCTTTCTGTTTCTATGGATTTGCCTATTCTGGACATTTCATATGAAAAGAATAAAAAAATGGGCTTTTAGGTTACACAAATCATTTGAAATATGATGTGGTAACTACAAATGTAAATGAGGTACAAATCTGGGATTTGCAGTCTAAACTGAAATTCTAGAGTTAGAATTTCACAGACGGGAACATTTCATAAAGAATCCTGAGGACTGATGCTGGGTTGTCATCCTAACCACAAATAAGATCAGTTAAAAAAAAAATCCTACAGAAAAGACATTTTAATACCAAAAAAGACAGTATCTCACTTCCAAGGTTATGGGGAACAAGAAGACAATTTCAGAATAAAAGATAGTCCTGTACATTGAATAAATTTAGCTTAATGGAAAACTCCCATGACATCACCCTTATTTTTGCCTTTGACAGGTAAGCCCTGTCACCGAGCACCACAGGTGTCTAGGGTGCCCTCCTCAGCGCACCTGAGCCTGCACTTATGGCCGAGAACTGATTTTCCAAAACAAGGTAATTTAGGAAAATAATGGATTTAATCCTGCAAAAGTTCAATCTTTTTGATGGCCAAAACTGACAAGATCCAACTCTGTTTTAAGAATCAGCAGAAAAAGATAGTGGCTTTGAGAGAGAAAGCAACAGCCGTGAGTCAGGTGAGGCCATCTCGCCCAGTGCAGATGGCAGCAAATCAGTGTTGTCTCTGCCCTTTAGTTCGGCTCTGCTCGCTATGGTCTGGAGAGGTCAGAAGGCAGACAGTTAAGGAAACAACTTTTATAAATCCAAGAACTCCAGCAGGCAGGTTTCTCCCTCACTTGGCCTTTTATGCTGGGGTATGCATTTTGGAAGGTGCATAAAGCCACAGCATAAACTCAATATACATCCTAGAATATCAGTTTTCCATGCAGTTGAAAAATGTTAAATAAGGCTGGGTGTGGTGGCTCAAGCCTCTAATCCCAGCACTTTGGGAGGTCAAGGCAGGCAGGTTACTTCAGGTCAGGAGTTCGAGATCAGCCTGGCCAACATGGCAGAACCCTGTGTCTACTAAAAATACAAAAATTAGCAGGGTGTGGTGGCACACACCTGTAATCCTAGATACTAGGGAAGTTGAGACACAAGAATCGCTTGAACCCGGGAGGCAGAGGCTGCAGTGAGCCGAGATCACTCCACTGCACTCCAGCCTGGGTGACAGAGCAAGACTCTCTCTCAAACAAACAAACAAAAAAAAAAAAAAAAAAGAAAAAAAAAAGTTAAACATTTTTACACTTAACTATAATAATCATGAAACAGAATACTAAATTCAAATAGCTTTTTACAATAAAACCAGGGATTTCAGAAACTTAAACATTTTAGGGGTTCTTCGTGGACCATTTCAGATTAAGTGCCCAGATGGCCCACGGGTTCTCTACTCACAGTCAGAGCAGCTACTGGGCAGATTCCAGGGAGCACTGTCCTAATCTGATTCTAACCCAGGAAAGGCTACAGAATTAAGAGAAAGAGACAAGGAACATTGCTAAGCTGATCCTAAAATTCATATGGAAATGCACATATCGTTACACCACTGAGTAAAATGGAACCAATATACCAAAAGCGACCCAAAATACCAAAACAATTTTGAAAAAAAGAACAAAGCTGGAGAGTTCACACTTCCTGATTTTAAACCTTACAACAGAGCTATAGTAATCAAGACAGTGCGGTACAGACATAAGCATAGACAGACCAATGGAATAGAGAATCCAGAAATAAATCCTATTTATGGTCCACTGATTTTCAACAAGTATGCCAAACCCATTCAATAGGGGAAATAATAATTTTTTCAACAAACAGTGCTGGGAAAACTGGATATTCACATGCAAATAAATGAAGTTGGACCCTTACCTCACACCTTATATAAAGACTAACATGAAACGGAACAAAGACCAAAATGTAAGAGAGCTAATATTAAAAAACTCTTAGAAGAATGTATAAGAGTAAATCTGGATTCAACAACGGTTTCATAGCTATGACACTGTAAGCATAGGAGACAGAAGACAAACCAAGATAAACTGGTCTTCCTCTAAATTAAAAACGTGTGCTGCAAATGATACCACCAAGACAGTGAAAAAGACAACCCACAGTATGAGAAAAATATCTGCAAAACATATATATGATAAAGACTTGGTTCTCGGAGTAAAGACTTTGCTGTGATAGCCACCTCTGACCACACCCTCTGGGCCACCTCCTACTCTCACTGATCCTTGGTCAGTTCCCTCTTCATTCTTCATGCTTGTCACTTATTGTTCCCTCTCAATTCTCCATAAGCCTCCTCCCTTGGACCACCAGAAAAACCAAAGCCATGAGGCCCTACCTTCCCCAACTTCCTTCTTAAGTTTCCCTTTCCGCCCCAGAAGTTTCTGATAATCCCCTCTGCCAAAGATGACACTGAACATTTTGGTTTTTCAGCAGATCTGGTTTTGACAGCTTTACCGTTCACCTACAAAAACTGAACAAGTCTGACCACACAGTGAGAATACCTGAAATACAACAAAACTGGTTTATTCAACGAAATGAAATGCCAACATGAAAGTTCAGTGAAACCCGAATGATGGAATCAGAGTGAGGCCCTGGCTGGGAGGTGGAGTGGTGACTGACCTGCACAGTTCCACCTGCATGCTGTGTTCTGTTGCCCTCACTGATGAGTGTGTGCAGCCCAAACAGGGTGGGCAAAAGCTGGGAGCAGGCCCTCTATGATAAGGACTAGGAAAGTCACCTCTTGGTCAAGTCTCAAATCTTAAACCCATGATCT
This sequence comes from Colobus angolensis palliatus, assembly GCF_000951035.1. Lineage (NCBI taxonomy): Eukaryota > Metazoa > Chordata > Mammalia > Primates > Cercopithecidae > Colobus > Colobus angolensis. The sequence goes on from NW_012116488.1 coordinate 4,075,793, forward strand.
TGGCCTTTCAAAACTGTTCTAGCCAGTTAAGTGGCTAAAATCATAGTAGTAACTTCTAAGACACAGAAAGATAGTAATGCCCAGATTCTATTATCAGTATATGTCTCCCACTTTCAATGCTATGACTTCTTTATATTTTTTAAATAAGTAATACATTCATCAAGACACACACACACACACACACACACACACACGTGGTGAAAACCCTCTTATCCTATTTCTCTGCCAAAAGTATCACTTTCAGTTTCTTCTGTATCTCTTGAGTTTCATCCTGGAACCAAAACAAATTTATTCTTAGCCCAACTTCCCCTTGTGTAGTGACGAAGATGATGGCACGAGACACCGCTGCTGTGTCCTGCCTTCCACTTAACTGCTCTCTGCTGCTCTCCTTTCATCAGTCATAAAGGGATGCTACTTATTTGATATGCACCCTTTTCCAGGATTTCTCTCACCACAGTGTGACAACCAACCCCAACACATACCCCAGCAGGCGAAATCATCCCATCTTCCCAACTGCATCCCAGTACCACCAATTAGTAACTTCAGTTAATGCACTGCTTCTCCTGGGAGGCCTTGCTGGGCCCCACAGGGCCTGCTCTCTCCTGAAGTCAGCACAGACATGCACCTGCAGCACCTATAACACGACCAGTTCTTAGCGCTAAGCACAGAGCCAACCGCCAAGTGGGTGATTTCTACATATTAGTGAGTGAATGAAATACAGCTTTAGGTGGACACAGGGCAGAAAGTCAAAACTAAATTTTGTTCTCTTCTGTGTTAGGTATCATGTTGTCCTTCCATTTGAAATGAACTCAGAAATTTTTTTAGTCTTAATTTTAACCTTGTTTGGCACAACAAAGGACACAGGGTCACCAACACTTAAATTAGCAATAGGACATACGCAGAGTCAAAAGCAAAGAATGAGGAAGGAAATCTCTGCAGAGCTTTACTAAAATCAGGAACATGCATGCGGAGGTTTTCTTTTCACTACAATGTAAACATCACTTCAACTGTATACATCAAGAAATATTTCTTGATGCTTTCCTACTGTTTCCCCATAGACAAATGTTTACACTAAAACACAGCCAGTTTTCGGATGAATGCCTCTCTCCCCCACCCCGCAAGAACTCCACACTCTATCATTACCAATAAAAAGGATATATCTAATTTTGTACTGAATCCTAAGAATTACTCATTAAGAATCTTTACCAATAGTAAGTTTATGTTTAGCACGAAAATACCCTTGCCAGCTAGGTCTAAAATGCAGCTTGAACATGAATCTCTCGGGATGTGTGAGCTCCTAAAATCAAGTGGAAAGTCAGTCCTGGAGTCTGTTTCTTCAACAGGAGTTCTGGGGCTGTGCCACGGAACAGGTGGGCACTGTGCCTAGTGAGACAATGTAAGGCTCAGATAAGTTAATTTCACCCATAACCACAAACCCTTAAAGTACAGTCTTACCTTCGTGACCCAGAATCTGCATCTCTTGTTTTTCTAGATGACACCATAAGATCAACTAACCTGGTTTCAGCTGCACTGCACTCTACACCACTGTAAAAAGCTGAGAGCAGAGAGTACCGTGTAGATAGATCCCTGTGATAAAGAAACCTGCAAGAGCAGGCTCAGGGTAGCATGCTCCGAGAGGGTGAGCCCAGAACCGTGAGTCAGAAAACCCAAGTGCTGGTTCGGTATCTGGTCTCTGTCACCAGCTCCTTCTTGGACCTCAGGCAAGTTGGAGAACCTCTCTGCTTTGGTTTCCACCACTGTCAAAGTAGGACTAATCATACGTGTTTACTGTCTCATAGGAAAGACGGCGACAGCTAATGAACCCTTTTGCGAGGAGCTTTGAAGATGAAAAAGGTTCCAGGGTGCTAATGACAAACAATAACAGCCTCTCTATTCTCATTTGGGTATCTATCATGCTGTGGGGAGGGGGTCCCGAATGACTCCGAGTAAACTGGTCTTCTAGGATTATTTTTGTTATGGCTCAACTATTTTGAAAAACCCTAGAAGAGATGAATGATGTTGTAACGCTTGGAATACCGGATAATACAAAAGAAATCAAACATTGGTGGCTGATGCTTTAATTTCACTGGCCTGAACAGCTCTGCCTGGGTTCTGCGGCACTGCTCGCTGGCATAAATCTTGACAATAAATATTTACATCGGCAGCATGTGTTAGTTACTATGGATGCCATAGCTAAGGCTATTAGCTTGGCTGATAAGTCCCCATTTCCTGCCAAAGAACTCTTTACCGAACATGCTCGTTAAACTTTGCTTTATTTTTAAGAAAACATTTAAATGTGAAGTAGTGTTCAAAATTATTTTAGGGGTTCCAAGTTTAGTTTACATTTCACTTAAGGGCTCTCCTCCTTTTTACAAATAAAGGGTGAAAAGGCTCAAATAAGCAAATGTCTCAGCCCGTATGTTACACTAAACAAGACTATCAGACTGATATTTGGTTTTACATAAACACGTGTGCATATACACAGCCCACCAAAAGAAATTTTTCCAATCTATGTAGGCAGTATAATTTATGTTCGTTTAATTGGATAATGCCAACTCACACAAAAATGTGACAATTCAAGATTAGTATTTTGAAAGTTAACATTTAAATGATGCATAAGATTTAAAAGTAAAAACATGCAGAGTTCATATCCACTGATATTAGACTATTTGAATGAGAACAGTCAGTCCCCAAAAAGTTTACATGTCTTCAAAAGGTCGGTTTCAATATCTGACAGCCTCATCCGGGATATAAATGAGAAAATAAGAATGGGGTTCTTAAGGGAAGGAAGTAGGGAAGAGAGGAAGGATAAGTAAAAAATTTCCCAAAATCACAACTTTAACGTTGGCTTAAATTTAAATGTTGTTTAAGATAAGTCATAAAAACACTTATCAACATAACGTCATTTGTGACTTTGTGTAAAAAGAAAAAGTATCTGAATGTATTAGATTCTTTAAAACACCCTACCCATTGGACAGTCATTTAAGGTTTCTCCTGGCAGAGCATTTCTCTTAACTAAGAATAACATAAAAGGAGAAATATGTTCATTTTTGTTCATGTTTTCATCTTCGGGGGATTAGATCGGAACACCAATCACAGTCCCTTTCTTCCAATTCCCTTGAAAATAAGTAATTTAATCAAATGCATTTTTAATGTAACTTGATTCAGGAAAGTATGGTGACTTAATCAAGAACCTCAGTAACTAGTGACACTATTAGGCCTTAACCCTGGCTCTGATAGCGCCAGATTCCTGTATGATTTGATGTAATCATTTAGGAAGGGATGTGGGGAGGGGGC
>NW_012116488.1:4079979-4081554 GCF_000951035.1 Colobus angolensis palliatus
CCTCACCCGGCTAGTTTTTTGTATTTTTTAGTAGAGATGGGGTTTCACCGTGTTAGCCAGGATAGTCTTGATCTCTTGACCTCGTGATCCGCCCGTCTCGGCCTCCCAAAGTGCTGGGATTACAGGCTTGAGCCACCGCGCCCGGCCTGTATTCACATATTAACTGATGACTTGAAAATGGCTTTAAAAAAAAGATTTGAAGAACACAGAAGGAAACTGACCAAGGCAAGAGGAAGGACCAGGGTTAGGTGGGCTCCGGATGCTCTCGGCTCTCATGGTCCCAGAGACCAATTTAGATGATTCTGCTGACTACTTATTATTTTTTTGATTTTCTAGAGAAAAGAGGGAAAAAACCAAGGAGGCTTGGTAAAAAACAGGGTAAGGGTCACATCCAGCCCATTCTAGAAAAATTTCCTAGGCCAAGAGTTTTCCATTTTTTTGGTGTCAAGACCTATTTACGTTCTTAGAAAGTATGGCGAGTCCTAAAGAGCTTTGATTATGGGGGTTATATCCATTGATATTGACCATATCTGAAAATTTGAAAAATATTTACTTATTCACTTAAATTAGCAATAGGTTCACTTCATGTTAAGTAACCTTTTATGAAAATAACCTTATTTTCAAAAAGAAACCAGCGAGAAAATGGTCCTGTTGTACATTTTTGCATGGATCTTCAATACTCAACAGAAGACAGGCGGATCTGCCGCTGTGCTTCTGCGTTCAATTTGCTGTGATATGCTATTTTGGTTCAAGCGTATGTAAAGAAACACCCCAGGCTCAGACAGACATGTCTGGTGGGAAAAGGGAGGTTTCAACAGCTTCTCAAAAAATTGCCGATGTTTTTCTTTGCCTACGCTAAAATTCAACAAGTGACACCTTAAAGATTAGTTGCAATGAGGAATCTGAAAGTGTACTGATGAACCCGTCAGTTACATTAACGCCGGGCAGTATCTCTTACCTTTGGGCAGCTCTTCGCCCATGCTTGTTTGTAGCATCGTTTGTTGCTCACTGAGAGCACACTGCTGCACGTATTGTGCGGCCTCCCACCGTATACGTCAAGAAACTCCACCTGCTAATGTCGCCACCCCTCTCAGCAGAGGAGTCTGTGGCACTGGGAGCTGCCACACTTACACTGGCAGATAAAAGTTCTCCAAAGTTCACATTTTTCTTGAAAGCTCAAATTTTAACATGGGCCAAAAACTGTGGTGCAGTTGTTTTTCCCTGCATTGGTAAGCTCACTTCATAGATTTTCTAGAAAATATTAGCCAAATATTTAAGTCTTAATATCTACCGTTTGTCTGCTTTTTGTTCTGCCAAGTAAAAACGATTTTACATCACTGTTCTCACAATTTATAAGTTCCTGGAAAAAGTGGCTATTTTGGCTCATAACTCACACATCAGCACGGGCGCTTTTCTTCGAGATGGTCATCACACTCCAGCAGGCTATAAGGGCTTTATGTGAACTCTGCATTTCGTCACGCAAAATCAAAAAGGAGGCTGGCTGCAGTGGCTCACGCCTCTAATCCCAGCACTGTGGGAGGCCAAAGCAGGAGGATCATTTGAGCCCAGGAGTTT
>NW_012116488.1:4082869-4084355 GCF_000951035.1 Colobus angolensis palliatus
GCTAATTTTTACATTTTTAGTAGAAATGGGGTTTCACCACTTTGGCCAGGCTGGTCTTAAACTCCTTACCTCAGGTGATCTGCCCACCTTGGCCTCCCAAAGCGCAGGTATTACAGGTGTGAGGCACTGTGACTGTAATACTAACTTTTAAATATGAAATTTCTTAACTGAAACTCTTTTCTTCTAAAGATGAGGAGGGGAGATGTATATAAATGCCAATTTCTTATTTTACTCTAGACTTCATGGACTGGAGCACAAGAACAGAAAGACTAAATAGGGAGCACTAAGTATACTCTGAACCGAGGCTGTGGACATGTGCTTAGGACCATCTTAGTAGGTAACTATACACAATCTATAAGCAGAACATAGTGCAAACTCCAGAGGTACTGATGACACTAATTTCTTCCAAACGGTGAAATGCCAAGCAAACTGCAAGAGATGAAAAGGCTGGGTAAAAGAGCGAGCGAGAGAGACAGACGAGCTTTGAGATAAACAAATACAGATAATACAGCTGGAGAAAAAGAAAACAGATCATGGCTAAGTGGCGGGGCTCTGGAGTACCACATACGACCTACGAAAGAGGTAACCACAGACACCACAAACACTGAGGCTCACGACACTCCAGGCGCCATTTTAAGCTCTTTACGTGCATTCACTTAACTTTCAAAAAACCCCAAAGAGGTAGCTTGTATTATTATTCCCATTTCACGTTCCATTTCTAGAAACAGAGAGTGAGTCACACGCCCTGGACAGTTGAGCTTGCCTGGGGTGGGCGGGGTGGGGGGTGGTGGTGATCTGACCCTGGCATGTGGCTCCAGCCTACCCTTAACCACCAAACACCCTGCCTGTTAAAGTGTGGAGGAAACTTTGGTTTTATCTTATCTTCCGGTGTGCCTTAAAGGCAGTTACACTCCAAAAGACCAATAAAAATGGCAATAAACATCAAAAATGGTGATGCACCCCAAAAACGCTGTTTGGTAAGATGGTGTGGTGGTCTGTGCAGCTACCGTTGAGTTATAACCAGAGGACCAACACTGGCTGGCAAAGACTCAAACACAAAAGGCCACTGCTCACGGCTTAGGAAACAGTAGCTAAGTTATTACATTTCCTTTGTACATTGTTTCCAAAGCAGAATCTTTTTAAAGAGATTTCCTTCACCAGTGAATATTGAAATGATAAGAGAGTGAAACAGCCTTATTTTTAAAAAATATATTTCTCGTCCTGGGGCAGTGGCTCACGCCTGTAATCCCAGCACTTTGAGAGGCCGAGGTGGGTGGAACACGAGGTCAGGAGATCGAGACCATCCTGGCCAACATGCTGAAACCCTGTCTCTATTAAAATACAAAATACTAGCCAGGCGTGGTGGTGCACGCCTGTAGTCCTAGCTACTTGGGAGACTGAGGCAGTGGAATCGCTTGAACCCAGGAGGCGGAGGTTGCAGTGAGCTGAGATTGCACCACTACACTCCAGCCTGGCGACAGAGCAA
>NW_012116488.1:4085740-4118661 GCF_000951035.1 Colobus angolensis palliatus
GCAGGAGAATGGCTTGAACCTGGGAGGTAGAGGTTGCAGTGAGCCAAGATTGCACCACTGCACCCCAGCCTGGGTGACAAAGCGAGACTCCATGTCAAAAAAGAAATAATAGTAGATAGCTATTTCCTGAGTGATCACTCAGAAATAACTTTTAATTTTCAATCCACTGACACTAACTGATGCTTCTATTCTAGGAATAATGCTCAGTGTCACCAGAGAACAAGTTCAACAGGACTGTCCTAAGGATACTCCTGATTTTGTGGAGGAGATAAGTCAACAATTACTAGCTGGCAGATTTGGTAAGTGAACTGGGACAGCAAGTAAGAAGATTATCAACTTCCTCCCTGCACACCAAGAACATACGCATGTAAACCTTTAACAAACTCCTATTCAACCCTGAAATGAGTTTTGAACTCCAGACACTCAAATCTATTACCACTGTATAGAAAGCAGTAAAAATCAAAAAGTACCTAGGAGGTGGGAGCGCCCACCAGCATCTCTCAACACTCTGATGTCTGCAGAGCAAAGAACATGAGCTTTGCTATCAGACTACTGAGGCTCAAATCTTGTTTCACTACATTCTCGGTGGCCCTGGGCAAGAGGCTCTCTTTTTTTCTCCCAGGGGGAAAAAAAAAAGGCAGGGGTGGCAGTGAGTGGGGTAGGATGATAATGCCTCACAGTGCTGGCAGATTCAGAGAGAGAACAGAGGTACAGGGTTTCAGCCATGACCCAGCACACTGAAGTCACTCAATGCACGCTGCTTCTCTTCTGGGACAGCCACCAGCAGCAGCTTCGGGACTTCATACTCGGTGCTGCCAACAGCCCTGGACTGGGCCATCTAGGCTGGGTGACCTTGGGGAGGAGAAATACTAGGATTGTCCTGCTCACCTGCCAGGCAGGAGTGCTGGGAGGAAGAAGTACATGAGCGTTCATAACAGCTTGTCATAATTGGCAAAGTGCTGTAGGATCCGAAAAGAACCACCTTGCAATTTTATTTGACATGTGGAACCAAAAGTTAGGATGTATCCCAAACCACTTTGTCTTTGTGTTTCTGTCTATTCTTTTCCTGGGTTTAAAAACACACATCCTATTCTTGACTAATAACCTTACCTTTATTTTTCTTTCATTTCTCTACACAACATACTTTAATGAAAAAATTTTAGAAGATAGCTTTTGCTGCAAGGCAAAACCTCCTGAGCAGACATCAGACCCAAGTTGAATGGTAAGTTTCTGTTTTTGCCTCTGAGATTGAGAGCGTATGGATAAGGGAGGTGGATGAGAGTGTGTTTGAGCATAAATGTGCGTGTGTGTTTAACGAACAAAAAGGTGTACAGACTTTACACAAACATACCCACCCGTTTCGTCAGAGAGTTATCTGTTACTCTGGTTACCTTCCATACTACCAGGAATACAGAAGAAACAACTTTACATATAGGAAACAGGATTGGACACAGGATAAGATACAGGTTTAAGGTTAAGGCTGTATTTCTATAAGGTCACTTTGCAGAGAGCTACAGTTACATAGTACATAAACGTTTATGAAGCAAAAATCTTGAGCTGAGGCACTGTTCAGAGAACCACGGGTTTAATCATTTGAAGAATCTGTTTAGTCATCATTCAAACATTTTTCCTTCCTAATTTTAGGGAATAAAGATAACAGGGGGCACCCATTCTCATTAGGACTTACCGACTTCACACCATGCAGGTGTGTTACTAATTTAGTAACCCATGTGCATTATGTATAATAGCTATTGTTATTATTATTAATGTAGGTTAAGTCACCAGATTTAGTGCAGCAGGAAATGAAAGCCATGGGGTTTGAGTTCTATGCTTGCTTCTTGCATGTTTTTAAATGAATTTTTATTGGAAAGGTGAAGACCTTCAACAAACTGGTGACTCAGGAAGTACTTGTGAGAAAATAAACTTTTCCATTAGACCTCCACTTCCCAAGAAAAAATGGGTTTCCATCAAAAGAATGATTTATTCTCCAACATCCCACCAGGCTGGAGCTACTCCTGAGTCTTTCAAACACAGACTCATCCACTGGATAAGTTTGCTAACGACTAGAACAAGATGAGGGCAGTTAATAACATTCTTGAAGCCCAGAATAAAGGCCAGCTGGGAAAGGCTCAAAATTGTGTGATTCCTCTCTGGCCATTACCATCTTTCTGGCTTGGCTGTCACCGCCTTAAACCTGGCTCCTGAAGTGAGCATGCGCTGCAGGGTGGGAAGCGGACCCGCCCACCACGCCTCACAGCATCACAGCTGGCCCAGCTTCCCAGCATAGGGAGGAGGCACTAGACCCAAGGCCTGCAGGAAACATGCTTTCCTATCCTTAACAGGCAATTCCAAAAGTCAAAGAGCAGTCTAGAACAGGGTGGGTGAACTATGGCCCATGGGCCAAACCCACCCTGTCACCTATTTGTCAATAAAGCTTTATTGGACCACAGTTATGCCTATTCATTTACTGTCTACGGCTGCTTTCACCCACAAAGCCAAAACTATTTACAATCTGGCCCTTTTCCAAAAAAAAGTTGAATAATTCCAGTCTAGGACTGTGCTGTCCAATATCGTAGTCACTAGATATGTGTGTCCACTTACATTTACAATAACTACAGTTAAAAATTCACTTTCTCAGCTGTACATGTTAAGTGCTCAGCAGTCACAGTTAACCAGGGGCTGCTGCAGAGGACAGCACAGAACATTTCCACCACAGCAGGCAGGTCTCCTGGACACAGCTGAGAGTAAGGATTGACGTCACCAAGCCACATTCACAGTCATCAACTTCCAGGTGACTCTCCTTCTACAGACAGAAGGCCTTACACTAACCCTCAAAAATATGTCCCTTTCACACTTGAACTTATTAGGATATGCAAATTCGCCATTTTAATCGCAAACTCCAGACTACTTGGTAGACATAACGGTCAAAGCGATCGTGACAACAAATCAGGTGATCATTTTACTTGCTTACTTGGTCCCCACCCCGGCGGATGGTAAACTGGGAAAGCTGGGCCATAGCCCCTGCTCATATCCACATTAGAACCCTGCCTGGCATGTGGTATGGATCAATCAATATTTGTAAAATGATTAAGAAATGAGCCCAAGGTACAAAACTGTTACACAAAAAGAGGCCACCAAGCCAAATAAATGATAAGGCATTGGGGAAAACATCACTATTGTGATCCTGTAGCAAAATGTTCTTCAAGCAGCCAACATTCCTATTTTAAAATGATTTTTTAAAAAAGATTCAAAACAAAACAACACAACAATCTGGGTTTGGATTCCGGCTCCACCACTTCTAGGCTGTGTAACCTTGGGTAAGTTATTTCTCCTTCAGTGGGAAAGACCCTCCTCCCCAAATAAGCGGGAAGGACAGTGCATCCCTACCCCATCCGCGTGAGCAGGGGAGCCCAGGGCGCAGCCCTCCTCGGTTCCTTCTGCTCCCGGCATCAGGACACCAGCCCCTGCTCTCCCGGGCACCCTGCCGGTGCGTTCTTGCTCTAGCCCTCTCGTGGCAGAGCTCCTAGGCTGGGCCTCTCCATGTAACCATTCACTCCTTTGGTACAGGGGCTGCGACTTAATCACTTCAATGATCCTCAGCACTTGGCACACAGGAGCTGCTCAATGGATGTTAAGCTAAGACTCTTAGGGCCCAATAAATAAATCAAATTTTGCTAACTCTCACGTTAACATGCTTGCTCCACAATGTCTTTATGAGTAAGTCAAGCGCTCTTCAAATTTTGAAGTTAGAAATCACTCCCACTGTTTGAGTCAGAAGTTAGTCTTAAGTCTCCAAAGGTTATCAAAAATGCAAGTCTCTTTCAGGCTAATACATTTCACTACTTTTTCCCTCCACAATTATACAGCAAGCAACAAACCACCCAACCAACAGCACCAAATCCAAACTGGCCATAATAAGGTCTTGGAATTAAAAAAAAAAAAAGAAAAAGAAAAAGAAATGTGGTTCAAGATACAACATGACATGATTCTATTTCAGAATAAGTTCATAATTCAAAAACTGAGTAGTATATTAGGCATCAAATAAAAACCAGAAAACACAAACCAAAAAGATTTATGTTATTTATAAGTGGATACCTTAAAAGTATAAAAATTTACATTTTATATACAGTCAATTTACCTTACTGTTAACTAGTTCGTTTTTAAGAACTAACTTGGCCGGGTACAGTGGCTCTTACATGTAATCCCAGCACTTTGGGAGGCTGAGGTGGGAGGATCGCTTGAGCCCAGGAATTCAAGACCAACCTGGGCAACATGGCGAAACCCCATCTCTACAAAAAATATTAAAAAATTAGCTGGGCATGGTGGTGCGTGCCTGAAGTCTCAGCTACTCAGGAAACTGAGGTGGGGGAAATCAGCTGAGCTCGGGAGGTGGAGGCTGCAGTGAGCTGTGATCATACCACTGTACTCCAGCCTGGGTGACAGAGTGAGACCCTGTCTCCCAAAAAACAAACAAAAACTATTTAACTTAAATCCAAACAATTACATTTTATTCTTGCCCATTTGGTTCTTGCAGCTAAAATACCTGAATGTTACCTATAGGCAACCTTTGCTTTTTACTGGGTGCGCTACAAAAACAATAAATTCACAGCCTCTCCTACAATGTGGTCATTGAATGCTGGTTTCCACCTTCATGAAAGATGGTGTGGAGAGAAAAGCACCACCCATTTTATTCCAGTAGATTGGGTATGCATGTGCCTGGGTACACCCTGCTATCTGAAAAGTCTGGTCTGGCATTTTAGTCAGAGAGATTATTAGTCACCCAGAAATCTTGCTCCCACCCTTCCTTAAACATGTCCTTAAAAGAGATTCTGAGAAAACAGTTTTGTTGAGGCACAGCTCTGATACTATAAATTCTAAAGTGATCTGATGAAACTTAAAATCATTTTTCTATTTCACTCAATTATGACCAAAAAAAATTCACAGATCTTAAAATACCAAGAATAAGTAGGCTACTACCCTGATGCCTGTGGTTCAATATAACCACTATTAATTACTAGAGTAGCTGTGCTTTTAGGCTCGGTTTTGAAACCAAAATATGCATAAAAAGAGGCAAACTGTAATTATTAATAGTGATCTCCATATACCTTGAAAACTTGTTGCCATTTAACATTTTAAAAGTCAAATGGCAATACAGAGCCTATTTAAATGCAAAATATTTCCTAATATTCCACAAAAACGCTAACATTTCAAAAATGATGACCCAGGACAGATTTCAGTATTTCAAAGTGGAGCATATTTCTCTCTCAGGCTCCAACGGCAAGAATGAAAACAATCCTTTTAAAGGAAGTTCTTTTCCAATCAATTGTGCATATTTTCTGACTGCAATTCATCTTTAATTCTGAGATGTGTGCTCGACAACACCTTTGCAGCATTAAGCAACACAGATGTAACAGAAACTCTGCGCACGGACAACTTGGCCAGGCGCGACGGGCCCGCCTCTCCTTCCTACCCCCACCCAATACCTTCCCTGGGCAGTGACTTCACATCCTTTGACATCAGCACAGCTTTGAAAGGGGGATGGGAGAGCGAGCAGAAAGCAGAAAAACCAGCTTTGAACTATGCATGCAAGGCCTCTTTCAAGCCTCAAATTCTGTAAGTAGTTCGTAAAATGCCAAACTGCAGTGACACACCCAACCTCCTCTGCTTCAGTCTGCAGCGAAATGGGGTGAATTCTGCTGGAAAGGACTTCCTGCTTTTCTTATCTGAAGCACAATAGCCATTTATTAACTACCCACGGAAGGTTCCGATTCAGTGAAACACACAATAACTTACCTCGAATATGGAGAAGGGCCACGGGCTGGAAAGGCCCATTGGAGTTGGCCGCATCCACCACCATCCTGCTGCCCGCTTTATTACATGTCAACATCTAGACTTCAGCGGGAAAGGCAATGGGCTCCTTAAGGCAAGAAACCAGCCTCCATTTTAGTTTAAAAAAAAAAGGCAAACTGAAGCTCTCTGCAGCTGGAGGGAACTGGCTGGTTCGTGATGTCAGCAGGCATGAAGCGCGCTGATTGGCCGGAAGCTGCAACTTAAAATGACACTAAAAAAAACTGCAAACGGAAAGAGCGTTCTGTTTGGCTGTCAGTGTGCATTAAAAGCTTGGACATTTTCCGGCTTTTTGCAGCCTTCGTTTCTCAGTAACTTTTAGGCAAAGATCCCATCTCTTAGGGGAAGTACTGGAGGCCACAACCCTGGCCAGACTGTAAACAAATGATTCCGAGGGAGCTACCAAAAAAAAAAAAAAAAAAAAAAAAAGTGTGTGTATACGTCTGCGTGAACTTCAGCATTTCCCAGTTAGGAATCCCAAATTCATTTTATACCCACCTGTGCAACTTCGACTTGCTAGTTCTAATTAATATCTGCATCTTACGTAGGATTCTGGCAATTCAGCGTTTGTTTTGTTTCGTTTTGTTTTTTAACAAATGGCTAATCAAATATTACACAATTCTAATCCATTAGTTTGGACTCTTATTCAACTTCCTTTACCAATAGGACAAGTTATTAACTTATGATCCCAAACACTTTTTTTCTTGAGATCTATTTTTTTCCTGAAAAAATTAAGCTTAAAAACTTACATAGAAAATGAAAGCTGTTTTATAAATTCGACGGCTAGAAAGTGACACAAATTGAAATATTTGTATCACCTGGTCTTGGGAGTAAAAAGGCATAAAATGAAATTCAGTGTGTTTATTTTTGTATTGCAAAGATACTGACATATTAAATACTTTTTAAGTTTTAGATATTGTTCAAATTTAAAATTAAAGATATTTCACTTATTTTTATGGGGCTATTAAAAGCTACTATTCGGATCTTAGTTTTCTATCTTCAAATAAGCTTAATGTAAAAAGCTATTCCAAGGAGAAAAACATTATTTCTGAATTGGAGTATTGCAGGATCCCATGAGGGGGTGTGGTGAGATGATTCCCTACAAAAATCAGTGTTATTAGTAGTTCCAAATGAAAACAAACTATAAGAAAAGCCTCTTTGGCAGGTAGAACTGAAAAAAATTCCTCCTGTCTTCACACCAACAAGAAACTTTGTCCAAACTCATTTTTAATAGTCTCTCACACAGCTCCTCTGCTCTTTTCCCCCACTTGTGAACGATAAAAAAGCCCTTTAGTTCCTAAACATAATTCATAGTAGAGTAAGAAACACCTGTAACACAGCTAGGGCTCGCAGTTCCAGCTGAGGGTTTAGTGCCAGGTACATCCAATGAGTAAGGGAACTGCCACCACCCTTCAGGGCTGCTAATCAAGTCCTCTCTCATAAGAATGTAGCTTTTATTATGTGTATCAATAGCAATTAAAATAAATAAATAGATAAAAGCAAACCAAATCCCTCTCTTCCCCCTCTTTCCCCAGAGCTGACAAGACACTGCTGGATTCCATAGCTGGCCAGGAGATGATGTGATTTCTGACACATGTGGGCAGTGGGCACGCACCACCTGAGCAGCCTGCTGGCCTCACACCTGCCCTGGCTTCGCTGCTATCTGAACAGCAGAATTATTATTATTTTTTTTAAAGAGCACGTGCTTTCAGTTGGGTAACAGGAATTTAGATCTTAGCTGCCCTCCTGCCTCTGGGCCTTCACTGCTGACCTGTGGGTTGTCTGTCTGGAGGGGACGGCCACCGATCACCAACGACCACTACGAAGCAGTGTTGATGGCTCTCACTGCCACACACCCCAGCCTTCTCCTCCTCCTCCTCCTCCTCCTCCGAGTGATGCCAGATGAACTCAGACACAATTAGGAACTAGGCGTTCAGTGGCTCAGGAAGGAGCCCAGGAGCAGATGCTTATTGAAGATCTGGGCTTTAAAGAGACAGAGACCTGCTCTCCAGTGATTTAATATTTCATATGAGATAAGATGAAAAAATGTGCCTAGCCTATGACTGTGCTGATGAGTGGGAATACAGAAATAAGGGGGAAAGGCTCCTAAGAGCTTTATATATAATATATGGAATAGCAGTCAAAGAAACAGTGAAGACACTTTTTGATGTATTTTTCCTAATGATCTCAGATCAAAGGATCTCGCTTTTATTAGTGATTTACCCCACGCTCTTTTGAAACCCTATGCATGTACGTAGTTCTTTAAAGAACTCCAAGGCTGATCTGGCCATCACTGATAAAACAGACTCTAAGATAGAAATAAACAAACAAATAATATGAGGGAAGAAAAGAAGACTTGAATAAAGGTAAGGTATACTTCTGAATTGGAAATATAAAAATATAAATACTGCAGCTATGCTGATAATTTTCCCCCAAACTGATCTACAGGTTTAAAGTATTTCCAATTAAAATTCTGGTGGGCCTCTATTTTTCCAGGTACTTAGCAAAAGTATTCGAAAGTTCACCTGCAAAAAATAAAAGAACAAGAAGAATGAGAACACTACTAATGAGAAAGGCTAGTCCTACCAACTATAAAGCTGTATGAATTAATGACAGTGTGATGGGGCAAAAGAGGCAGATTAATGGAACAGAAGCCACAGCCCCAAACTGAGAAATATGTTGACACAAATGTAATATAATAAAGAGTGTATCTCAAATCAGTGGAAGGGGAAGAATTAGATAATTGCTTGGCAATCTTGGGGCAGACAACTGATTAACTATATGCAGAAAAAAGTCAATTTAAGTGTTTTCACATCACACCAAAATAAAATTTGAGATGGCTTAAACAGTTAAATAAAAATCAATCAAAACCACCACCCCCAAATCCCTGTAACTTTTAGAAGAAAGGGAAAGTGAATAATCAATTCTCAAGCAAAAAAAGAACATTTAAATACTTCTGAACAAACCCCTCAGGAATAGTGCTCGTATTAAAAATGACAAATTTCTGTGGTTTGTTTTTCTGGAGGCAGGGTCTTGCTCTGTCACCCAGGCTGGAGTGAAGTGGTATGATCTCTGCTCACTGCAGCCTCGACCTTGTGGGCCCAAGTGATCCTCCTGCCTCAGCCTCCTGCAGAGTTGGGACCACAGGCTTGTGTCACCACACCTGCTCATTTTTTTCATTTTCAATAGAGATGAGGTCTCTACTATGTTGCCCAGAATAGTCTTTAACTCCTGGGCTCAAGTGATCCTCCGGCCTCAGCCTCCCAAAGTGCTGTGATTGCAGGTGTGAGCCACCATGCCCGGCCTTAAAATCACAAATTTCTGTATGTTCTCTCCAAAAGCAAGCAAAAGGAAATAAAATGCTATAAATACAAGGAGTTAATATTATAATGGATTAAAAAACAATCGTCTAAAAATTGTGCCACTATTTACAACAGCAAAGACTTGGAACCAAGCCAAATGCCCATCAATGATAGACTGGATAAAGAAAATGTGGCACATATACACCATGGAATACTATGCAGCCATAAAAAAGAATGAGTTCATGTCTTTTGTAGAGACATGGATGAAACTGGAAGCCATCATTCTCAGCAAACTAACACAGGAACAGAAAACCAAACACTGCATGTTCTCACTCGTAAGTGGGAGCTGAACAAGGAGAACACATGGACACAGGGAGGGGAACACTACACACCAGGGCCTGTTGGGGGGTGGGGGGCAAGGGATGGGAGAGCATTTGGACAAATATCTAATGCATGCGGGGCTTAAAACCTAGATGACGGATTGATAGGTGCAGCAAACCACCATGGCACATGTATACCTGTGTACCAAACCTGCACGTTCTGCACATGTACTCCAGGACTTAAAGTAAAATAAAAACAAAAAAATAAAAAAATTGTGCTAAAATACACATCAACGCAGAATTTACCATCTGAACTGTTTTCAGCATACAGTTCAGTGGCATTAAGCACATTCACAGCGTCTTGCAACCCTCACTACCATCCATCCACATAACTCTTCATCTTGCAAAACGGACACTCTGTCCCCATTAAACAGGAACTTTCCATTTCCCCTCCTTCCAGTGCTGGCAACCATCACTCTATTTTCAGTCTCTATGAACTTGTCTACTCTTGGTACTTCACATAAGGGGATCTTATAGCATTTGTCCTTTTGGGACTGGCTTACTTCACTTAGCATAATGTCCGCAAGGTTCATCCATGTTGTAGCAAGTGCTAGAATTTCTTTCCTTTACAGGGCTGAGTGACATTCCACTGGCATACCCTGAAGTTGTTCATTCACTCTTCCGTTTACGGACATTTAGGTTGCTTCCACCTTTTGTCAACTGTGAATAATGCTGCCATGAACGTGGGGCTACAAGTATCTGCTCATGCCTCTGTTTTCAGTTATTTTGGGTGTATACCCAAGAAGTGAAATTGCTGGATCATATGGCAGTTCTAGTTTTATTTTTTTCCCATTCTATTTTTTATTTATTTTTAATTGATGCATAATAGCCATACATAGTTGCAAGGTATATGTGTAATATTTGGAAGAACTGCCATACTGTTTTCCACAGTGGCTGCACCATTTCACATTCCCACTGACAGTGCATAGGGCCGGGCGTGGTGGCTCACACCTGTAATCCCAGCACTTTCTTTGGGAGGCTGAGGCAGGCAGATCGCTTGAGGTCAAGAGTTCGAGACCAGCCTGGCCAACATGGCAAAACCCCATCTCTACTAAAAGTACAAAAATTAGCCAGGCCTGGTGGTGCATGCCTGTAGTCCCAGCTACTCGGGAGGCTGAGGCAGGAGAATGGCGTGAACCCGGGAGGCAGAGCTTGCAGTGAGCCAAGATCATATCACTGCACTCCGGCCTGGGTGACAGAGCCAGACTCTGTCTCAAACAAACAAACAAACCCTAAAAAACAAAAACAGTGCACAGCAACAGTTCCAATTTCTCCATGAGGACATTAACACTTACTTTTTAAAACTTATTTTTAATTTCTGTGGGTACATAGTAGGTGTATATATTTAAGAGACACATGAGATGTTTTGATACAGGCATCCAATGTGAAATAAGCACATCATGGAGAATGGGAATGGGGTATTCATCCCCTCAAGCATTTATCCTTTGAGTTACAAACAATCTAATTACATTCTTAATATTATTTTAAAATGTACAATTAAGTTATTGTTGACTATAATCACCCTGTTGTGCTATCAAGTGGGTCTTATTTATTCTAACTTTTTTTGTACCCATTGACCATCCCCCCCCACCCCCCCACTACCCCTCCCAGTCTCTGGTAACCATTCTTCTACACTCTATGTCCGTGAGTTCAATTGTTTTGATTTTAGATCCCATGAATATGTGAGAACATGTGATGTTTGTCTTTCTGTACTTGGCTTATTTCACTTAACATAAAGATCTCCAGTTCCATCCATGTTGTTGCAAATGATTGCATCTCATTCTTTTTCATGGCTGAATAGTACTCCATTGTGTATATATACCATATTTTTTTTATTCATTCATCTGTTGATGGGCACTTAGGTTGCTTCCAAACCTTAGCTATTGTCAACAGTGCTGCGACAAACATAGGAGTCCAGATATCTCTTTGATATACTGATTTTCTTTCTTTGGGGTAGGTGCCCAGCAGTGGGACTGCTGAATATATGATAGCTCAATTCTACTTGTTTAAGCAACATCCAAACTGTTCTTTATAGTGGTTGTACTAATTTATATTCCTAACAACACTGTAGGAGGGTTCCCTTTTCCCCACATCCTCTCCAGCATTTGTTATTGCTTGTCTTTTGGATAAGCCATTTTAACTGGTATGAGATAGTATCTCATTGTGGTTTTCATTTGCATTTCTCTAATGATCAGTGATGTTGAGCACCTTTTCATATGCCTGTTTGACATTTGTCTGTCTTCTGAGAAATGTCTACTCAAATCTTTTGCCCATCTTTTGATCAGATTATTAATTTTTTTCCTATAGAGTTGTTTGAGCTCCTTATATATTCTAGTTATTAATCCCTTGTCAGATGGGTAGTTTGCAAATATTTTCTCCCATTCTGTGGGTCATCTCTTCACTTTACTGATTGCATCCTTTGCTGTGCAGAAGCTTTTTTAGCCTGATGTGATCCCATTTGTCCCTGTTTGCTTTGGCTGCCTGTGCTTCTGGGGTATTGCTCAAGGAATTTGTGCCTAGACCAACGTCCTGCAGATTTTCCCCAATGTTTTCCTGTCGCAGTGTCACAGTCTGAGGTCTCAGATTTTTTTTTTTTTTTTTTTTTTTGAGAGACAGTCTTGCTCTTGTCGCCCAGGCTGGAGTGCAGTGGTGTGATCTCCGCTCACCTGCAACCTCCACCTCCCAGGTTCAAGCAGTTCTCCTGCCTCAGCCTCCCGAGTAGCTGGGACTACAGGTGCCCGCCACAATGCCCGGCTAATTTTTTGAATTTTTAGCAGGGATGGGGTTTCACCATGTTAGCCAGGATGATCTCGATCTCCTGACCTCGTGATCCGCCCGCCTCAGCCTCCCAAAGTGCTGGGATTACAGGTGTGAGCCACTGCACCCAGCCGAGGTCTTAGATTTCTTTAATCCATTTTGATTTGATTTTTGTATACAGTGACAGAGGGGTCTAGTTTCATTCTGCATATGAATATCCAGTTTTCCCAACACCACTTATTAAAAATATGCAACTGCTTCACGAATTTGCATGTCATCCTTGCGCAGGGGCCGTGCTCATCTCTGTATCGTTCCAATTTTAGTTTATACGCTGCTGAAGCGAGCACTAGTTTTATTTTTAACGACAGGGAGGGTCTTGCTCTGTCACCCAGGCTGGAGTGTAGTGGCATGATCTTGGCTCACTGCAGCCTTGGCCCTCTGGGCTCAAGCAATCCTCTCACCTCAGCCTCCCGAGTAGCTGGGACCACAGGCACGTGCTACCACACCCGGCTAGTTTTTGTATTTTTAGTAGAGATGGGGTTTCACCATGTTGCCCAGGCTGGTCTCAAACTCTTGAGCTCAAGTGATCTGCCTGCCTTGGCTCTTTTTTTTTTTTTTTTAAATTAGTAGCCATCCTAGTGGGTGTGAAGTATCTCACTGTAATTTTGATTTTCATTTTCCTAACGACAGAGATGTTGAGGATCTTTTCATGTGCTTATTGGTCATTTGCAGATGTTATATTCTTTGGAAAAATGTCTATTTAAGTATTTCACACATTTAAAAAATCAAGCTGTTTTGCTGAGTTGTAGGAGTTCTTTAGATATTCTGGATATGAACTCCTTATCAGTTATATGATTTTTCGAGTATCTCCCCCATTCTGTGGCCTGCCTGTTCTTGCTGACTGGCCCTTTAATGCAGAGGCGGTTTACATTTTTATGTAGTCCAATTTATCTATTTTTATTTTTGTCGCCTGAGCTTTTGGTGTCATAGCCAAGAAATCATTCAAATCCAATGTCATGGAATCTTTCCCTTATGTTTTCTTCTCAAACATTATAGTTTTAACTCTTAGGTTTAGGTGTTTGATCCATTTTGAGCTAATCTTTGTATGTGTTGTGAAAGTAAGGGTCCCACCTCATTCTTTATTTTTATTTTTATTTTTGAGATGGAGTCTCGCTCTGTCGCCAAGCTGGTGTGCAGTGGTGCGATCTTGGCTCACTGCAATCTCCACCTCCCGGGTTCAAGCGATTCTCCTGCCTCAGCCTTCCGAGTAGCTGGGACTACAGGCACCCACCACCACGACTGGCTAGTTTTTGTATTTTTAATACAGACAGGGTTTCACCATGTTGGTCAGGATGGTCTCTATCTCCTGACCTCGTGATCTGCCCACCTCAGCCTCCCAAAGTGCTGGGACTGCAGGCGTGAGCCACCGCGCCCGGCCAGGTCCCACTTGATTCTTTTGTATGTGAGTACCCAGTTTTCCCAATACCATTTGTTGAAAAGACTGTGTTTTCTCCATTGAATGGTCTAGGCAACCTTGTCAAAACTCATTTGACCACCTATGTGAGGGTTTGTTTCTGGGCTCATCTTTATGCCAGTACTACACAGTCTTGATTACTGTAGCTTTGCTGTAAGTTTTAAAATCAGGATGTGAGTCCTCCAACTTTGGTCTTCTTTTTCAAGATTGTTTTGGCTATGCTTATCTCTTTGACATTCCCTATGAATCTTAGGATGGACTTTTCTATTTCTGGAAAAGAATGTTGTAAAAGTTTTAATAGGGATTGCACTGAATTTGTAGATTGCTTTGGGTAGTATTGACATCTTAACAACATTAAGTCTTCCAATCTATAAACAAGAGATGTTTTTCCATTGATTGGTGTATTCTTTGGTTTCTTTCAGCAACATTTCATAGTTTGCAGTGTGCACGTCTTTTCTCTCTTTGATAACTTCATTTCTAACTATCTGACTGTTTTTGAGGGCATGTTTTATTTATGGTTCTAAAATACTGGAAACTACTTTAATGCCAAAGGGATTGTCCCACGTACCTAGTGAAATATTACACATCCATCAGAAATACTTATAAATGTATAAAATGAAAATGTAAGTGAGAGAGGCGGTGTATAATCAGAAATAGTATGATCACAGGAAGAATCACTCCCCAAATAGCCACAGTGTCATCGCTGGCTGGTATGGGTACGAGTTTTTCTTTTTTAAAATTGATATATAATAGTTGTGCATATTTGGAGGGGACATGTGATATTTTGATACCTGTTAACAATGTGTAACGACCAGGTCAGGGGAACTGGGATACCTAACGCCTCCAGCATGTATATTTTCTTTGTGTTGGAAACATTACAGTTCTTCTCTTCCAGCTACTTTGAAATATATAATAAATTATTGTTAACTACAAATCAACTACTGTACTCCTGAATTATATAACTTATTCCTTCTGACTGTATTTTTGTAGCCCTTAACCACCTTCTCTCCCTACCTTCCCTTCCCAGCCTCTGGTAACCACCATTCTCCTCTCTACCTCCATGAGATCAACTTTTTTTTCCCACCTCCCACATGAGTAAGATCACATGGTATTTGTCTCTCTGTGCCTGGCTTAGTTCACGTAACACAATCACCTGCAGTTCCATCCATGTTGCTGCAAATGACAGGTTTCTATTCTTTTTTATAGCTGAATAATATTCCATTGTATGTATGTCCTACGTTTTGTTTAGTCATTCATCCACTGATTGACACTTAGGTTGATTCCATTTCTTGGCTATTGTGAGTGGTGCTGCAACAAACATGGCAGTGTGGTGCCCCCGTGATATACTCATTTTCTTTCTTTTGGATATATACCCACAGCAGTAAGGCTGTAGGATCATATGGATGTTTTTTATTTCTAAAACTTCCCTGTTTTTTTTTTTTTCAGTATTGCTAAAACAAGCACATATTACTTTCAGAGTAATTAAAAGTAACAATTTTATTTTATATATTTTTTAAATTTTTATTTCATTTTGAGACAGAGTCTTGCTCTGTTGCCCAGGCTGGAGTGCAATGGCATGATCTTGGCTCACTGCAACCTCTGCCTCCTGGGTTCAGGCAATTCTTGTGCTTCAGCCTCCTGAGTAGCTGAGATTACAGGCACGCATCATCACACCTGGCTAACTTTTTGTACTTTTAGTAGAGACAGGGTTTTGCCATGTTGCCCAGGCTGGTCTCAAACTCCTGAGCTCAGGTGATTCGCCTGTCTCGGCCTCCCAAAGTTCTAGGATTACAGGCATGAGCCACCATGCCTAGCCAAAAGTAACAATTTAAAAAAATACATATATTTTTTGAGACAGGGTCTCACTCTACCACCCTGGAACCTAGTGGCACAATCACAGCTCACTGAAACCTCAACATCCTGAATTCAAGTGATCCTCCCACCTCAGCCTCCCAAGTAGCTGGGACTACAGGTATGCACCAGCATGGCTAGCTAATTTTTAAATTTTTTGTAGGGCCAAGGTTGTCCAGGCTGGTCTCAAACTCCTAGACTCAAGGGATCCACCCGTCTTGGTCTCCCAAATTGCTGGGATTATAGGTGTGAGCCACCACACCTGGCCTAAAAATAATTTTTAAAAAGAGATATAGATTAAGTCACTGCAGGGAGAATCCCTTAATGAATATCGTCTCTTAGGCACAGGCTAGGAACAAAGAAAGGGCTGTGATGGGAACCAAGAAAATCTGAACCAAGGAAATCTGGATAAATGAGATCAGGCACGTAAAAAACACAAACAAAAATTAGCTGAAATGAGGCATGAAAAATGGAACCAACATAGATTAAAGGAGGTTGACTCCGTGTCTCAAATCAGTTTTGAACTGCCTGGACCTTCTCCTGTAAGCCTGTCACCTTTGCATTGAGACTGTACGCTCACTGAAGCTATCAGGGTTCAACCAGGTCTCCAGAGTACTTTCCTCACTGATGAAACAAACTCTCAGTAAGTGCAACCCAGAAGAGGCTCATAATGCAACCATGTCACTCGCACTGGGCCATGTTTTCATCACCTGCTCAGGGAGGGGCCAGACAGAGGGAGCTCAGCATGGGGAGCAAGGCTGCCTTCACTAAACCTTTCCTCACCTGTAAACGGGCATATATGTGATCTCCCTACCCCCCACGTTTAGATAAGCCAGCGTCAGATACGGAGTGCGCTCTCCATGCTGAGTTGAGGTGGACAGCTTGGGAGGGACTGAGGCAGGACACACCTAAATGCAGCTCCGGCCATCAGAGCAAAGTGCAGGAAGCAGTGGGCATTGTCCCACTAGAAAAACACAGGCCATCGGCCAACAGAAAGATCCCTTCAGCTGCCGCAGGGGGATGCAGCAGAGCCACCTGAGGACAATCTCTGCTTAGATGACCCTCATCCAGGCAGGCTTCCTCTTCCCTCCGGGTCTGTGGCTCGGTCCACAAGCTCTTCCCTTGGTCCAGCTCCTAGAGAATGGCTGGCATGGAGATGTTCCGTCAAACGTACCGAATGAATGAATGAATCAAGCAGTCGCACCCAATTCTGATCTTACAAAGCCACCTTGCTACCCTTTACACCTCTTCCAGGTAGCATATAATTAAGAGGGATATGCCGTCAAATCATCTCAAGAACAGCATTTCCCTCTCCCCTGAACACAGACCCCATTCCAGGCTTCCCATGATGCACTTGCTAAGGAGAGGATACCTTCCACTCACCACCTGTGACATGTGTCCCTGCCTTCTACGCTGGCCTCACAGCAATGTTCTGAACCTTTCCTGAAGCTGTGGCTGCCTGTGAAGGGCTTGAGCGAGGACCAAGGAAGGGCGCTTTGCTGGGCCCAGCCCACCTAGCATGCCTTCCACAGCTCAATGGGCCAACAAGCCCACAGTGCTCAATATGGTCTCCCATCAAATGCCGTAACTACAATAATCTATGTACTAGACAATAATGAAGAAATAATTCTTTATTTCATTTTTTTTTTTTTTTTTGGACACAAGGTCTCCCTATTTTGCCCAGGCTGGGCTTGAACTCATGATTCTCCCCCTCCTCAGCCTAGTCAGTAGCTGAGAAATCAGGTGCATGCCACTGTGCCTGGCTTGAAAAGGAATTATTCTTTATTCTTTGATCCCTCTGTCACTGTTTTATTCTTTACGTAGAAACAAACTGCCTGTAAATACATCCCACTGATTTTATTTCTAGGTAGTATTTCTGAATAAAACTTTCAAATTTTCCTTTCTACATCATTCAGCTGAAGGTTTTAGTTTTTAAGTCTCTCCAAGCAATTTTGTAAGGCAAATTAAATATGCTTCTATTTTAGTGAAGATGTTTTATCATAATTAACAGAAGGCTGGTGTTCTGAACCTAGAGAACTGTGGCATCATGAGCACAGTGCACTGACAGTGTGCTGGCCAGCATTTTTTTTTTTTTTAAACTGGAAACTATATGAGCATGGATGATGTATGCTTTGTTGGGTAAGAATCTGACCTAAAAAAATTGGCTTCACTTCACAGTTTAAAATAGACTTTTTCCTTAGACAGATCAAAGATACCTAACATTCAGCTATGTTCAAAGGCTGCCAGGGAACTTCTGCTTGCCAACAGCAAGGACACAGGCACAGGCACTTGTTGCTGTGTGAGCGAGGCCTGGGAGTGATTAAAGAGGACGGACGAGCTTGTCCACAGGGAAGCTCAGCGTAGGTGAGTGGAGTAGATGAAGTGAAATCTACCCAGAGTGCTGGGGCTGTGTGTGAGACCTTGGTTACTTTCATACTTCCTACAGCTAGTCTGGAAAACCTTTCAATCCAAAGCAAGTACTCACACTCCCTCCTTGTTCTAAGAATGTAGGAACCAACGCGAAGTAAAAGTATGCATACATTGGAGTGCTTTCATGCTAATTGTTTTTTTTTTTTTTTTTAATTTGCTGACACCCTTAGGAGCCTATACAGTAGGTCAAGTGAGTCAGAAGCCTCATTTTCCAAGAGGAAATCCGAGGCGGAGGGAGGTGAACGGAGTGGTGGGCCTGGCTCAGGTTTTGGCCACCCTCTGTGAAAATGGAGGGGGCACAGAAAGAGGGCAGAAGGGCTAGGAGGGCTTTTCATTCCTTCGGGGGACACACTGTGTTTCCTGGGTCCTTGGCAGATGCCCGAATGGACGACCCAGGCAGACCAGCGCACAACTGCTAACACGTATACTGAGTGAATGCGTGTGGTGTGCTCCGCACCCACGCATCCATCCACTGATGAGGGGATATGCGGAATGGGTCCGACCACACAGTGGGATGGCATCAGCCTTCAACGGGAGCGAGGGTCTGGTACATGCTACAATGTGGGGGGACCTGGAAGATACTATGTTTAGGGAAATAAGCCAGGTACAGAAGGACAGATACTGTACGATTCCGCTTGTAACAGGCTGCTACCCTGGGCAAAATCATAGAGACAGAAAGCAGAATGGGGAGGCAGCAACTTACTGTTCAATGGAGTTTTTGTTGGGATGATGAAAAGGTTTTGGGTATGGATAGTGGTGATGGGTGTACAGCATTTTGAATGTATTTAATACCACCAAGTTGTACACTTATGAATGGTTAAAATAATAAATAATATGTTTTAACATGTGTATTTTACCTCAGGTTTTTAGTTTTTTTTTTTTTTAGATAAGGACAGTTTGAGCCAGGACAGTTCAGGAAACACTTGAGGAGCAGAGGCAGCAGGGTTCTGGACCAGACAGAGGATGGGAATGTCCAAGGAGTGGTCTCTGTGTGTGGTAATGAGCTGAGATTACAGCTGGCACCTGGAAACCAAACCCCGTGGGTGCCACCCAGAGAGAGCTGAGACTGACCATGGAGTAACGGTCAAGGTCATGTGTGTGGCCCCTGGGCCATGGAGAATGCGTACCCTGGAGGGGCTGGGCTGGCTGTCTGGGCTCAGGCTGTCTGACAGGCAACGGGCTCCCCAGTGTTCCAAAGACGGAGTGGCCCTGGTGGTGCCTCTCTGTGGCTTAGAAAGGCTGAAGTTAGAACACCACTGTGACTCTGGGCCCACTGGTTCCCTGAGGGCAAGGGCCACCTTGGGTCATTGCTGTGAACACCTCCCTTTGCTTTGAGCAGCACAGATGGCCTGTGTGCTGCCTCACCAATCCAGGGACTGTGTCCTCTCATCAAGATATTAGGGGTAATCACGAGAAGAAACAAAAATCAAAACATGTGAGAGAAGAAAAGACTAACGAAAGCAGAGGTTCCCTGCTTGGCTCTTTCTAAGCCAACTGGAAGAGCAGCAGGCACTCGACAGCTTCTGCACAGTCCATTTTTATTATTCTTCAACTAACAGGCCAGAAGCCAAAGTTCCTGTAAATATATGCATAATCCATTTGTAAGCAGTTAAACCTCTACTTTGATGGTAAAGCTTTCAATTGTATCAGAAAATAGGCAGGGTGCAGTGGCTCATGCCTGTAATCCTAGCACTTTGTAAGGCAGAGGTGGGTTGATCGCTTGAGCCCAGGAGTTCGAGACCAGCCTGGGCAACATGGTGAAACCCCGTCTCTACTAAAAATACAAAAATTAGCTGTGCATGGTGGTGCACACCTGTGGTCCCAGCTACTCGGAAGGCTGAGCTGGAAGGATTGCTTGAGTCTGGGAGGTCCAGGCTGCAGTGAGCTGACATCATGCCATTGCACTCCAGCCTGGGAGACAGAGTGTCTTAAAAAAAAAAAAAAAAAAAACAGAAAAGAAAAGAAAATAAACTGCTTTGAATGAGGATGAAGTATTGTATTTGCACAAGAGGAAGGCAAGAGATATAAAATATTTAACTGGTATTCAAAAGCCAATTTTAAACAATTCAAGTAAATTCTAACAATAATGCAATGACTTCTTTCACAAAAGGCCAAATACTCAGCAACTCTTTTACCCCAGGGTCTCTAATTAGCCAATAATAAGTCTTACATTATTCTGCTATAACTTTGACTTCTCCCAGTCTTTTCTTTTCTAAAAATGGCCTCAAAAAACAATTCCCTGATTAACTTACTCCTCCTACAAGTATCTTTAAAAAAAGGGTCTCTTTAACATTTAACCCTTCTACCTTCTGGTCCAAAAATGTTAAATGAAGGCATTAATTCAGAATAATATTTCAATGAACAGGTCTGAGGGCTATATTCAACCTCACTGTTAAAAAAATAAAAATATGAAATATCTTTTTCTACTTATCAAATAACTACAACTTTTACATGATCTCAGCGTTGGAGAGATATGATGGACAGGCAGCTCCCACACTCTGGGGAGAGTATGTGGTGCCACTCTCTGCAAAGTGTGTAGACAATATCTATTAAGGGTTTTTGAAAATGCCTGCTCTTTGATCCCGTACTTCCTTCATCAAGTTTAAGGAAAGGTTCAAAGATGTGAACAACAATGGTAACAAAAGATTAACAGAACAGTATCATTTATAATGGCTGAAAAACTGGGGTATCCACAGAATGAAATAATAAACGGTTGCTCAAAATAATGCCTTTCATTCCCACTAATGTCAGAAACAAGACAAGTATGCCCACTCTCACCACCACTATGTAACATTTTACTGAAATTGTTTTACTGAATTTATTAGTAAATTCAACTGGAGAGAAAGACATGTAAGTTTACAATGATAAACAGAGGTGAAATTATCTGCAGATGCTCTAATACCTGAATATTCAAAAGAATCAACTGAAAAACTGATGAAAACAATCAGGTAATTCAGTAAGGAAGCAGGTTATGAAAGCAAGACTGCCAAATTCAATAGCCTTCATATAAACAACTAATAACTAGAAGACACAATGGAAGAAAAGACCCCATTTACAACAGCGATGATAATTGATTATCTAGGCATTAGCTTAGTAGGGGACATGCAAAACCTACAAGGGAAACTTAAAAACAGCCATAAAGGACATGAAAGTGGCCTTGGAAAATAGTCACAGCAAACTCTTAGAGGAGGCAAACATCACAAGAGGCCAGCCCTGCCTCAGATAGTTGCAAAATGTAACAGGATCTCAACAAAAATGCCAACAGTAGCCAGGCATGGTGGTGCATGCCTATAATCCCAGGTACTTGGGAGGCGGAGGCAGGGGGATCATTTAAGCCCAGGAGTTCAAGACCAGCTTGGGCCACATCGCATGGCCCTGTCTCTAAAATAAATAAATAAATAAAGTCAACAGCCATTTCTTTCTGCAATGACTATGGGTCAATTCAAAGTTCCAACTGTTTGCAGTAATATCAATATTGTTTTGGGGACTGTTTAAGAGAATATACCCATAATTGTATTAATGATGCTAGAAATCAACATTTTCAGTGTAAGACAGAGATAAAACTATGAAAAGCCAAGAAATGAGTGAAAGTGATAAGAACAGGAGGCAGGGAAGTTCTGGGCAGAAGAGGCAGGTTCTCGGTGAGGGCCCCAGCCTCAAGCTGAAAAGCCTGGAACCTTGGCCCAAAGTGAGAACATCCATCCCTGTTTTCTCACTCGAATGTTGCCTTTTCCAAAACCACCAATGGCTTGCCCCGTACCTCCATCCCATGCCCATAAAAACCCCAGGCTCAGCTGGCAGAGAGAAGAGAAGCAACTGGACATTGCAGACTATAGTTGGATGTTGGAAAGAAGTGGCTTGACTTGAGAGGGACAGCCTGATGACGTAACTTCAGAGATGAATCTGGATGGAGACAGCTAGACTTCAGGGGAAGATTACCTTCCCACTCTGTCTCCTTTCTAGCTTCCCTTCCCACTGAGAGCCACTTTCGCTGGCAATAAAATCTGCTTCATTTATCATCTTCAATTCGTTCGTGCAACTTCATTCCTCCTAGATGCTGGACAACAACTCGGGTGCCATGAGTGTGGGTGTAAAAGGTTGTCACACCGACCCTCCACTGAGCTGTTAACACTTAAGTCGTCCACAGATGGCAGAGCTAAAAGAGTATTGCAATACTTTCTCTGGGGCTTCAGGGAGCACAGCGACCGAAGACGCTGCCATGGGGCTGGTATGGGGTTTGCTCCTGTTGGTGCCCAAAAGTGCTCGCCCTGGCTCCTGCACCAGCTCACCTGCCCTCCCCCTCCCATAAGGGGTGGAGCAGCGAGTAAGTGGAGTTCACCCCGCTGGTGCTGAAGAGGCCAGCTAGTTCCCACACCCATGCACTCCAGTTTCCACCCGTGAAGTGCTCAGGGAAATAACCTGCTTCAAAAACACTATAATGTTAAAATTAAATTTAAAATATCACTATGAATGTAGAATTCAGAAAATTTATATTCTAGCTTCCTCCACTGAAAGCATTTAAAAGTAATGTCAGACCAGTAGCAATAAACACCCCTCTGACCCAGATTTTGGTTGCTAATATATTTACCACTGAAAGGAACCTGGGCTCTTTGAAAAATGTCTGATTTGGCCAGGTATGGTGGCTCATGCCTGTAGTCTCAGCACTTTGGGAGGCTGAGGTGGGTGAATCACTTGAGGTCAGGAGTTTGAGACCGGCCTGGCCAACATGGTGAAACCCCATATTTACGAAAAATACAAAAATTAGCTGGGCTTGGTGGCACACACCTGTCAATTCCAGCGACTTGGGAGGCTGAGGCAGGAGAATCACTTGAACGTGGCAGGTGGAGGCTGCAGTGAACCAAGATCGCACCACTGTACTCCAGCCTGGATGAGACAGCGAGATTGTCTCAAAAAACAAAAGACAAAAAGAAAAAAGAAAAAGAAAAATGGCTGATTTTAAGTCTGGGGAAGAGAAGGTACTAAATGAGCCCAAGGGATATCTCACTGTGTCAGAAATCAAGGAATCAAAAATAAACGAGGCTATGTAAAAAAACCACAGTAGCACTGTGACGCACTCAGTGATTGAAATTATGCCATTTGAACACCAGAAAGACTAATGATTTTAGCACACAAAAACACACTGAAATCAACAATAATACATTAGTCCACAATGATATTAAAACAAAGAGAAAGCTAGAAAAAAGCTTCAGCTGTCACCATTAGAGGGAACTGGTAATAAAAGACAAAGAATTACACTTATCCTTCTTTTTCAGTAGGAGTTCCATTTCAAGATAACCAAGTATCTCTGGTTGGTAAGAAAAATCACTGCTTTCAGAAGAATGTCAGAGTAAATGTTGAATTCTCTAGTGAAACTACTGACTCAGGAAAGGATTATCAACTGTTGTTCAAGACATTAGCATATGGTTGACAGGGAATACACATTGGCAGGATGCCAAAATATACACTGCAGATTATTACTAGTACTTTTTGAGTTGTAAAGGGAAATATGTAATTGTTCAATAGAGATATCAATCTATCATCAACTGAATTCACTAGTAAAATTGAAAATTTAGCATCACTTCTGATGATAGGCAACCAGAAACTATGCATCTCTCACAATAATGACACTATCTCCTAAGTTATAAAGCATTGCCTTTGATGTACTTCAGCCAAAAAAAGGTTTCCATTTACAGGAACCACAGGGGGGTAAGTGGGATATACTACAGAACAACTGGGTCAGTTGATTTAACGAACCAATGTTGTGGTTTAAGGCACTCCCAGATTGGCAGTGCCTCCAGGTGTCTGGCAGAGCAAAAACAAATCCCTATTGAACAAGACACTTTGATTCTAGGTTTCAATTTATTTCAAATATCTGAATACAATGACCAATATACAATAAAAAAAAAAAAACAGGTACACAAGGAAATAAGACATCGTGAACAAAATGTGACAAGCACCTCAGATACTAGTGTGGCCTGACGCAGGCTATAGAACAGCTGTGTTTACTATTCTCAGGACAAGTTTTGATGGCGTGTTCCAGAGAACAGGAAAATATTTTAAAATGATAAAACTTCAGACTGAAAAAAGAACCAAACAGAACTTTCACCAACGGAAAAAAAAAAACAAAAAAAACCCTGAAATTGAAAGCTCAAAAGAAGGGTTTAACACATATAGACACATCCGAAGATTTACAATGAATAACAAAAATTGAGAAGTATGCGTTTCAAAACTTTCATATCAACTTAACAGGGCAATCTGATGTCTACTGACTATAATAATAAAAACATTGTGGGTGTATTTTGTAGTTCACTTCTGTCATAATTTATTGTTATTGTATTTTATTTTCTGATAAAATAAAGGAGTCATAGCTGGGATAACATACTGTTACAATTCAACAACAAGAAGACAACCAACTTTTTTTTTTTTTTTTTTTGGGGGGGTCTCATTTTTTCGCCCAGGCTGGAGTGCAGTGGTGTGATCTCAGCTCACTGCAACTTCTACCTCCCAGGTTCAAGCGATTCTCCTGCCTCAGCCTCCTGAGTAGCTGGGGCTACAGGCATCTGCCGCCACGCTTGGCTAATTTTTTTGTATTTTTAGTAGAGATGGGGTTTCACTGTGTTAGCCAAGATGGCCTTGATCTCCTGACCTTGTGATCTGCCTGCCTCAGCCTCCCAAAGTGCTGGGATTACAGGCTTGAGCCACCGTGCCCGGCCGACAACCAACTTAAAAATAGACAAAAGATACAAGTAGACATCTCATCAAAGAAGGCAGACAAATGGCTAACAGGCATATGAAAAGATGCTTAATATTTCCAGTCACTGGGGAAATGCAAATTGAAACCACAGTGAGACACCATTACACACCCACAAGAATTAAGCTATAATCAAAAAGACAATAATAATACTGGCAAGAATGTGGACACATCCTCATACATTGCTGGTGGAAATGTAAAATAGTGCAACCACTTTGGAATACAGTTTGGCAGTTTCTTTTTCTTTTTCTTTTGAGACACAGTCTTGCTCTGTCGCCCAGGCTGGAGTGCAGTGGTGTGATCTCAGCTCACTGCAACTTCTACCTCCCAGGTTCAAGCGATTCTCCTGCCTCAGCCTCCTGAGTAGCTGGGGCTACAGGCATCTGCCGCCACGCTTGGCTAATTTTTTTGTATTTTTAGTAGAGATGGGGTTTCACTGTGTTAGCCAAGATGGCCTTGATCTCCTGACCTTGTGATCTGCCTGCCTCAGCCTCCCAAAGTGCTGGGATTACAGGCGTGAGCCACGGTGCCCAGCCAGCAGTTTCTTAAAAAGCTAAACATAAACTTGCCATACAAGCCAGGAATTCCACTCCTAGGTATCTACTCAAGAGAAATGAACTATATGCTCACACAGGCCTCTATGCAAATATTCACAGCAGCAGTTACTCATAGCAGCTAAGAAACAGCCCAAATGTCCATTAACTGGTGAATGGATAAACACAATGTGGTATATCCATCTGACTGAATATGACGCAGCATTAAAAAGAAACAAACTACTCAACACAGAGGAACCTCAAAAACATGACAGCAGATGTAAAAGACTACCTATGGTATGATTTCGCTCATATGAAGTGTCCAGAAGAAAGTAAGTCTAGAGACAGAAAGCAGATCAGTGGGTGCCTGCATCTGGGGTTGGGCGTGGAAATTAATGGTGAATGGGCACGAGGTAACTTTTGGAGGAAGATGGAAACATTCTAAAATAGAACTGTGGTGATGGTTGCACAACTCTATGTATTTGCTAAAATAACTAAATTTTCCAGTTACAATGGGTAAATTTTAGGATATGTAAATTATGCCTCAATTAACTCTAAAAAAGAAAAGCCTATGACTTGAAAAGTTAGGAAAAAAAGAAAATCGAGGGATAGGGCTGAAAGTTACACTCAGAATGAATACATGGCTTTAAATTCTTTTATTCTTAAAAAGCAAACTAAAAATAAGTGAACTCTCTACTCAACTTAATAAATGACGAAAAGGTTAAAATAAAAGACACAGGATAATTAAAGATAAAAGTGCAGATGAATAATATTGAACACAAACAGAACAGTCAAAAGAAAAATGAACTTACAAGGAGACATAACCACCACAGATGGGGAAGAGATTAAAAGGGCCGTTAAACAATGACCATGTACTAGTGAACAGACCCCCCTTTCTAAATGAACCCACTATGGAAAGAAGCTACAGATGTTTCATAGAGAAAAGCAACAGGCCCACTGAGTTCCAAGTCAACCTTTCAACCCTATTTCATGGACACATTCCACATTGTATTGTTTCTGAAATCCAGGTCCATCTCATCATCCCTGTCATGAGGTGGCAGTGTGAGGGAGCTGCGGGAAAAGCTTCTGCAGGCCACCCCAGGAACCATCATGAAGTGCTGATGACAACGAATCTTAGATGGGGCAAAATACAGGTTTATGAAAAAGAAGTAAACCATAGACCAGCTCCATGTAGTAAATATGGAAGCAAATACTCTAAAGAAAATTAGTTCCAAACACTATGAAAACACAGTGACAAAATTGACAAAATGCAAAGATACTTCAAAACCAGAAAAAGCTGTCAACACAGCAATTATAATAGTAACATCTTAAAGAGAAAAATCATATGGCATTTGACCAAATTCAGCAGCGGTACCCACCCAGCATGCACTGGCATGGCGCCAACCAGCCTGCATGGGTCCAGGAAGAGTCCTGTGAGCGTGGACTCTGGAGCACCAGCAGCCTTGCAAAGACTGCTTACCAGAAACCAAGAGCCACTTTCCCATCAAATTAGGAAATGCCGAAGCCATTTACTGAAATGGGAGAAAACAGGAATGCCTGCTATCACTTCTGTTCTAGGTTTTGTTGGTCCCTCTTAGTGGCAGAATAAAATTAAAATAACTAGTGTATGTTGGCATAAATAGTGGAAGAGAGATAAAAGAATCCATTGCAAACAACAGGACTATATATGCAGACTGTAGTGGAAACATTAAGACTAATACGAAAATGTGGTAAGGTGATGGCAAAATATTTAAAAACCAATAGCTCTAGATGAGATTAGCAAAAACCAATCAGAAGTGGAAATGGGAAAAAATATAACCCAGTCACAAGAGTGACAAGCAAAAGCTATAGAGTATTTAGAAATAAATTTACTGGAAAGTTAGAGATTTACAAGAAAACCATAAAATTTTGTAAGTCAGAAGACAAGACCCAGAAAAATGGGGGATATACACCATCCTCCTAGATGGAAAAAAGATATCAATTTTCACCAAATTAATATATAACTTTAATTCCAATCAATTATTGTTTTTCTAAACTAGATGAAATTATTTTAGTATATATACAGAAACATTAATGTTTTAGAACAGCCAAGAAATAATTATCAAACAAGACCAGTGAGGGGAACTGGCTTGATCCATGTGAAATTCTCCTGGATATGTGGATTTACTATGGAGAATTTACTCTTTTCGGGAACAGTGAAAATGTAAGTGTCAGTGGAAGTACATTGCATGCCATTCTTACTAGGTATAATAAAAAACGAAGGAAATGGAGATTGAGAATAGAAAACAGATGTAGAACAGATGTAGAAAGAGGCTTGTGCAGAGACTCCTCAGAAGAGGTAAAGGAAGTACACTGGAGGCCGGCATACACCGGTACTTGCATGGGCTGTGCCCCACGCATGGAATAATATACGACGACAAAAGTGACAAATGCAAAGCTGGTTCAAAACCAGAAAAATCTATCAACACAGCAATTATAATCTTAACATCTTAAGGAGAAAAATCATATGGCATTTGACCAAACTCAGCAGCAGTACACACCCAGCATGCACTGGCTGAGGTAGGGCATGCATGGAAAGGTGCGGCACATGGCCAACCTTCTATATCATGGCAGATCCAAGCCCCAGTTTAGACGGACATTAGGGGACAGGGCTTGAGATACGAAGGCCCAACGATGGTTATACAGCCTTTTCCCTCCCTCTGACTCTCGGCCTCCGGAGGGTACTGGAAGGAGTCGGTACCTATCCCTTTCCTTGCTGTCTCACCAACGGGTTGCTCACTCCAGGAGAATAGGGGCTTGGTTTTGTTTAATTCTGTACCCCTAGTACCTAGAATAGCTTACACAGGCGCTCAACACATATTTGCTGAATGAATGAACAGCATGAGAAATGTATATTCTATTTGGGAAGAGGAAGACTAATCAAAAATGACTTAGCATGCATATTATCTACCACAAAGGTAAACCAATTATAAGCCAAATACAATACAAGCTCTAGAAAATGCAAGCAAGAACCTGGATTTTTTTGTTTGTTTGTTTGTTTGAGACGGAGTCTTGCTGTCACCCAGGCTGGAGTGCAGTGGCACAGTCTCGGCTCACGGCAAGCTCCGCCTCCCGGGTTCACGCCATTCTCCCGCCTCAGCCTCCCAAGTAGCTGGACTACAGGCATCCGCCACCACGCGCAGCTAATTTTGTTTTTGTATTTTTAGTAGAGACGGGATTTCACCGTGTTAGTCAGGATGGTCTAGATCTCCTGACCTCGTGATCTGCTCTCTTCGGCCTCCCAAAGTGCTGGGATTACAGGCAAAAGCCACTGTGCCCGGCCGAGAACCTGAATTTCTAGCAAGTGGGGTACAAGAAAATTCATCAACCCATAAATCCACCCACCCATCCACCCACCCATAAATCCACCACCCACCCAGCCTCCCTTCCTCCCTCCCTCCTTCTACCTGGCAAATCTGATACCTGCTTCACAGTGTGGAAGGCCTGGGAATACAGCTATAAACATGACAGACAGACTGCTGCTCTCACTGAGTTCATATTTACTTTTTTTTTTTCCTAAGATAGGATCTCACTCTGTCATCCAGGTTGAAGTGCAGTGGCACAATCATGGCTCACTATAGCCTTGGCCTCCCAGGCTCAAGCAAACCTCCCACTTCAGCCTCCCGAGTAGCCGGGACCACAGGTGTGTGCCACCATGCCCAGCAAATTTTATTTTTTTGTAGAGACAGAGTCTCCCTATGTTGCCTAGGCTGGTCTCGAACTCCTGGGCTCAACTGGTCCTTCTGCCTCAGTCTCCCAAAGTAATGGGATTATAAGCGAGAGTCACTGGACTGGTTGCTGAATTAATATTCAGTGGAAATTAATTATAAAAGATCCATTATTATAAATTTAAGGTATGAAAAATGATATTTTATTTAGTATATCTGTCTTATATTTTAGTAATTATAAAGACTTTAAGAAGTTCACATTTGACTTTAGGGTCCTTACTCTGTTTTCCTTGATAAGGTTTTAAGCACCTCAATCTCAAAATCTAAAGGAAGACTTTTAGGGCTTAAACAACCTGAGATAGAAAGGGATGGCTGTGTCATTTGGGGAGAAATTCAAAGTAAAGAGCACTTTTTCCTAATTTCATGTAAGGAATGCTTGAGGTAATCCCTAATGACTCATAACAAAGCAAGTCCATAATGTACTATAGTCCTTACTTTAGAAACGTAGAGAACTTCAACGATAATTTTGACAATTATTCTACTTGGAGTAATTCCTTTCAGAATTGCTACAGTTCTAAGACAAACAAATGAGAAGTAATTTAAAAGAAAAACTGGCTAGCTTAATACCGTAAATAAAAAGATGTTCAGCTTTTCCTGTTTTCTTAGTGTATTATGCCTATACTATGTTGTTAAACTTTTATCTTAAACTTTTATCTTAAATAGCTCTGGAACTTAAAATGTTAATTGAGTAAACAAGTTAATGACATTCAACCTAAAAAAACAAAACA
This sequence comes from Colobus angolensis palliatus, assembly GCF_000951035.1. NCBI lineage: Eukaryota > Metazoa > Chordata > Mammalia > Primates > Cercopithecidae > Colobus > Colobus angolensis. The sequence continues at coordinate 4,115,561 of NW_012116488.1, forward strand.
AAACAAAAAACACCTCAATACAGAAAAGACGACCCTGCAAAACACAAACACAGCAAAGGAATAAGTTAGCACACTATCAAAACATCGCTCCTTCACTCCAATAGCCACAATTTAACTTTTAAAAGACAAATAAAAATTACCTTTTAAGGATGGTAGTTTTTGAAGTTCTCTATTATTGCTTGCGCTAAACCTTGAAGAATTTTGCCGTTTGTCTTTCTTCACTATGGGCTGAGAGACTGGTACTTTTATTTTAGCAGATACTGTAGACGGGACAGCAACAAGGCTGTTTTTCCTGACGGAAATTTGCTTCCAAAACAAAAACAAAAACAAATGAATATGTACAATGGTTGTATCTTTTAGCACTATTAAAATATAGAAAAGCATATATACGAGTCTTACTCTGGGGCATTCCCCTTCACTCCATGGAAGACATCATTCCTTAGAGTGGCTGGAGTATGGGGCTTATGTCCCACCTTCAGCAATGCTAGACTGAGAGATTCAAAGATACACCTAATTTCGCGTATCTTCCTTCAAACTTTTGATTGCTAAATATTTACCACATAGGTTGATGTGGCAGACTAAATAATGACCCCTAAAGATGTCCACATCCTAATTCCTGGAACCAGTGAATATGGGACCTTTCTTGGCAACAGGGACTCTGCAGATGGGATTCAGTTAAAAATCTTGAGATGGGAAGATGATCCTGGATCATCCAGGTGGGCCCAAGGGAATCACACAGGTCATTACAAGAGGGAGGCAGGAGGGAGACAAGAGAAGGCAATGGGATGACAAAAGTAGGGGTCAGAGAGAGATCTGAAGATGCTACATGGCTGGGTTGGAAGATGCAGGGAAGTGGCCATGAGCCAAGGCAGGCAGGCAGCCTCTAGAAGGTGGGAAAGGCTGGAAATAGATTCTCCTCTAGAACCTCCAGAGCCATCACCACCCTGCTGACACCTTCATTTTGGCCTCATTTCAGACCTGCATGCCAGAACTGTAACATAGTAAGTTTATGCTCTTTGGAGCCGCTGCATGTGTAACTTGTACAGTGGTGCAAGGAGATGAATACAGCTGAGTACCTCACAAAATGCTAGATGTTCTCTGCTGGCTCACCACTTAGTCTTGAACATGCAGAGCAGGCCGTCTGAGTGCTTTCCCTTGAGCCCCAGGAAAAGGCTCTGCTGGAGCGGTTCTGCTGCCATTGTCCCAGGCTCCTGGTGTGTGTGCCCATTCCCAGGCTGCACCATAGCTCCAGGGCTAGTCAACACCCCTGTGGCCAACCTGCAACGTTGCCATCTGAACTACTCAGTAGAGGCGGAGAGAGTCTGAGGATGCATGAAGCAGAGGAACCAGGGGTCCCTGTCATCCACACAGGCCAAAGGAGCTCACCAAGGGGGTCTGTGGAGCTCAGCTGTCCTCTGGGCCCCCCCGCTGAAGGGCTCTCTGGGTAGCAAGCAGTGACCTGGCCCACAGCTGTTTGCTGCCACCACTGTCCAGCAGTGACAGCCAACGGCTGCTGTGTCAACCGTCAAGATGATTGATACAATGTGCTTGTTGCCCACCCTTCTTGTCTGCCCAAAGAAAGGGAGTCTGTGTCTGCCTATGTGCGCTTTAAAAAGGCTGTCTGCTCCCAGACAGTTTGCTTCTGTGTCCCCACCCAAATCTCATCTCAAATGGTAATCCTCACGAGTTGAGGGAGGGACCTGGTGGGAGGTGACTGGATCGTGGGGGCAGTTTCCCCCAGGATGATCTTGTGATACTGAGTTCTCACGAGATCTGATGGCTTAAAAGTGTTTGGCAGCTCCCCCCTCCCTTTCTCTCTCTCTCTCCTGCCACTGCCTAAGAAGTGCCTTGCTTCCCCTTTGCCTTCTGCCATGATGCTAAGTTTCCTGAGGCCTCCCCAGCTATGTGAAACTGTTAGTCAATTACACATCTCTTGTTTATAAATTACCCAATCTCAAGTAGTTTTTTATAGTGAAAACGAACTAATATAGACTCCATCCTGGAGACACAAACCCATCCAGTTTAGGGTCAAGGAGAGTAGACACACCAACTGCAGCCCCAAACATTAATTTGTTCTCATCCTTGAATGAAATTTTCATAAGCGGTAAGAGCTGCTTTACTTTCTACTAAGGTGCTTAGGAATGCCTGCAAAGAGCTGTCTGATGTGACACACTGCCGGAACAGCAGGCAGACTCTGACCTGGGAGGCAGGGGCCTCGGCGAGTTCCCTTCCCTTCTCTCCCTCGGTCTGTGGCTTTTTTCACAAAAGGTACTTTCTTGGGCTCTGAGCTTGACATCTGTCAATCTTTTATCATGAAAGCCTGGGTCTTTCTTCCCTAAAAGCCCCTCCATAACCAGCTCCTCCGCAGATCCCCCAGTTAGACAGTTTCTGCTCCGCCTTCTCTGGGCGCCCCTGCCATTGATTCCACAGTCTGGAGGAGCTGCTCCTAGGAGCTGTCTCGGCTTTAGATGTTCGGTCACATATGTGCGTGTTCCAGTAGATAACCCTCTCCATCTCCTTTTCATTTCACTATAGTGCCAGCCCAGCACTCACAGCGAGGACCTTGGGTAGAGGCCAATGACAGGGCTCCCCCGTGGCTTCTGACCCCAGCTGGAAGGTCAGCCGCAGGGAAGGTGGCCCAGCCTGGGGAGCTCGGAGGCAAGCCCATGGGTCCTGACTGCCATGGGGACACACTGAGGATAGGCTTCTGCCCCTGAGACAATAAGAAGTCAGCCCTCGGGCACAGTTCTGAAGGGGCCCTTGGCCCTTTGGCCACCACGCCCCACTCCTCTCTCATCAGGGCCAAGGCCAGAGAGAGGGGCCACTCTGCCGGCCCTGCCCAGACCAGCCACCCGCTGCCTGCCCCACAACACTGTGACCTGATGCTCCCACCAACTCTGAGGGGACATCTTCCTCCCTGATGGGACATCAGCTCAGGAGGGCAGGGTCTGTCTGCATGAGACACTGCCTGTCCCTGGGAAGGTGAGGTGACCTCCCTGAGGAAGGAGCTGCAGAGCTGCCCAAAGCAGATGCCACCAAGAACTTGGGCTCAAAGAGGGGAAGAAGGAGAGAGAGAGGGGGAGAGAGAGGGAGGGGGCGGG
>NW_012116488.1:4119451-4119759 GCF_000951035.1 Colobus angolensis palliatus
GAGCGAGCGAGGGGCTCCCTTGGGAGCAGCTGCCCAGGGCGGGTGGGCGCAGACGAGGGTGGGAGCGGGAGCGGGTGCTGGGGTGGGATCCTGGGTGCCGCTCCGGGACGCCTGGCCACGGCCACGGCGAGAGGACGAAGCCCCCGAGACGGGACCGAAAGGAAATGGGAGAGCGCGGTTCGCGCGTGGCCAAGCAGAGGGTTGGAGGCGCAGCGCAGGAGGCCAGATCCGCATCCTCCGCTTCTTCCCCAGGGGGCCGGCTCCCCTCCTCCGGGCTCTGGGGCGAGGCGGGACCGCGGCCTGGGGCC
>NW_012116488.1:4120379-4140214 GCF_000951035.1 Colobus angolensis palliatus
GAGGGCCCGGCGGGAGCCCACACGGGTCCGTGGCGACAACAGGAGTGAGGTCGAACCTGACCCCACATGTACAGCGCGCCCGGCAGCCTAGCGGCTCAGGGGCCAAAGCCGCCAAGGTCGCTGTGCCACCGGGAGACGCAGGGCGGGTTGAGGCTTGGGAGGGTGGGGAAGGTCTGAAGGGGTCCCTGGGCAGAGGACACAAGCCAGGGTCCCGGGAAACACGGCGGCTGTAAACAAGCCCTCCTCCTGGGCGCCAGACACCACCAACACCGCTGGTTCCTGGACAGCCCGGAGGGGACCCTGCCGCAGCCCGACACCCGGCTCCCTCCCTGCTCCTCGGATGTCCCGTAAAACTGCAAAGACTCCTCTGGTGGCGGCACTGCAAGGCACCTGTAGCTTGAGGGAGACAGCTAGGGAGGAAGGCTGGAGAGCGGCTGCCCCGTGTTACATTCCGTGGTTCAGGCCGAGCTGGTGCATCCTTAGCTTAGAGAGAGGAAAGCAGGGCTCAGGCTGTGGGGTGAGCGCCTGAAATCACCCAGTCAGTGCTGCAGCCAAGCCCGAGCCTCAGTCCCTGGACTCTGGGTCTGGGGTTGAGCCAAATGCTGGGCCCCAATTCCCCCCTTACACCCCATGCCTGAGCAATTCCATGCTCTAGTGCCTCTCAAAATCCTCCCTTTCTGCAATTTTATCATAAACGGAATAAACTGCCACCACTTATGTGCTAAGGACTAAGTGATACGCCACTTAAGAAGTATTTTTAATGCCGGAAAGTCCAGCCTGAATCTGATCAAGCCCTGAGGTCTAACCACCAGTTCTTGGGAAAATACGAGAGAGAGGGGAGTGTGTTAACCAACAGGGATGCGATCTGCACGCAGGGCACGTGGGGGAATGGCAGGAGGTGTCCTTCCCGCAGCACCCGGCAGTCGTGCCACCACACTTTAGCCCAGGTGAGCCTCCGCTGTGGGCCCTGACCGTTACATGCAAGCAGCCCCTCCCCCAAGCGGCAACAACTAAGAACGTCTCCAAACATTGCCAAATGTCCCTTGGGGAGCAAAATCACCCTTGGTTGACTATCATATCCCTCAAATGTATGGGAACAGCCTGATTTAACAATTAAATTTCAGGGAGAAAAAGGAGAGGAGGAACCAGCACATATCACAACCTAGTGTAGTGTATGTACCTGATCTGGATCTCAGGACTCAATTCAATTCGGGACCCAAACCAACCAACTGAAAAAGGGAGGAGGGGAGGGGAGATTTAATGCTTACTCCTGAGAGTAAGCAATTGCAGTTAATATTCTTAGGTGTGACAATCACGTTCTGGTTCTTAGAGTCCTTGCTGTAGGATACCACAGGTGGGACTTACAAATAAAATATGATGACTGAGATTTGCTTCAAAATAATGTAGTGTGGGAAGAGGGCTGTGCCCGTGGAGGAGAAGGCCTGGATAAGACAAGACTGCATGTGGATGACGGCCAAGGCTGGGCAACAGGGACCTGGGGCTTCCCTATAGGATTCCCTCGACTACTGCGTATGTGAAAATAGTCCAAATGAACACGTGATTCCTCCCTGCATTAACCCCAGCTCCTATAGACCAGACAACCAGAACACCTTCCCTCATCTTTCTCCCAATCATATTTTCAGTGTTGGTGGTACAGTGGTGACCACAGCTGCCTCCAATCATATTTCCATACGCTTACCGGACTGACTTTTCTAAAGGTCCATCAGACTACTGCCCTGCTCACAAGATGCCAGTGGCTCCCCACTTGCCTGCAGGAGAAAGTTCACACTCCATAGCATGGGGTCTGAGCTCAGCCGCTGTCTCCCCTACACTTATTTTTCCAGGACTCACCTCTCCATGTATGGGAGAGATGAGTCTCTCCTTTATATCAGGAATGCTGGGCCACTCTCAGATGCTCAAATGTCTTCTGACCCTGCCCTGTTTCAATGCCTGTTTCTTCAGCATGAAATGCCCTCTTCCCGTTTCCAAACTCTCACCCCCACACAAAGCTTTTGATCTACTCAGCCTTCAGTTCTAGCTCAAACGCCATTCTCTTTAACGTGTTCCCCACTCCTCACACGTGCAGTCGGGCCCCACCATCTCCTCAGTGTTCTTAGGAGGGTTCCCTTACACTTACGTCAGGCTTGGAATCCCATGTCTGCTTCCACAAAGAGATTCTGAGCTTGTTGAGAGCACGGACACATCTCATGTCCCCGGTATCTGGCAACACTCAGGCAGGCTCCAGAGCTTGCTGCATCTCCTTCACACAATCACTGTCTCTCAAGTCCTTAATTCCAGCCTTCACACAACCACTTCCACGCACACTTGATGTTCCAGCAATATACCAAACTACTTGTCCTCCCAGACAAAACCTAGTTTTGCATGTCTTTTCAGATATTTTATTTATGTTTAATTTATTTTTTTTTTTTTTGAGACAGGGTCTGTCACTCAGGTTGGGGTGCAGTGGCACAACCATGGCTCACTGCGGCTTCAACCTGCTGAGCTCAAGTGATTCTCCTCCTTCAGCCTCCTGAGTAGCTTAGTCTACAGGCACTCGCCACCACGTCTGGCTAATTTTTGTGTTTTTTGTAGAGACAAGGTCTCACTATGTTGTCCAAGCTGGTCTTGAACTCCTGAGCTCAATCTTCCCACTGTGGCCTCCCAAAGTCCTAGGATTACAGGTGTGGTGAGCCACTGCACCCAGCCTCAGATCTTTTAAAAGTGCATTTGGCTCAAGGTAGTATGATACTGGCATAAGGACAGACATACAGACTGATGGAATACAATCGAGAGCCAAGCCCATTCACTGGGGAAAGAACAGTCTCTTTAACACATGATGCTGGGACAAGTGGAGAGCCACATGGACAAGAATGAAGTTGGATGCCCCCTCACACCACAGGAAAAAATCTAATTCAACATGGATCACAAACCTAAACAGAAGAGCTGAAACCACGCAACTCTTAGAAGAATACAAAGGTAAAGCTTCATGGCCCTGGATTTGACAATGGTTCCTTAGCTATGACACCAATGGCGCGAGCAACTAAAAAGAAAACAGATAAACCAGACTTCATAAAAATTAAACATTTTTGTGCAAAGGACACTATTAAGAAAGTGAAAAGACAACCCACAGAATGGGAGAGCATATTTGCAAATTAGGTAAGGGTCTAGTATCCAGAATATGAAAGAACTCTAACAACTCAATAACAAAAAGAAAACTGATTAAAAAATAGGCAAAGGACTTGAACAGACATTTCACCAAAAAAGATATACAAATGGCCAAACAAGCACATGAAAAGACACCACCACCTTTCGATGTCAGGGAAATGTAAATGAAAATTACAATGACATACCACTTCACACCCGCTGGGATACCTATTCTTTTTCAAATTGAAAAATAACATGTTGGCATGGCCGGGCACTGTGGCTCACGCCTCTAACCCCAGCACTTTGTGAGGATTGCTTGAGCCCATAAGTTCAAGACTAGCCTGGGCAATATAGTGAGACCCCTTTTCTCCATTAAAAAAAAAAAAAATAGCCAGTTGTGGTGGCATGCACCTGTAGTCCCAGCTACTCAGGAAGCTGAGGCGAGAGGATAGCTTGAGCCCAGGAGTTCAAGGCTGCAGTGAGCTATCATCGTACCATCGCACTCCAGTCTAGGTGACAGAATGAGACCCTGTCTCAACGAAAAGACAAGTGTCATAAAGGATGTGGACAACAATTGGAACCCCTGTCTATTGTGGTGAGAATGTAAAATGGGGCAGCTGATATGGAAAACAGTTTGGTGGTTCTTCAGCAAGTTAAACTTAAAATTACCATCCAAAGCCAGGTATGGTGGCTCACGCTTGTAATCCCAACACTTTGGGAGGCCGAGACGGGCGGATCACCTGAGGTCGGAAGTTCGAGACCAGCCTGGCCAACATGGTGAAACCCCATCTCTACTAAGAATACAAAAGTTAGCCGGGCATGTGGTGTTTGCCTGTAATCCCAGCTGCTTGGGAGGCTGAGGCAGGAGAATCGCTTGAACCCAGGAGTCAGTCAGAGGTTGCAGTGAGCTGAGATAGCGCCACTGCACTCCAGCCTGGGCGACAGAGCGAGACTCTATCTCAAACACACACACAAAAATGACCATCCATATGACTCAGCAATCTCACTCCTAGGCATATACCCAAAAGAACTGAAAACAAAGTGTTCAAACAAAAATCTGCACACAATGTTCACAGCAGCATTATTCACAATAGCCAAAAGGTAGAAACAACTCAAATTTCCATCAACTGATGAAACGAAATGTGCTATATCCAAACAATAGAATATTAGCTATAAAAAGAAATGAGGGTTTGGGAGGCCAAGGCACGCGGGTCATGAGGTCAGGAGATCTCCATCTCCTGAAACCCCCTCTCTACTAAAAACACAAAAATTATCTGGGCGTGCTGGTGTGCACCTGTAGTCCCAGCTACTCGGGAGGCTGAGGCGGGAGAATCGCTTGAACCTGGGAGGCGGAGGTTGCAGTGAGCTGAGATCACGTCATTGCACTCCAGCCTGGCAACAGAGCGAGACTCCATCTCAAAAAAAAAAAAAAAAGGGAATGAGGTATGACACTTGCTATAACACGGATGGACCTTGAAAGCATTCTGTGAAGTAAAAGAAGCTAGACACAGAAGGACAAATATTGCATGATTCCATTTCTAAGAACTATTCAGAATCAGCAAATCCATAGAGAGCAGACTGGTGGTTGCCAGAGGCTGGGGGAAGGGGAGTGAGGAGTGACTGCTAGTGGGAATGGGGTTTCCTTTTGGGGTGAGGAGGGCTTTCTGGAATAGGTGGTGGAGAGGGATGCACTACCCTCAGCATCCTTGAGTCTTCTGGGCTTATGGTGACAACAGCAAGGGCCCCAGGAAGCCAGGGAGACACACACGCTTTGGGAGGATCAGCTGTTCTTGGCACAGAGAAGGCATTAGTGTTGGCTGAACGTGAAGTGAGAGACCACAGGTGTGCTTCCTCAGTTTAAGTGCTTACTCCTGAAATAAAAACTGGATATCTATCTTAAAGCGGTAAGAAATCGCTGTAAAGAAGTATGATACCGTTCAGCGATCCGGCTTGGGCAACATCTAAAAAAAAGGACTTGATTCTTCCCCGTTCGCCCTCTTCCGGAATGCTGGTTACGGGGAGTTTTATTTTATTCTACCCACTCAGTGAGGGGAGAGATGACCTAGAATTTACTTTAGCCTCTTGATGTCTGGCTTAATGATGGGAAATTATTTTTCGAACTCAGATTATCTGTCAAACCCAAATCAAAATAGCCGGCCTTTCCCTTCAGTAGAAGCCACTGAAAGTCGGTGGTCTCGGGGGGTTCCAAGAGAGCACTGTGGCCCCCACCTGTCTGAACAGTGGCTGCACCCGAGCAGCAGCTGCATTTTCTAGGAGGAAGGCGGGGGTGGAGTGGATGGGGGGGCACAATCTGAAATGCCATTTGAAACACTTGTCGGCCACTCAAATGGAAGCTACGGGAATAAAGAGGAAGTCGTTCCCTCCCCTTCCCAGAGCCTCTCCACTGAAAAGACATGGGGTCCCTGGGGGAGGATGTGTCTATTGCTGTGAGGATCTGGGATTCTGGAGTCTGTGGCTGGGGGGGAAGGATGTGGTGAGAGTGTCTGGAGAGGAGGGAAGGTGAGGTGGCCAGTCCACATAGCAAGGCAAGGCAAGGTGCTGCCCAGATGGGCCTTGAAATGATGCAGGAGTTCAGGTTCCCAGCCAGGGTAGATGAGCTGCTGGCCCTGAGCCCAGCCCCGCTGCCAGGCCCAGGGAGGTACGAAGGCAAAGGGCGTTGCCTGCCTCAGTGGTACATGGCCCTCTCCCAAGTCTTCCCAACAAGCATGGCTGCACTTCCTCAGGTAGACGAAACAAGACGCCAGAGGCGTCCCTCACGCTCAGGGACAACGCCCCATTAGTTTCTAACAGAGACACAGCAAGTCCAAGTGTCCAAGTGCCCTCACAGCGCACAACCTTCCATGCAGCCAGGCAACAGCACCCCAATATATTTGGAGTAAAAAGGCAATCTGTGCAGCAGATACGTGGATGTCTATTAGTCTCTCTGCTTTGAAATATTTCATGGAAACAGCAAAATGGGCAACTGGATTTGTGACAAAGCCTCTCTCCTAGATGTTTTATCATGTAAGGGATTAACAAATGAAACAAGCTGCTCTTTCCCTTCATTTAAACACTGCAATTCTAAAAATTCATAACTAGATATAAGATATTTATTGTTCAGGTGGGCAGGGCCAAATCACTGATCTCTCAGTATCTCTTAGATGGTGAATAGAGTTAAACACAAAAGATACCTCTTCCACAGACCATAACTAGTACTGGTTTCAGATACAGGCCCAGGCACCCATAGCAGCAGCTTCTCCAAGTGCTGAACCTGATTTGGATTCCAGTAGGCCGGGGCTGGGGAAGCCACAGCCCATGAGCCACATCTGGCCTCCTGGTTATTTTTGTAAATAAAGTTTTATTGGCATACAGTCATGTCTATTTATCCACCTACTGTTTACGACTTCTCTCTTGCTGCAACAGCAAGAGTTAAGTAGTTGCAGTAGAGACCACGCGCCCCCTAAAGCCTTGAATATTTACTGTATGGCCCTTTACAGAAAAAGGTTTACTGATTCTTGTGCCAGGACAACAGTATCTGGATGAGAGGAAGAAATAATGGAAAACAGGACAGATTTCCCTGATCAAGTTCGATGATGCACTCACAAACAGCAAACCTCCTGAGCCTGCCTTACAAGTGAGAGTGAAGGAAGAGGCAAGTTACGACCTCCAGTAATAAAAAGATCTGCGGAGGCAGTCACTGGTGCATCTCAGCATAGGAATATTCAACAGATGCAACTTCCATCTGGCAACCACAAAGCAGGGTGGGGCTGCAGGGAGAAAGCAGGTGCTCTGTCCCTACAGAACCCCCCTGAGGCCACGCACTCGGAGACTGGGTATAGCAGAGGACAGGAGTGAGATATGCAGCTGAAAAGGAGATTGATGTTAGGTCTGAATACTGATCTGTTCATAGCCACCTTATCCCCACACACCTTCTCTGCAGAACATCAGTAAACTGAGTGGTTGTGACAATAAAAAGGGATTCTCCAAAGAAACCAGTCTGTCTAGGAAAAACTAAGGCTGCTAATGCAGGAGCCGGCACCTCAAAGCAAATTCTCTGCAGTTTAGTCTCTAGGGGCCAAAAGTCACAAGAGCCAGCTCCCAGCCAAGGCCTCTAAAGCAAGTGGTCAGCTGACAAGCCCGCCCGCAGCCAGCTGTGCCAGTGCCTCATCCTTGCCTGTGTGAACAAAGAAACCCTTCATCTGAGAAGCAGACTCTTCCAGTTGGTCTCCTTGTTCAGCTCTTGCCCCTTGTTCCCACACAGCAAATAGGAAGATCCTCTTACTTCCCTACTCAAAACACCACAGTGGCTTCCCTCAGAATAAAAACTCAAAGCCCAACCAGATTCAGTGGTTCATGCCTATAATCCCTGCACTTTGGAAGGCCAGGGTAGGAGGATCGCTTGAGGCCACGAGTTTCAGACTAGCCTGGGAGACACAGTGAGATCCCTTCTCTACAAAAAAAATACAAAAATCAGTTGGGCATGGTGGTGCACACCTGTAGTCTCAGCCACTTGGGAGGCTGAGGCGGGAGGATTGCTCGAGCCCAGTAGTTCAAGGCTGCAGTGAGCTATGACTGCACTATGGCACTCCAGCCTGGACAACAGAGTGAGACCCTGTCTCTAAAAACAAAACCCCAAAACAACTCCCCCTCCTCGCCAAAATCCCAAAACCCTGTGTAGGCAGGCTGTTTATAAGACCCTACCCCACCTTGTCTGTGCCCGGCTCCCTACCTCCATCCCTCCCGCTCTGCCTACCCTCACTTCTCCTTAGCCAACTGAACACCTGGCAGTGGACACGACAAACTCACTTCCTCCATTGGGCCTTTGCACTACCTGCTGCCTCTGGCTGAATGAATACCTTGCACTAGATCTTTGCACTGTGGCCTCCTTCTTGACATTTACATTTCACTTTTCATGTCATCTGCTTGATGAGACCATCCCTGACCACCTGAAGCAGCCTCCCAATCTCCAGCAGAGGAGCTGCCAGAGGGTCCTGTCCACCAGCAGTGTGTGGAGCCATGTGAGTGGTTTTGGTTGTCACCATGGTGTTGGGATCCCCAGGGCCATTGCTCTGCAAAGGTGAGACGCTCTCATGCCCAATGTCACTAGTGCCCTGCGGAAAACACCTGCAGCACCGCACTCCGCTTTTGTGCCCTCACTGGAGGCACAGTCCACGAGTGCAGGAACTCTGCACTCTCCATGGTGCTCAGCACACGCCGGATCTCAGAATGAACCCGCTGGATGACTGAGAATGAAGGAATCCCCTGGAGGGAAGCCGCAATGTCAGAGAAAACGGCCAAGATAAACAGGAACATGATACAGAGAGAGGGTATGATCCCTCCAGGGGACAGAGGGGGACCTGACTCCAGAGCCCAGCCTCTGCCACACTGCACGGCTTCCCTGATCTGGACAGTGGCCCCATTCATAATCAGCAGGACAGTCAAAGTGGCTGTGCTCTGTGAAGTAGGTCTGAGAATGGGAGGAAGATGAAGGGAGAACCTTGATTTCCATATTATTTATTTATTTATTTATTTTTTGAGACGGAGTTGCACTCTGTCACCCAGGCTGGAGTGCAGTGGTGCAATATTGGCTCACTGCAACCTTTGCCTCCCGGGTTCAAGGGATTCTCCTGCCTCAGCCTGCTGAATAGCTGGGACAGCAGGCACATGCCACCGTGCTTGGCTAATTTTATTTTTTATTTTTTAAATAAAATTTTTAGTAGAGATGGGGTTTCACCATGTTGGCCAGGCTGGTGTTGAACTCCTGACTTTAGATGATCCGCCCGACTCGGCCTCCCAAAGTGCTAGGATTACAGGCGTGAGCCACTGCACCCAGCTGTATTACTTTATTTTTTAACTATGTGTATTTTGGCCCCAAAATAAATAAATAAATAAGAGAAAATGTCTATAAAGAAAGACTAGGAGGACAAAAGGTCTTGACCGCTCTTGGGTCTGTCCAGGTCCCACTTCTATGGGCAATGGAGTCTTTCTCATATGGGTATCAGGTGTAGGCCAACCACAGACCAAGCAGCAGACAGGGCCTCCCTCCCGTCTCACCACGCACTCCCTCTTCTTCTCGCTCTTCTCTTTTGCCAATATATGCCTTCTCTTCCTTTACATTTAACCTTAAATTTGATATTTCATATTAAGAAGAGTGATAGGTAACAAAATAAGTTCAACTAAATTAAATACACTCACAGAAGAACTATTTTGGAAAATCCTGTTAGGGTCTGAAGTAGCTCTGTCCAACAGAACTTTCTGTGAAGCTGCACATGTTCCACATCTGCTGGTCCACAGAGTAGCTGCTGGCCACATGTGGTTACTGAGCATCTGAAATGTGGCCTGTGCAGCTGAGGGACTGAATTATTTACACAATTTTAACTTTCATTAATTTACATTTAAATTTAAAATAGCCATATGCAGCAAACAATGAACATCTTGGCCAGGGCAGGTCTAACCCCTTCAGGGCCCCTTAGTACTTTGATTTTACCACTGGGCGATGCCAGCCCTAGGTCAGAGCTAATACCTGCAGGCTGCAGGTATCTGAAATTAATCTCTTGAGGGCCATTTCTGTTGTTGTTGCTGTTGAGGTGGAGTCTCACTCTGTCACCCAGGCTGGAGTATAGTGGTGAGATCTCAGCTCACTGCAACCTCTGCCTCCCAGGATCAAGCGATTCTCATGCCTCAGCCTCCCGAGTAGCTGGGATTACAGGTGCCTGCCACTGCGCCCAGCTAATTTTTGTAGTTTTAGTAGAGATGGGGTTTCACCATCTTGGCCAGGCTGGTCTTGAACTCCTGATCTCGTGATCCACCCGCCTGGGCCTCCCAAATTGCTGGGATTGTAGGCATGAGCCACCACGCCCAGCTGCTCAATCTTATATTAAAAAAATATATACCAGATAGTGTGGTGGCACGCACTTGTAATCCCAGCTACTTGGGAGGCTGGGGCAGGAGAACAGCTTGAATCCGGGAGGTGGAGGTTGTGGTGAGCCAAGATCGCACCATTGCACTCCAGCCTGGGTGACAGTGTGAGACTCCGTCTCAAACACACACACACACACACACACACGAGATGAAGAAAAAGCCAAATGTCCTTAATAAAGCAATTTTTTCCCCTTCTGGAGAGCTTAATTTCCAGGCTTGTTCTCTCACTCCCCCAGGTGGAGAACATGAAGATGACAATGTTGTCTGGGTTTGGGAAGCAGCACTTGTTTCACTGCAGGAGCACTGGAGAGTCTCTGCTTCACACAACACACTGATAGGAACGTGCGAGATGCTTAGATAGGACGTTGTGCTAAACCAGACACCACTGTGCCCTGCCCTTTGGCAGGTAACCAGTGTTTAAGGAAACACTGGACACCTGTCTTCAAATTGAAATATTCCAGATGAATCTTCCCTGTGATTTAGGAAAACATCACTGCATTGCATGTTGGTGGCAGACGGACTCACTCAGCTCCGCTAAGGATGCAGGTGGAAACCCTTCCACCATCATATGGCAGGGCCATAAGTTGCCGTTCATCCTGCTGTTGCTTTAATGTAGGAACTTTGAGCATCTTTCTTGAACTGGAAAACTTCAGATTTCATATCATTTGCTTGATGAGCTCTTTCCAGAATTGCATATACTGTAGTGAAGCTTTTACTGAAGAGGGAGAGGAATGCTGATCTTATCTACTGGCCTTAACCATAACACACACCCTAGGGTCCAATGGCTTTCTGGAGCTCCATAACTTAATGGTGAGCCTGTGTCTGCTTAGATGCTTTAAAGCATCTGATTTTCTCACCCAAAACTCCAGGTGGCTCTTTACATGAAATGGCTTCCATCTTGTCCCATCCACTCAAGGACAACAAGATCTAACTGAATGGGGGCCAAGTTACTCCTAAGTATACTGGCTGTCCAGAAGCAACAGGTGCTACACTTCAAAAATGATGGGAACAGCCAATACTTCCGTTCCTAACAGGTCAATACTTCCTTATTCTTCTTCATCTCCTCAATCCTCAACACAGTGTTCGCACAGAACAAGACGTGCTCAAAACAAAACCTATCTTATAAAACATATTAAATAGATATGTAACTATGCTGTACTGAGAAACATTCCGAAAATAAATTTAAATTAAGATATACAGGCCGGACGCGGTGGCTCAAGCCTGTAATCCCAGCACTTTGGGAGGCCGAGACGGGCGGATCACGAGGTCAGGAGATCGAGACCATCCTGGCTAACACGGTGAAACCCCGTCTCTACTAAAAAAAAATGCAAAAAAACTAGCCGGGCGAGGTGGCGGGCGCCTGTAGTCCCAGCTACTCGGGAGGCTGAGGCAGGAGAACGGCGTAAACCCGGGAGGCGGAGCTTGCAGTGAGCTGAGATCCGGCCACTGCACTCCAGCCTGGGCAACAGAGCGAGACTCCGTCTCAAAAAAAAAAATATACAAAGCACAAAAGATCACAGGGAAACCTTTACAGTCACTGCCACATACCAACATTTAACAACAGACTACACAAATGATGCTGGTGCCTTAGATTATAACACCATATTTTTATGGTATCTTTTCTATGTTTAGATACACAAATGCTTGCCATTGTGTTACAGGTGCCTACAGGGTTCAGTACAATGACATGTTGTACAGGTGTGTAGCCTGGAGTGACAGGCTATTCCTTAGGCCCTAGGTGTGTAGCAGACTGTACCACCTGTTTGTGTTAAGCACATGCCATCATGTTTACAAAATGACAACACCGCCTAACGCAGTTCTCAGAATGTACCCCCCTCATTAAGCGATGCGTAACTGTATTTAAATGGAAATCCTATTTTGAAATGCTTTAATTAAAATAAGATCTTATGAGGTTATACTTTTTACCACTGACCTTTTAACCAAGATCTTATGAGACTACACTTTTTTCCACTAAGTATGTAAAAGAAAACTAAGAAAAAACCAAAATACTCTACTTTTTAAAATTTTCACAAGACATTAGAAAAAGACCTAAATACCATAATCTTCTGCTTTAGAATAATGTTATTTATTTAAAATGAATTACACTGAATAAAAATTCTACATTAAAATTCCCTTATTGGATCAAAAAAGTGATATATAAGCCTCTTAATAAACAAGTTGTTTTATTGTTGTTGCTAATTTACAGTATCAGAAAAATCAGCAACCTAACCGATTTGAAGCTCTCCTTTTCAGTACTTTTAGAACCCACCAACTCAATACTTCTTGACTCTAGGTCCTAATATATACGGCAAGATCAAAGAAGAATCGAACTCAACTAACGCCTTCAAGGACTGAATCTAGCTAGGAAGGCAAGTCACAGGGGAACAAAGGTCATCTAACACAGTATATGTGGCAGAGAACTTCGTACAGCCAGCCACTGGTCTAGTAAGTAATCGCTATAAGCATTTAAAAGATGGAAAATGCACAGTCCAAGATGGTGAGAAACAGCTTCACCGACGTTTCTGGATAGATGAGCTTAAGTTGGAGCTACAAAGATGACAGGGGCCAGGCACAGTGGCTCACGCCTATAATCCCAGCACTTTGGGAGGCTGAGGAGGGCAGATCACGAGGTCAGGCGATCCAGACAATCCTGGCTAACATGGTGAAACCCCATCTCTACTAAAAATACAAAAAAATGAGCTGGGCGTGGTGGCAGGTGCCTGTAGTCTCAGCTACTCGGGAGGCTGAGGCAGGAGAATGGCATGAACCTTGGAGGCAGAGCTTGCAGTGAGCCCAGACTGCGCCACGGCACTCCAGCCTGGGCGACACAGCGAGACTCCATCTCCCAAAAAAAATAAAAAACACACAAAAAAAATGATGAAAGGATTCAGATGGCCAGCAGAGGATGGGGGAAGAGTATTCTAAAACAGTGGTTCTCAAAGTGTGGTCTGGGGACCGGGGGGTGTCCCCTGACCCTTTCAGGGGTCCACAAGGTCAAAACTGCTTTTATGATAACATGAAGACGTGATTTCCCCTTTAAAGCGTCATTATGGGGAGTTTTTCACAGGCTACACATACAAAATCAGAACAGCTTGCGTGCAGAGGCAGACAGCTACCTTCGCGAGAGCCACATGTTAAAGAGATGTGCAAAAGCAGAGCTATGCCACTTTTCTCAGCAAATTACAAAATTCTTTCCACATAAATGTTTTTTATGCTGACATGTGATGGGTGTTATTGTTATTATTAGCTGAACTATTTAAAAACTTTCAGCTTTAATTTCTAAGGAAAAATATCAGTATATATACATAACCCACTAAATAAAAGCTCTTTGGGGTGTTTGATAATTTTGAAGAGTACAAAGGAGTGATCCCCCTTCTGTGTAAGCACTCACTGCTGTTTGAAAGGAAATACAATGCTCAGATGTATATGTGCCAGGCATGGTTTGTAAGCAAATGTACATATTTTGGAAAGGTGTCTCCATAGTGCAGTGGCTCAACAGGGGGCGCTTTGATCCTCCAGGAGACGTTAGGCAATGTCTGGAGGCATTTTGGTTGTCACACTTGGTGGGGGCCGTGGGCCACTGGCATCGAGGGGTAAGGCCAGGGACGCTGGTGAATGTCCTACAAAGTACAGGGCCACTGGGCAGCCCCGCAACAAAACATCTGGCCCCACAGTCAAGTATTCCGATTGGAACCCTTGGTCTAGAGCGGTAGAGGTCACAAAGGAGGTACCTGGGGTCTACCGACCTTGCAGCTTGTGATGTAGGACGGGAATGGGGGCTAGAGAAGGGAGCCACTTAAGGAAGAACCCACCACTCTCTCATGCCCCAAGGGCAGCAAGCTCAGGACAGCTGCCTGCTAACAACCCCAAAGCCCGGGAGCTGCGGCTGCAGCTGCAGCGGTTGCAGGGGATGGATCCGCCCTGCAGCACCTCTTTCCCATGCCCCTGGGCTCTAAGGAAAGACCATGGGGAGCCGCTGGAAGAGTGAGCCAAGATGTGGCAATTAAAAGCAAATGATTCCATTTGCTCCATAATCATTACATATGAATTTCAAAAAGATTTTTAAAGTATTATTTCTCTTGGTCTTCTCTGGGTTTCACTGAAGTGCAGCTTAGGGTTATATGGAAAAAGTTGGGAAAAGACTGATGGAAGTGAAGGCATGGGAGGTTCTAGCGAAAGCCCCAAGCTCAGAAGTGAGCCTATGGGGTGTCAGGAGCCCTCCTTGGAGGGGTCACACCAAACAAAAGGGCCGTCCTTGTCTTCCTCCCACTAACTCAGGTGAAAACTTGCTACAGAGACTGTGAAAAGAAGGAGGATTTCTTGCAAAGATATTTTTCATAAAAATGCTATTTGTTAACATTTAATGGGTGTATTATTAGATAAATATTTTTTAAATTTCAGTTTTAATTTCTAAAAAAATTACTCCTCCGCCTAACGCCTATGCGACCCGAGGCGACTGTCAGTCTCCCTAGGTCTAGACCATCAGGGAGTGGTGGCACTGGAATGTAAAGGGAGAGATTATAACAGGAAAAAAGTTGTTACTAAAGGTAGAAGGTGGCAAAGCTGGCTAAGGAGAGTTGGAGAGAGGATTGTTCTTTCTCTTCAGCAACAGATATTATGTAAGAGTTGCTGTAGAGACTTTCAAACAAAACTCAGCTGAAGCAGGTGTAAAATACATGACAATACTCAAACAACCTTTAATGTGTTTAAAACAAATCACTTCACAAAAAGCACGAACACTTTTAAAAATGTAACATTGGACACAGTACACAAACTTAAAAGAAACAACACCCACCTATGGTCTGATCTTATAAAATGGACTTGAGGAATCTCAGAGCAATTTATTAACATTCTAAATAATCAGAAAATATGCCTAGTTATGTTTCCACAGATTTGAATGTTACACTGAGAACAGAGGCTCAAAAGTGAGTCTCCTTTGTTAATCGCCACAGAATTTTCCAACTTCAGGTGACCCATGAGCCCATTTGTTGCCTCGTTCCTTAGACTTCCTATGAAATAAATCAGCAATAAGGAGTGGGAAGAAACTTTTATTTCCAGGACACATGTACATAAGCAACAAGTCAAAATTAACCGTTCTATCTGAAAGAGAAGAAACATGTACCAACACATGTCATTCAAGGAGAAGTTTCTAGAATAAGGCAAAAGTTACAGGGCAGCAGTTATGACCTTTAACAGAATTTTGCTACACTGAAAGATACAGCCTGCCATACTTGCAGGGAAAATGTCTTTCAAGAAGGATAGCACCTGATCTGTCCCATACATTTAAAAAGAGCCTAATCTTAAACTCATCCAATCATTTTAGGGATGAGAAAACAGGGTCACACCAAGTTAGGTGACATCATTTATGGCAAAGCAAGAATCGGCATGTTTATTTTCTAACCCCCAGGCTGAAATATTTTCCACTCTACCACTCTATCCTATACTCCAGGACTTTATCTTTCTTTCTTTCTTTTTTTTTTTTGAGACAGAGTCTCGCTCTGTCGCCCAGGCTGGAGTGCAGTGGCCGGATCTCAGCTCACTGCAAGCTCCGCCTCCCGGGTTTACGCCATTCTCCTGCCTCAGCCTCCCGAGTAGCTGGGACTACAGGCGCCCGCCACCTCGCCCGGCTAGTTTTTTGTATTTTTAGTAGAGACGGGGTTTTACCGTGTTAGCCAGAAAACCCAAACCATCAAATATCCCCTTGTTCTACCCAAGAATTGTTCTGCAACATATGCCACCTGCTTTCTTGCTTTCTACGAGGCTGAAGAATAGCTAGGCAGGATTTTATTATACGGACTTGCCATATACTTGAAGTAGTGTGTTATATCAACCAGAGGCCAGGTTCTTGAATGCTTTCTCTGTTGGGATTATTTCCATGTTGTCTGGCTGCTCTGCCCTGGGCAGGTCCCTGCTTTGCACATCTCTTAAGGCTGTGAAGCCCCAAGTAGGGTAACTGTCCCATCAGAAGGTGAGTTCACTGGGTAATGGGAGCAACTGCTCATTGTGAAGGTGACATGACGTTAAAAGGCTTGAAAGGGGCTGGGCGTGGTGACTCACGTCTGTAATCCCAGCACTTCGGGATGCTGAGGTGGGTGGATCACCTGAGGTCAGGAGTTTGAGACTAGCCTGGCCAACATGGTAAAACCCCGTCTCTACTAAAAATACACACACACACACACAAATTAGCTGGGCATGGTGGCAGGAGCCTGTAATCCCAGCTACTTGGGAGGCTGAGGCAGGAGGATCACTTGAACCCGGGAGGTGGAGGCTGCAGTGAGCCGAGATCACGCCATTGCACTCCAGCATGGGAACAAGAGCAAAACTCTGTCTCAAAAATAAAATAAAATAAAATAAAATAAAATAAAATAAAATAAAAGGGCTTGAAAGCAGCATGGGAATGTCAAGCCTATTTAAACCGTTCAGGTTAAAATATTCAAGTTAAGAGTCATACTGAAAGAGAGGAGAGGGAAAAAGTGTGCAATAATGGTTTAATTCACCTGCATGAATCAATCATATCTGGTAAGTGGGTGGAACTAGAAGTGAAGCAGTCAGCTGAAGACTGAGGGGAAAAAAAAAAATAATAAAAAAGTTAAGGGTCAACTCAAAGGTCAAATGAACAGAAGTGTCCCAGTTTGTATTCCTGAAAAACAATTTACACAGTGATCTGCCAAGAGTCAAGCTTAATATGCCATGTTGCCTCTGGTATCCTTATGAGGAAGCAGTGAAGGGCCCAACATTTCAGTATTTTTCAGTGGTAATTTCAAGCTCTGTAGCTCCAGCTCTTAGACAGTAGCACTAGAAAAAGTACAAAAAGACAAGTGGGGCATCATACTCAGGCACTGCAGGCTACACCGCAGGTCTTACATGGCTGCCAAACTGCTTTCCAAACACACATTTCACATAGTACTGGTTTTGGTATCTTTGAGTTACTGACAGACTTTTCAGGTTTAAACTTAACATTATTCATCCTTACAGCCAGGATCTTCCCACTAAAAATAGGAATAAATGAAATATACATATTGATGCTCCTTTGTATAAGGAATATCCCTAAAGTAAGAGGATATAGGTATGTTAGCAAGAAAGTTCTGGGGAGAAGAAATCTTAGTAGTTTTAATGAAAGATCAAAAGACCAAAAAAAAAAAAAAAAAAAGGCATATAGCATAGACCTCCACAAAGTACCTACGTTTCGTCTTCATTTAAATGAATTTAGTCAAAAGGGTGACAGGGAAGAAATAAGCAAGTCAAATCCAAGCATGGCATAGTAAATAAACCTTGGTTGTCTGCTATAAAGACAGGGAGGGACAGACTGGCATAAATGATCCTAACTATTGACATTTAAGGAACCTTTTGGATTTCTGCTTTTTGCTTTGGGGAGGGCAACAGATTTGCTGGAATAAACCACCTGCCGAAGAGGAGGGAGGTTCAGAATACACCAAATGATAGAAAAGAGACAACGCAGAGCTAAAAAAAAGTCCACTGCAGATCATCGCCAGTTCACTGTGCTTCCCAGACAGAACTGAACTCATTCTAATTTGGCTTACAGGAGGAAGTCTGACACTGGCAAATAAATGTCGTTTGTGATAAGACTGGGACCTCAATGATCCAGCTCTGGAGAAATGACACTCTATTAAGCCAATTATCTGCTACCCACGGATTCAAAAGGACCCATCGGCTCTGCCTGGGTCCACGGAGCTCCTGAACCCTTGGCCCCAGGTGCTCCAGTTCAACAGCAAGTCACAAGGAAGAAAAGGCAAAGGAAAGTGGTGACTCTGCAAATCCTCTGAAGGCACTTCACGGTGTGAAGGAACAGTATCAACCTTGTTCAAGTAGATGCAGTCCTCACTTGGCATTCCAGCTGTTCCTCAAGGAGGCCAAAGCCAAGAAGCAAAGAAATTCACAAGTGGCCAGTGCACGCACGCGCACCCACGCAGGCGCGCACACACACACACACAGAATGTGAACAACAATAACATATCAAAATTAGGTAAATTTTTCAAATACCAACATTACGGGGGAAAGAGGCCAAGGAATCATCAACAGAAATAGGGAGCTAGCCCAGAACGTCAGTAGCAGAGGTAGTATGAAGGAAAACAAAGGTGATGGAAGAAAACCAACCACTGAGTTGCCTGGCAGCTTGCAAAGAAGTGGCGGTGGGAGGGGGATGACCCTAAAGCTAAAAGCAACATAGCAACACCCACCATAGACCCCATAACACCAACCTATACAGGAGGGCTGCTGGGTTTGAGATGTGGGAAATAAACTTAAAAATACCAGTTCCAGGCTGGGCACAGTGGCTCAGGCCTATAACTCCAGCACTTTGGGAGGCTGAGGCGGGTGGGTCATGAGGTCAGGAGTTCAAGACCAGCCTGACCAACATGGTGAAACCCCATCTCTAATAAAAATACAAAAATTAGCAGGGCATGGTGGCAGGCACCTGTAATCCCAGCTACTCAGGAGGCTGAGGCAGGAGAATCGCTTGAACTCAGGAGGCAGAAGTTGCAGTGAGCCGAGATCGAGCCACTGCACTCCAGCCTGGGTGGCAGAGTGAGACTCCATTAAAAAAAAAAAAAATTAGCTGCATGTGGTGGCACGTGCCTGTGGTCCCAGCTACTTGGGAGGCTGAGGTAAGAGGATCACTTGAGCCTGGGAGGCGAGGGG
This sequence comes from Colobus angolensis palliatus, assembly GCF_000951035.1. Lineage (NCBI taxonomy): Eukaryota > Metazoa > Chordata > Mammalia > Primates > Cercopithecidae > Colobus > Colobus angolensis. The sequence continues at coordinate 4,139,103 of NW_012116488.1, forward strand.
TAGCAGTGAGCAGAGATTGAGCCACTGCACTCCAGCCTGGGTGACAAAGTGAGACCCCGTCTCAAAAACAAACAAAATACCCCCCAAAAGACCCACAAACCAACTCCATAGGCAAGCACAATTTTCATAAAATCATTAATAGTTTTCCAAAGCAAAAGAGTAAATACGTAAACAACTAAAATTGAGGGTTATGAAAGACACCACACAAAAAAAAAACCTCACAGAGAGAAGCATTTTAGAAGATTTTAGGCTTTATCACTCTCAGTTTTTCTACCTTAAGTTAAAAGCTGTGTATGAAATACAAAGTCAATATTTGATGACAGTTACCTCTGATTCTACTGTGTCTTGTCCTTCTTTTGAACTTTTTCCACTCTTCCCTGCTTTTGGTGATTCCTGGTAAACATCAAGCAAAGGCAATTAGTCTTCTCACTTTTTAGACAGGTAAACATCAGATAAGCCAAATGCAGTTTTAAAAGTGATTTATACAACTTAACTAGAGCTTCTGATATTTTTAATTCATCCCATTAGAAAATTCTGTATCACACTGTTTAGGATTCCAACAGTGCAATGCCCCCCATCCCCCATTCAGATTCCTTTCGTTTTATCTGCATTTGAGGTTGAAAACTTCAAGCAGAAAACAGATATATCCAATTTTACACAGTGCTTCTGGCATTTTGAGATCCATATCACATCTCTGTCTTCCTTCCCACCCTAAACCCTATGAGTGAGGATTTCTGGGGTGATAATGAAACGCTACAGAGCTCCACCTGAAGCAGAAACATACCCGCCCCCCTCGAATGCAAACGCAGCACCCTTGCTCGCAGCCCTCACCGCCGCCGCCACCCAGGATAATAATAGTGTTTGAGAGCCTCAGAGCGTCCCTCTGGGGCGGCACAGAATTCCTTACCAGCTTTCAGCGGGGTCCCTTCCCGCTCCCTTTCCCCCGTCCAGGGGTTCCTCCCCAGGAGTCTACAGCCCCCATCCCTGAAGCTCCTTTCCGGGAGACCGCGAGGCTGCGAAACCCCTCGGCGGCCGCACCTGCCCGCCCAGGCCCACGGCGCGCTGTCGGGGACACGGGCCCCTCCGACCCTCTACCCGGGCCGCGCCCTCCC
>NW_012116488.1:4140759-4141250 GCF_000951035.1 Colobus angolensis palliatus
CGCCCCGCTGCCCTCAACAGCGCCCTGCCATTGGTCGACGTGCCCCCACGTGCCCTAACGCTCCCTGCTCCCCCCACCCTCTCCGCGCGACCGGTTCACACCAGCGCTCTCAGTCGCGAGTCGCTGCGAGTCGGCCTAAGGCAGGCCGCGGCCTCAGGGCACGGGGCTGGCCGCAGAGCAGAGCCGAGTCAAGTCAAGTCAGGGGAGGGAGCGTGTGGCTGCGATTGCGGTGATAGGGCCGTGGCCGGCTGTGGAGGCGCAAGACAGAGCCTGAGACGTAGGAAATGCACATTTGAAATGTATGGCAACAACTTCTGCAGCCGGCGAGGCGTGAACCGTGGCCTCCTGGCTTCGCCCCCTCACCGCCGCGGGTCTCGCTGCAGTCAAGAGTGCCCCGCACGCTTTGCACTGAGGCGCACAGAGAGGCCCGGGAACCGAGCGAGCGGCTGTTTCGCGGGACCCCGCTAAGCCCCGCCTCCCCTGCCCTCCCC
>NW_012116488.1:4141699-4159213 GCF_000951035.1 Colobus angolensis palliatus
CCGCCCACCCGACAGGCCCGCCCCCCTAGTTGGTCCCTCCCTCCGCAGTTTCTCTCGTAAGGTCCCGCCTACTCGGCAGCCCCGCCCTTTCCTGGTTGGCCCCGCCCTCCGCAACTTTTCCGGCGAGGTCCCACCCACCCGACAGCCCCTCTCCTCCGGCCTCGGCCCCGCCCACCGAGGCCAGGCCTCGAAGACTTGGTGGCCGCTGCGCCAATAGGATTTTATTTTTATTGTTTAATTTGACTGGATCGTAAATGGTGAGGAAACCTCTGCATGATGACTGGGAGTCACCTGATTTCTCTCACCTCGTTAATAGCTGTGAGGAGAGGGTGTCCCAGGGAAAAACGTTAACTTTTTAATACAGTACTGCCGCAGTCCACCTCGTGCCCAGAACTATTGGAGACGCTAATGACAGGCGTCCCGGATTGCGGAAATGCATTAGGTAGTAAGACTCTAGGACTGTACGGATTTCACGTGCGAGAGGCATTGGTGCTTCACCTGTGATGATGAAGGAGCTGCATCTTAACTGGCAGCTTGAAAATCATCGCGTTCTCTTAGTCCCTGGGGTTTTGTTCTTGGAAGTTGCCAGGCAGAGCATTTTCGATTATTCTCAACAGTTCTGCAATGGGAAAGCTGAAAGACAGGGAGGGGATAAGACAAAAAAGATCTAAAGTGAGGAATGTTGTGGGAGGTCCAGAAAGTAAGTTGTGTTTGCGGGTGTCTGAGTGTCTGTGGGCTCTTAGACGAATATCCGTAGGTAAGCAGGACAGCCTCAAACAGCTATTTGTGCGGAATAAATGGCTTTTTTATTAATAATTTAGGTGGGTTAATGGTGTCTCCAAAACAATTTTGAGGGTGGAGCGATGCCCCTAGTTAACTTAATAACATTTTAAAAATAAAATATATGCTTTCAATTTAATAAGCCCAAGATATATCCATATCAAAAAGGAGTCGCTCTGAAACTATTGGTTTATGGCCATGAACTCTTAGGGAGGCTTAGAGGCTTCTCTGAGACAAGCCTATGCCACCAAAATACTTGTATCATAGCTCCTGATCCGGTGTTGCATACAATTCATTCATTCGACCCACATTTGTTGGATAACTATTATGTGCAAAGCATGATGCCAGAAATTTCATGATGAACAAGGCACTACCCTTGTCCTCAAGCAATTCACATGCTTACATGGAAACAGAAGAAAACCAGCAATCAGAAGGACATGACATGTGACAAGTCTGCAGGACTGGGATGAGGGGGGTCAGGCTTGGAAGCATGACAGAGCACTGCACAGGACATTTTATTATGGCCAGAGATGAGACTGAAGGAACAACGACGCTGAATTAAGACTGGTAGACCTTGCCAAGATACTGTACTTCTTTTTGAATGCATTTCAGGGTCACTGACAGATACTGAAGTGGGGAGTGAGGTACTCGCACTTGCATTTTCGAAGACATCGGTGGTAGGAGTGTGGAGAAGGAGGTGAGGGTGGGAGTAAAAGCAGGAGGCAGAAAGAGCAATCAGCATCCAGCTATGGTTCAGGTACGTGCCGGGGAAGCATCTCCACAGCAACGGGGAAGGATCGCCGACGCGACAGAGAGCCAGAATCGAGGATAAAAGGCAAATGCTCATGCTTGTAGTTTGGGCAGCACAGTGAATGATGAGGAAGGGATGCAAGTGGAGGCCATGTTTGCAAGGGAACAAGACTGCAGTTTGGGACACATCGCTGTGTCTGCAAAATGCAGGTAGAGGTGTCCAAGATGGCAGCTGGAAATACAGCATAGAGGACTAGTTGCATGTCAGGTTAGGGGTTTCTCAGGTCAGTTTAGAGTTTGAGGGAAAGCACAGGGACAAGGTACCAGCAAAGCTGCCTAGTTACCATCCAGTGACCTTGAAACCATAGCAACCAGAGAAATCTGACTCCACACCATTACCTGTACACCTGCATGTGTACCTCGCCGGCCATTGGACTGGCTTCCTCTGCCCACATTAGGGAGGACCATCTTTAATGACATTTACCAACTGCTCTAGAAGACACTGGGTTTCATGCAGTGTCCTGAGTGCTGTGGTATTTACAGGAACGCTAAAGATAGATATAGCTCCTGCTTCCAAAAGAAGGGATTCAGGACAGGCTATTGAGATGGGATATAAAGCCATCATGTGGCTGTGCATGTGTGTGCACACACACTTGGGTGTGTTCTTGTGTGTGTGGCTGAGGGTTACCTCTTCCAGGATGGCCCCACATTCCGTGTTCATGAAGGCACTGCTCACATTCATACAAAACTCCTTTTCTTCCAACCCCTGCTCTTCTGGGACACTTTTTTGAGATGGTCCCTGATATAGTTAGGATATTTATCCCCACCCAGATCCCATGTTGAAATGTAATCCCTGATGTGGGAGGTGGGCCTGCTGGGAGGTGTTTGGATCACGGAGGCAGATGCCTCATGAACGGCTTGGGCCATCCCTTTGGTGATAAGTGAGCCCTCGCTTGGAGTTCACATGAGATCTAGTTGTTTAAAAGTATGTGGCACCTCCCCCCACCTTGAGCCTGTATTCACCATGTGAAGTGCCTGCTCCCCCTTTGCCTTCCACCTTGAGTGAAAACTCCCTGAGGCTTCACCAGAAGCCAAGCAGATGCCAGCACCATGCTTCCTGTACAGCTTGCAGAACCATGAGCCAATTAAACCTCTTTTCTTTATAAATTACCCAATCTCAGGTATTTGTGTATAGTGATGCAAGAATGGACTAATACAGTCTCTAAAAACCCAAACACACTTTTTCCATGTCTGTCTTCTCTGTACGTTGGATTGCTTTATTTGTGCCCCTGAGGTCTCTGGAGGATCAGAGAGGTTCCCACAGGACTGAGGTCTTTGGCCTCACTGCAGCCACCAGCCACAGCCCTACACTGTTCACTGCTTTGCTCTGGATAACGTAAGTGGTACATATGAGCAGGACAGAGAGAAGGTGGCCCTTGACTTAGAATCAGCCCTGCACCCTTCCCTGCGTCTGCCCTCAGAAACCCTTCCTGTGTCTTCTCTATGAAGATGCCTGTAGCACAGCTGGCCCTGCCTGCTCCTCTGAGGCTGGTGTGGATCTGCCCTGCTTGCCAGGCTACAACTTTGGTCACCCTGCCCAGAAAGCCTTCTCTCCTGGCTCTCACAGACCCCGGCCTATGGGCTTAGGTTTCTTGATGTCATTCCTAGGCCTTCTGGGCATCCAGGCAGTCTTGCATACTTGGATTTTCAGCTGAGTTTCCTAGGGGCAATGATCATGTCTCAGGCATTCTGTGTTACTCAGTGCCTAGTGTTTAAAGAAACTAATTCTAGCTGGGTGTGGTGGCTGACACCTATAATCCCAGCACTTTGGGAGGCCAAGGTGGGAGGATTCCTTGAGCCCAGAAGTTCAAGAGCAGCCTGGGTGTTGTGGCACGCATCTGTGGTCCCAGCCACACAGGAAGCTGAGGCAGGAGGATTGCTTGAGCCATCACTGCAGATAGAGGCTGCAGTGAGCCGTGATCATGCCGCTGAACTCCAGCCTGGGTGACAGAGCAAGACACTGTTGCATCTCAGACTTGTTTCTGACTTTATGCCACTTTTCTTTAACTGCTGTCTTTCTCCAGCTTTGTGGTGTGCTTATGGGCTCTCCTCTGTCTGTGTCACTAGCTCCCCAGCCCCTCCTCCTCACCTCTCCCGGACCAGGGCTACCTGGATTGAGTAGTGACTTCCTTTCGGGCATCCCTGAGGCCTCCCCAAAAACTGGATGTTCATCACATCTGCTCCTCCCAACTTTCCTCACTTCCTTTCCACGAAAATGTCATGAAACACGTATTTCATACAGAATTTGTATCTATTTATTCATGCACCAGACTCCTTCCACTACAAATTTGTCTGCAGAGTTGGAGTACAGAGTATGTTAAGTCAGATTACATTTGAATTAATTATCCACATATCGAGTGCGGATCACACTCTGGGCACGTATCAAGCACTCAGTAAGTTTAACAAGTGGACCATGATTTGAAGTGAGGTGCCATTTGGTTCTGAGGAGTCCAAGAAAATACCCGAAAGTTAGTACTTTCAGGCACAAGGGCGCCCAGAGAGCTTATTAGACTAAGCCAAGCGTCTTGTTTGGCCCCTGTAGAGCTTTGAAAAAATGCCGCGAGCCAGTTAGTCCCCAACAGATGGGACTAAATGCTGCAGGTGCCTGGAGTACTTCCCCAATGAGATCCAAAAGGTAGAAAGAAATCTGTGAAAGTTTCAAAAACTGAAAATTTCATAGATTATTCTAAAAACCGTGGAAGTTCAAAATAATTCTAAAAATATCTTAATACAATTTTGTATCCAAGTATTGAAGAAAAATGGAAAGCAACACAAAATAATTCATTTTCGTATACATGGAGTGAAATACAATCCCTTTCTTTTTTCCTCCCAAATCCCCAAGTCCAGTGGAGGAGATAAGACGGGACAGAAATAACTTAACCCAAGGTGGCGGGAGAAGCACACTGTAAGAGCATTAGCGAGCAGGATTGGGGGCTTTCAGAGAGAGGAGATGTATTCAACAGAGCAGCAGAGAGCTTGCTGGAAGGGACGGTGTGGATAATCAGCTGCAGCGTGTTCACCTGCTGACTTTTAGTTCTTGTCCTAAGTTTGGGTGATGGTTTTAACAGGCTGGAGCAGATGACCCAGTCAGAGGATTTAATTGGAAATAAATGAATCAAAGGTCCATGCACAGAGACATGCAAGGGCCATGCCAGGGACAAGGGAGTGGGAAGCAGGCAGGGGCAGTGGCTGTGGGAGCTGCCTTTGTTCCTAGGCCTCACTGGGCAGAGGGAGGCAGAGGTCATGCCAGAGCCTGGTGTAGCCAACTCATTGTCATAGTCCCCATCGGTGTGCAGGGATGGAGGCCAGGACAGGTGAAGACACACCCCACCCTCTCACTTCCCCCCTCCTCTCTCTCACCAGTGGCTCCCATTTTGCTGACCCACTTGAGCCAGAGAGCCAGGAAGCCCAGTGAGGCATCCCTTGATGTCCTGCTCTAGGGAGGAGAAAGGTGGGGAGTGGCTGTCAAGGGGGCCTTAGGTGGAGAATAACTTGGTGTCATGGCCAAATGGGAGATCTGGAATTAGAAGATTTGAGTTTGTGCAGACTCTGTGTGCATCTCAAAACCTTTAACCTAATGGTTCTGAAACAGGAGTGATTCTGCCCCCCAGGGGACATTGGTGATGTCAGGAGACATTTTTGATTGTCACAACTGGGTGGGTGGGGAGGGCTACTGGCATCTAGTGGGTAGAAACCAGGGATGCCGCTATACATCCAACAATGCACAGGACAGCCACACACAACAGAATCCTCTGGCCCAAAAGACAATAGTGCCGAGGTGGAGAACCCGTGGTCTAAACTCACAAAAAGCAGATGTGACACAACATGCCCTGCCCTCTTTGCTGGTTACCAAGAGCATCACAGAAGACAGTGGGCATGAAAGCCAGAACTGTGCCACAGACTTCATTTAAGGAGAATTTCTTGGTCTGGATGGAACTCCACAGTTTGCTGAATGCACTTCACTGCCTATCCCCCATCCCCTGCCATTGTCATCTTTCCTGCCCTTCATGTGGAGAAAGAGAAAACCTCCATTGCATCTTCGAAAGAGAGCAGCCCCCTGCTCCAGTGAACAGGATTCTCTTCCAGGTCACCACTCCATCCCAGGAGACCTGAAGAGATTGCCTTTCTCTTCCACGTCACCACTCCATCCTGGGAGACCTGAAGAGATTGCCTTTCTGCATGAACTGGCATCCAAGTTATAACAGAGAACTAATGAAACTGCCTTTAATTTTGTAGAATTATGACAAAATGCATACAGCATAAAGTTTACCATCTTAACATTTTTAAGTGTATAGTTCTAAGACATTAAGTACATTCACATTGTTGTGCAAACATCACCACCATCCACCTACAGAACTTTCATCTTCCCAAACTGATATCTGTTCTAACCAAACCGCTCCTCATTGCCCCTCTCCAGCCCCTGGCAACCACCATTCTACTTTCTATCTCAATGACTGACTACTCCAGGTGCCACAAATGTGGAATTATGCAGGATTTGTCATTTTGCGATTGACCTATTTCACTTAGCATAATATCCTCAAGGTTCATCCATGTTGTAGTATATGTCAGAATTTCCTTCCTTTTTAAGGCTGATATTCCATTGTGTGAATATTCATGTATTGTATTCTTTATTCATTCATCTGTAGGTGGACACTTTGGATGCTTCCATCTCTTGGCTATTGTGAACAATGCTGCTATTGTAGCAGGACGAGCCACAGACAAAACTCATCAGACACTGGATTAAAGAAGGAAGAGGTTTATTTGACTGGGAGCTTCGGCAGACTTGTGTCTTAAGAGCCAAGCTCCCTGAGAAAGAAATTCCTGGCCCTTTTAAGGGCTTACGACTCTATGGGGTCCATGTGAAAGGGTCATGATAGATTGAGCAAGCATGGGGAATGTGACTGGGGGCCACATACATCAGTTAACAGAACCAAAAGTTTTACAGTGATTTCTCATACAATGTCTGTAATTTACAGATAACACAAGTAGTTTTGGTCATGGGTTAATATTATTATTATTATTTTAACCACCAGGGCCGGGTGATAGCACCAAGGTTGTCCTGCTATTTATCTTATTTCTGTTTCTTTCCAACTTTTCGCTTTCTCATTTTTCTCCTGTCTTATAAACTAGGGAAACAGGGAGGGGGTGGTGGAGGAGAAGGGAAGGTCAGCAGGAGAAGTGGTGGTCTCACTCCATGCTAGTAATATGGGTGTGCAAATACCTCTCCAAGATCCTGCTTTCAATTCTTTTGCATATATACCCTGGATTAGTTCATTCTCACACTGCTACAAATAACTACCAGAGACTGGGTAATTTATAAAGAAAATAGATTTAATTGACTCACAGCTCTGCAGGCTGTACAGAAGGCATGGCTGGGGGGCCTCATGAAACTTACAATCGTGGCAGAAGGGTGAAGGGGAAGCAAGCATGTCTTCACATGGTGGCAGGAGCGAGAGAGAGAAGGGGGAGGTGCTACACAGTTTTAAACAACCAGATCTCGTGAGAACTCACTATCACAAGAACAACAAGGGGGAAATACAACCCCATGAGTCAGTCACCTCCCACCAGGCCCGTCCTCCAACATGTGGGGATTACAATTTTACATGAGATTTGGGTAGGGACGCAAAGCCAAACCGTATCGTACCCAGAAGTGGAATTCCTGGATCATATGGTAATTCTATTTTAAATTTTTTGAGGAGCCTCCATACTATTTTCTATAGAGCCCGCACCATTTTATATTGCTACCAATCACATACAAGGTTGAAGGGGTGGCCTGCCCCTCCACACCTGTGGGTATATCTTGTCAGGTGGGACGAGAGACTGAGAAAAGAAATAAGACACAGAGACAAAGTATAGAGAAACAACAGTGGGCCCAGGAGACCGGTACTCAGCATACCAAGAACCTGAACCGGCACCGGTCTCTGAGTTCCCTCAGTTTTTATTGATGATTATTTTCACTATCTCAGCAAGAGGAATGCCGCAGAAGAGCAGGGTAATAGTGGGGAAAAGGTCAGCAAGAAAACATGTGAGCAAAAGAATCCGTGTCATAATTAAGTTCAAAGGGAGGTACTATGCCTGGATGTGCACGTAGGCCAGATTTATGTTTTTCTCCGCCCAAACATCTCAGTGGAGTAAAGAATAACAAAGCAGCATTGCTGCCAACATGTCTCGCCTCCCACCATAAGGCAGTTTTTCTCCTATCTCAGAACTGAACAAATGTACAATCGGGTTTTATACCAAGACATTTAGTTCCCAAGGGCAGGCAGGAGACAGTGACCTTCCTCTATCTCAACTGCAAGAGGCTTTCCTCTTTCACTAACCCACCTCGGCACAGACCCTTTACGGGTGTCGGGCTGGGGGACGGTCAGGTCTTTCTCATCCCATGAGGTCGTATTTCAGACTATCACATGGGGAGAAACCTTGACAATATTGGGCTTTCCAAGGCAGAGGTCTCTGCGGCTTTTTGCAGTGCATTGTGCCCCTGGTTTATTGAGACTAGAGAATGGCGATGACTGTTACCAAGCATACTGCTTGTAAACATTTTGTTAACAAGGCACGTCCTGCACAGCCCTAGAGCCCTTAAACCTTGATTCCATACAACACATGTTTCTGTGAGCACAGGGTTGGGGCAAAATGGCTGGGGCAAAGTTACAAATTAACAGCATCTCAGCAAAGCAATTTTTCAAAGTACAGGTCAAAATGGGATTTCTTATGTCTTCCCTTTCTACATAGACACAGTAACAGTCTGATCTTTCTTTCCTTTTCCTACACAAGGTTCCACTTTCTCCACATCCTCACCAACACTTGTTATGTTTTGTTTTTTCAATAGTAGCCATCCTAATAGATGTGAGATGATATCTTATTATGGTTTTGATTTGTATTTCCATAATGATTCGTGATGTTGAGCATCTTTTCATATGCTTTTTGGCCACTTTTACATCCTCTTTGGAGGAATGTCTATTCACGTCCTTTGCCTATTTTTAAATTGGGTTATTCGTTTTTTCTTTCTGCTGTTGTTGTTGTATTGTAGTACTTCTTTATATATTCTGGATATTAATCCCTTATCAGATACATGATCTACAAATATTTTCTCTCCTGTAGGTTGCCTTTCACTCTGTTAATTATGTCCTCTGATTCACAGAAATTTTAAATTTTGATGTCATCCAATTTATCTGTTTTTACTTTTGTTACCTGTGCTTTTGGTGTCAAATCCAAGAAATCATTGCCAAATCCAATGTCATGAGGCTTTTCCCCTATGTTTTCTTCTGAGCATTTCACAGTTTTACCCCCCATATTTAGGTCTTCGGTTTATTTTGAATTGATTTTTGTGTATGGTATAGGGTAAGGGTCCAACTTCATTCTTTTGCATTGCATATCCAATTTTCACAGCACCATTTGTTGAAGAGACTGTCCTTTCCCCATTGGTTGGTCTTGGCACCTTTTTCAAAAATCATTTGACATTTTACTTCTGGGCTCTCTATTCTATTACACTGGTCTACATATATGTCTTTATCCCAGCACCACACTGTTTTGCTTTCTGTAGTATGTTTTGAAATCAGGAAATCAGGAAGTGTGAGTCTTCCAACTTTGGTCTTCTTTTCCAAGACTGTTGTGACTATTCAGCATTCCTTCAGATTCCATATGAGTTTTAAGGTGGAGTTTTCCTCTGCAAAAACTGCCATTAGGATTTTGGTATGAATTGCATTAATTAGGTCACATTGGGTAGCATGAACACATTAACTATTAAGTCTTCAAAATTCATGAGCACAGGATGTATTTCCATTTAGTTGTCTTTAATTTTTTTCAGCAACATTTTGTCGTTTCCAGTGTACAAGTCTTTTGCCTCCTTGGTTAAGTTTATTCTTTTTATGCTATTGTAAATGGAATTGTTTTCTTAATTTCCCTTTTGGATTCTTCATTTTTAGTGTAAGAAACACAACTGATTTTGTGGGTTAATTTGGTATCCTGCAACTTTGCTGAACTCATTGATTAGTTCTAACAGGATCTGTTTATGTATTTGTGTGTGTGTATCCGTCTGTGTGTGTAATCTTATCATCTGCAAATGGAAACAATTTTACTTCTTCCTTTCCAATTTGGATGCCTTCATTTCTTTTTCTTGTTTAATTGTTCTGTGTAGGACTTCCAGTGCTATGTTGAATAAAAGTGGCAAAATGAGCATTTTTGCCTCATTTCTACTCTTAGAGGAAAACCTTTGTCTTTCACCATTGAGTATGACGTTAGTTGTCTGTTTATGTACAACCCTCATTATCCTGAGGTGGTTTCCTTCTAATCCTAGTTCATTGAGTGTTTTTATCATGAAAGTATGTTGAATTTTAGCAACTGCCTTTTATCCGTCAATTGAGATAATCAGGGTTGTTTTCCTTCATTCTGTTAATGTGATGTGTTACAGTGATTGATTTTTGTATGTTGAACCATTCTTGCATTCCAAGAATAAATCCCATTGGGTCAGGGGGTATAATCCTTTTGATGTGCTGTTGAATTCTGTTTGCTAGTATTTTATTGAGGCTTGTGGCACTGATATTCATCAGATATACTGGTCTGTAGTTTTCTTTCCTTATAATGTCTTTGTCTGACTTTAGTATCATGCTAGCTTCATAGAATGAGCTAGGAAGAGTTCCCTCCTCTTCAATTTTGTGGAAGAGTTTGAGGAGGGTTGGTGTGAATTCCTGAAATGTTTGGTGGAATTCACCAATGATGCCATCTAAGCCTGGGTTTTTCATTGTTGTGAGGCTTTTGATTACTGATTCAATGAGGCTGCCTTCTTAGAATGAATGTTATAAATGTCATGGCCAAACAGATTTCCTTTTAGAGGAATAGTTCTTTACTTTGGAAGGTGATGTACCTTTTATAACTATGTGCATTTCTCAGATTTTTAGAATATCTTTTTGGAATAATAAGTTTTGATGACTTTATTGCCCTAATTTGTTGCTATTACTTCACTTCATTGCCAGTTTGCTTTCTTTTTTTTTTTTAGACAGAGTCTCTCTTTGTCGCCCAGGCTGGATTGCAGTGGCATGATCTCGGCTCACTATAGCCTCTGCCTACCGGGTTCAAGTGATTCTCTTGCCTCAGCCTCCTGAGTAACTGGAATTACAGGCATGCACCATTACGCCTGGCTAATTTCTGTATTTTTAGTAGAGATGGGGTTTTGCCACGTTGGCCAGGCTGGTCTCAAACTCCTCGGTTCAAGCAGTCCACCTGCCTCAGCCTCCCAAAGTGCTAGGATTGCAGGCTTGAACTCCGTGTTCGGTGCTGCTCTCTTCTTCAACAGAAAAATCCCAAGTAAACCCAGACATTAGTCTCTACCTTATGCAACTTGACACAAAGTACTCTTGGCTCGGGTAGATATCAAATCCACACTTAAGATGAAAATTTCCCACAGTTTCAGGTATGTAACAGCACGTGCTACAGGCTTGTAAATGAGTTCTAGCTCACAGTAAATTAACTTTTGACTAACAACAGATGGGTCCTTTGAATGGCGAGCACTTAAGTAAGGGCATCCAGAGGCCCCGGATGGCGAGTGCTTAGGTAAGGGCGTCCAGAGGCCCTGGCAGCCTTGACTTCATGGGAAGGGCAGGGAATCAGCTGAGGGGGTCCTGCACGAATCCAGGTTCTGCCACTCGCTGCCTGTGCCATCTGAGCAGGTTTGCAGGGCAGAGTTTCTGTGGTTTCCCAAAGCTGTGCCAGCCTGGACAAAGCAATATCAGAAAAAACTGCCAGACCCATTCCACTGATTGTAGCCCAGCTAGAGTTCTCAGGGGTGTCCCTCATGTGAACTTGTAGAGTGAAGAGAACACTGGCTTTGAAGTTAGGGCTATCTGCCACTTTCATTCATTCATCTACTCATTCATCCATTCATTTGTTACTGAGCTCTGGCAGCTGAGCCTTGTTCACTTAATCACCTTGGGGCTCAGCGTCCTCATCTATTCAATCGAGATAAAAGTGTCCCCCTCAAAGGGCTTTGTGAGATGAGGAATAGCGTATATAAAGTTCCCAGCAGTGTCTGGTCGGGGTCTGCTTTAAGGGCCAGCGCCCTGTGTGGTTATGCAAGGCACTGTGCTCAGAAGGGCCCTGCACTTCAATGTTCAGATATTACCATCCTGAATTTTTTTGTTTGTTTTTGAGACGGAGTCTCGCTCTGTTGCCAGGCTGGAGTGCAGTGGCACGATCTCAGCTCACTGCAACCTTCACCTCCCTGGTTCAAGCGATTCTCCTGCCTCAGCCTTCTGAGTAACTGGGACTACAGGTGCGTACCACCATGCCTGCCTAATTTTTGTATTTTTAGTAGAGACGGGGGTTTCACTACATTGGCCAGGCTAGTCTCGAACTCCTGACTTCAGGTGATCCGCCCACCTCAGCCTCCCAAAGCGCTGGGATTACAGGCGTGAGCCACCGTGCCTGACCTTGAAATTCTTAAGATTTTTAAAACAAGTAGCCCTGCGTGCTCATTTTGCACTGCCCCCCCAGATCATGTAGCAGTCCTGTGTCTGGGCGGAAGCTGCACTGTGGTGGAGGGTCATTGATATAGCCCTCTCTGTACCATCTGGTAGTACCTGCCTGTCCTTTTCCACCTCTCCCCTCTGGACTCACTGAGTTCTGAGAAGTGTCTGGAAAGTCCACAGGGCCTGCTTCAGCCACTGTGGCCTGCAGTGGTATGCCACGGCCTGTAGCTGCTCCCTGAGCCATAGTGTGTGCACACCCAGTGTCTGAGGCCAGGAGGGCCCTGGAGCCTGTCCCTCTCTCTGCTGGGCTCTGCTTCCCAGTTTCAGGGCAGGGCTGCCTGTCTGCCTTGGGTTCCTAGGGCCTCACAGAGATTTCAGGGAAGAAGTGTTTCTGATTGTTACTTTCCTTGGGCTGTGGGTACGTGTCCACCAGAGCATATCTGAACCATGATATGACAGCAGCGTGTACCAAAGCAGGGCCTCCTGCTCACATGCAAGATGGAGATGATCATCGTCAGCCCTCGGATTGTTGTAAGCCTTGAATGATACATGAAAATGCCTGGCATGTGGTTAGAAGGTCCTCAGAGAACACTGTAACAAGACCAATAAAATCAGCTGCTGTTTCATCAATGATACTGTGTGTGTGTGTGCGCGCGTGCCTGGATCAGCGACTCACATGGAAAACAAAATAAAATTATTAAAAGCTAGTTACATTTTAATCCAATGAAGCCATTCTATAAACATCTCAGCCTTTTCCTTTAAATGTGTATCGGAACTGATTTCCAATGTACAAAAAGTTGCAAAAATAAAAATAGTATAGAGAATGCCACACACCTTTTACTCAGATTCACTTATTGACATTTCACCCTATTTGATCACTTTCTGTCTCTGTCTGCTTGTATCTGTCTGTCTGTCTATCTATCTACAATTTGTTTCTGAGCCATTTGAGAGTAGTTGCTTGTATTATGGCCTTTTCTCCCTAAATACTTGAATTTGTATTTTGTAAGAAAAAGGCTCTTCTTTTACATAAGCGCATAAATGTGCATTGATACAAGACTTTAACTGATTGCCCAAGTTCCAGTTTCATCAGTTGACCTAATACTAGGTTTTACAATATTTTCTTTTTTTTGCCCTCCAGTACAAGATCCAACCTAAGGCCAGGCATTGCATTAAATTTACATCTCTTTAGCAGCCTTCAATCTGAAACATTTCTACAGCCTTTCTTCGTCTTCTATGATACTGATATTTTAAAAGAGAACTCCCCTGCCCACCACCAGTTTTGAATACAACATTACTCATTTTTGTTGTCTGATCTTTTAAAATTAGCTCAAGGTGATGCATTCTTATGCCTTCCTCAGGGTAACTTTGGAGGCACACAATGCCCTCCTCAGCTTTTTAAATGGTGCCTGCAGATGCTGGCCCAAGTCAAAGTTACGAAGCAAGAGTTTGGATGAGCCTTATCTGTCTTGGTATGTTTCTTTCCTACCTAAGTGATCCTAATGCAACCCTGGTAGATGAGGAGAATTTGTAACCCATGCATCCTAATACAGAAATAGGACAGTTGAAAACATGATTTCTGTCTCCATCCTTTGCCTCTTTCCTTCTAAGGAAACTCTGTCCCGAGCATGCACATAATATTGCTTAGGGTTCTTTGCTTCTAAGTAACAAGAATCACTCTATCCCCACTTGAATAAAAAATGCAGACTTGTTGAAAGGGTGCCGGGAGTGAAAACAACCAGGCTTTGCAAAAGACAGAAGTGAGGGGGTCAGGATCTCCACAGGAGGGGTCCAGTGCGGTGTTCCGAGCCCATGGCTCTCTGAAGGACTTGACTCCAGTAGCTCCACCCTAGGTGTTCTGGCTTGGGATTCAGACTCCCTAGAGAGCTGGGGAAGAGAGGGGAATAGGAGCCATGTTTGACACCCCCCCACCCCTGAATTACCACGGAATTAGGGAAGGACAGTTTCCTAAATGAAGAGGAGCAAGACAAACACAATAATCACAGATACCAGGCCCTGTACTTCACCACTCTCTTGGCCTTTGGGATCCGGGATACGGAAGCACTGGCACATCGTTTGCTCTGCTGCTCACGACTGCGGGGCATGTCCATCATGAGGCTTGCCTTATTCTCAGGGACATTTGGTTCTATATTGTCCTGCAGCCATAGCTCATTGGCTCAGAGCTAGGAACCTGAATTTAAGAGGAGCCAATCTGTGGTCTGGGCAGCAATTTAGGATGGGTCCCGGTGTGAGAAGTTGTGTCAACCCATCACAACCAAGAAATTTGGAGAGAATGTGGCAGACAGCCAAAGGACCTAGACCAGAAGAATCTGGAAGTACCTGGCAGCTGGATAGGCCACATCAGCTACATTCAAGCCCAAGTTAGGAGGAGCAGAAGGTAAGAGGGAAGGTATGGAGATGAGAGGGTAGAGAAGCCAGTTGGAGGAGAGACTGGGAAACCCCCAGACATATTGGAAAGAGTTCTAATTGCAGAGGTTCCCAGAACTGTCTAAGCCTGACACCTGCTCTCTAGTCCCTGGGGTTTCCAGCCCAGCCCCTGTCCTCGGCTTCTCCTGAGATTCCCTCCTCCACACATCTTTACAATGATCTATCATTTTCTTGAGCTAGTCAGACTGAGTTTCCATTCCAGTCACTAAAAAGCCAAATGGTAGATTGCATGAAGGCCCCCAGTTCCTCTTTCCTGCCTGTGCCCACATCAGTTATCATGTGATTTTGCAGGGCCCTGTGCCTTTGGGCTCAGCTGTAGACTCGCATGGGCTAGTAGAATGAGGCAGAAGTGATGGCATTTCAGTTCCAAGCCTAAGCTTTGAGAGGCCTTGAGGGTTCTGTCTGCCTCTTATGTTTCTGCCATTGCCCTGGGGACATCACGCCCAGGCCTGCTGCTGGTCTTTGGAGCAGGGCCAGTCCCGTCAAACCTCATTAGCCACCCCCAGGCAGCTGCACATGTGCAAGTGGTCACAGCTGAGCCAGTCTGGGGGGTCTGCTGGCCATCAGGTAACCCTAAAGTAACCCAGACATCTGTAAGATTAAAAGATATTTCTTTGAAGTTATTGAGTTCTGGGTTGTTTTTGTTACACAGTGTATTTGGCAACAGCTGTATGATACAAGATCTAACCAAACTACGAAAGTAAAGATAATAGCCTACAAAGTCTGTCTTTTCTCCTACTATTCATTTATCATTTATTGCCTTCCTACTGTGTGTTTTGGAGCTGGAATTATAGCAGTGAAAAAACAAGCCCCTTCCCCTGTAGAACCTACATTCTTTTTTTTTTTTTTTTTTTGAGATGGAGTTTCACTCTGTCGCCCAGGCTAGAGTGCAGTGGTGCAATCTCAGCTCACCACAACCTCTCACTCCCATGTTCAAGTGATTCTCCTGCATCAACCTCCTGAGTAGTTGGGATTACAGGTGTGCACCACTATGCCCGGCTAATTTTTTTATATTTTTAGTAGAGACGGGGTTTTACCATGTTGGCCAGGTTGGTCTTGAACTCCTATCCTCAGGTGATCTGCCTGCCTTGGCCTCCCAAAGTGTTGGGATTACAGGTGTGAGGCACCATGCCCAGTCCCAGAACCTACATTCGAATGGGGGAAGACAAACTGTAAATTTGTAAACAGTTGAGAAAGATAATTTCAGACAGTGATATGCTATGAAAACAGAAACAAGTGGGTAATGGTTTGGCCTATGCTGTCTATTATGCTAGCCACTTGCCACATAGACATTTACTTTTAAATTAATGAAAATGAGAGATTCAGTTCCAAGATGGCTGAATAGGGACAGCTCCGGTCTGCAGCTCCCAGTGTGATTGATGCAGAAGATGGTGATTTCTGCATTTCCAACTGAGGTACCTGGTCCATCTAATTGGGACTGGTTGGACAGTGGGTGCAGCCCATGGAGGGCGAGCCGAAGCAGGGTGGGACATCACCTCACTGGGGAAGCACAAGGGGTCAGGGGATTTCTCTTTCCTAGCCAAGGGAAGCTGTGACAGACTGTACCTGGAAAATCAGGACACTCCCACCCAAATACTGCGCTTTTCCAATGGTCTTAGCAAACGGCACACCAGGAGATTATATCCCCCACCTGGCTTGGCAGGTCCCAAGCCCATGGAGCCTTGCTCACTGCTAGCACAGCAGTCTGAGATCAACCTGTGATGCAGCAGCCTGGTAGGGGGAGGGGTGTCTGCCATTGCTGAGGCTTGAGTAGGTAAAGTGGCCAGGGAAGCTCGAACTGGGAGGAGTCACCACAGCTCTGCAAGGCCTGCTTGCCTCTGTAGACCCCAACTCTGGGGGCAGGGCATAGCTGAACAAAAGACAGCAGAAACTTCTGCAGACTTAAACATCCCTGTCTGGCAGCTCTGAAGAGAGCAGTGGTTCTCCCAGCATGGCATTTGAGCGCTGAGAAAGGACAGAAGACTGCCTCCTCAAGTGGGTCCCTGACCCCCGTGTAGCCTAACTGGGAGACACCTCCCAGCAGGGACCGACTGACACCTCATACAGGAGGGTGCCCCTCTGGGACGAAGCTTCCAGAGGAAGAATCAGGCAGCAATATTTGCTGTTCTGCAATATTTGCTGTTCTGCAGCCTATGCTGGTGATACCCAGGCAAACAGCATCTGGAGTGAACCTCCAGCAAACTCCAACAGACCTGCAGCTGAGGGACCTGACTCTTAGAAGGAAAACTAACAAACAGAAAGGAATAGCATCAACATCAACAAAAAGGACATCCACACTAAAACCCCATCTGTAGGTCACCAGCATCAAAGACCAAAGGTAGATAAAACCACAAAGATGGGGAGAAACCAGAGTAGAAAAGCTAAAAAATTCTAAAAACCAGAGCACCTCTTCTCCTCCAAAGGATCGCAGCTCCTCGCCAGCAACGGAACAAAGCTGGACGGAGAATGACTTTGACGAGCTGATAGAAGTAGGCTTCAGAAGGTCTGTAATAACAAAATTCTCTGAGCTAAAGGAGGAAGTTCGAACCCATTGCAAGGAAGCTAAAAACCTTGAAAAAAGATTAGACGAATGGCTAACAAGAATAAGCAGTGTAGAGAAGACCTTAAATAACCTGATAGAACTGAAAACCATGACACAAGAACTATGTGACACATGCATAAGCTTCAATAGCCAATTAGATCAAGTGGAAGAATGGGTATCAGTGATTGAAGATCAAATTAATGAAATAAAGTGAGAGGAGAAGTTTAGAGAAAAAAACAGTAAAAAAAAAAATGAACAAAGCCTCCAAGACATTTGGTACTATGTGAAAAGACCAAATCTACATTTGATTGGTGTACCTGAAAATGACAGGGAGAGTGGAACCAAGTTGGAAAACACCCTTCAAGATATTATCCAGGAGAACTTCCCCAACCTAGCAAGGCAGGCCAACATTCAAATTCAGGAAATACAGAGAACACCACAAAGATACTTCTCGAGAAGAGCAACCCCAAGACA
>NW_012116488.1:4160235-4161700 GCF_000951035.1 Colobus angolensis palliatus
AAATGTAAAAGCAGAAATCACAACAAACTGTCTCTCAGACCACAGTGCAATCAAATTAGAACTCAGGATTAAATTCACTCAAAACCACACAACTACATGGAAACAGAACAACCTGCTCCTGAATGATTACTGGGTAAATAACGAAATGAAGGCAGAAATTAAGATGTTCTTTGAAACCAATGAGAACAAAGACACAATGTACCAGAATCTCTGGGACACATTTAAAACAGTGTGTAGAGGGAAATTTGTAGCAGTAAATTCCCACAAGAGAGAAAGCAGGAAAGATCTAAAATCGACACCCTAATATCTCAATTAAAAGGACCAGAGAAGCAAGAGCAAACAAATTCAAAAGCTAACAGAAGGCAGGAAATAACTCAGATCAGAACAGAACTGAAGGAGATAGAGACACAAAAAAACCTTCAAAAAATCAATGAATCCAGGAGCTGGTTTTTTGAAAAGATCAGCAAAATTGATAGACCACTAGCAAGAGTAATAAAGAAGAAAAGAGAAGAATCAAATAGATGCAATAAAAAATGATAAAGGAGATGTCACCACCGATCCCACAGAAATACAAACTACCATCAGAGAATACTATAAACACCTCTACACAAATAAACTAGAAAATCTAGAAGAAATTGATAAATTCCTGAAGACATACACCCTCCCAAGACTAAACCAGGAAGAAGTTGAATCTCTGAATAGACCAATAATAGGCTCTGAAATTGAGGCAATAATTAATAGCCTCCTAACCAAAAAAAGTCCAGGACCAGACAGATTCACAGCTGAATTCTACCAGAGGTACAAAGAGGAGCTGGTACCATTCCTTCTGAAATGATTCCAATCAATAGAAAAAGAGGGACTCCTCCCTAACTCATTTTATGAGGCCAACATCATTCTGATACCAAAGCCTGGCAAAGACACACACACAAAAAAGAGAATTTTAGACCAATATCCCTGATGAACATTGATATGAAGATTCTCAATAAAATACTGGCAAACTGAATCCAGCAGCAAATCAAAAACTTATCCACGATGATCAAGTTGGCTTCATCCCTGGCTTGCAAGGCTGGTTTAACATATGCAAATCAATAAATCTAATCCATCACGTAAACAGAACCAACGACAAAGACCACACGATTATCTTAATAGATGCAGAAAAGGCCTTTGACAATATCCAACAACCATTCATGCTAAAAACTCTCAATAAACTAGGTATTGATGGAACGTATCTCAAAATAATAAGAGCTATTTATCACAGCCAATATCATACTGAATGGGCAAAAACTGGAAGCATTCCCTTTGAAAGGTGACACAAGACAGGGATGCCCTCTCTCACCACTCCTATTCAACACAGTGTTGGAAGTTCTGGCCAGAGTAATCAGGCAAGAGAAAGAAATAAAGGGTATTCAATTAGAAAAAGAGGAAGTCAAATTGTCCCTGTTTGCAGATGACATGATTGTATATT
>NW_012116488.1:4163805-4192404 GCF_000951035.1 Colobus angolensis palliatus
ACGTTGTGCACATGTACCCTAGAACTTAAAGTATAATAAAAAAAGAAATAAAATGTAAAATTCCATGTTTAGTTGACACT
Organism: Colobus angolensis palliatus; assembly: GCF_000951035.1. NCBI lineage: Eukaryota > Metazoa > Chordata > Mammalia > Primates > Cercopithecidae > Colobus > Colobus angolensis. The sequence continues at coordinate 4,163,886 of NW_012116488.1, forward strand.
AGCCATATTTTGAGTGCTTATAGCCACATGTGGCAAGTGGACAGCAAAGACACAGAAGAGTCTCATTGTCACTGAAAGTTCTATGGACAAAGCTGGATTAGACTCTATGGGGTGTCTGCTAGGGGGTGTTGGCTATGTTAGCTATGATGGTCAGGGAAGGTTGCTCTGAGTAGGTAAATTTGAACTGGGCCCTGACAAGGGATTCAGCCATGTGAGACACTGGGAGAGAGCACTGGCACCTGAGGACCAGCTGGTGCAAAGGCCCTGGGGCATAGACAACATCTAACTTAGGCCATCAAAGGAATGCTCTGGCTAATGGGTGGGGGCGGATGTATATGAAGGTGGGATGGGATAGGGTGGGCAGAGGAGGCAGGGATGCTAGTTTTCAGCTTTCATGGTGGTCTTGGCTGGACATAAATTTGACTTGGGCTATTTTCTCTGCTACATATTGCCGCTCCTATTGCCCTGGATGATTTTTTGTTCTCATTCTGCTACCGAGACGATACCAACCAGCATGATACTACTGTGTTCAAAAACTGCTGTTTGAATCAGCTTTGCTATGGAGAGGAAGAATCTCTTACAGTTGTGGGCTTTTTCTGCTTTTTTCAAAACTTAACTGACTCCAAAAGTAAAATATTTACTGCACAAACCTTAGCAAGTGCAGGTGAACAAGAGAAAGGAAAGTTAAAAAATTCATAATCCCATTTCCTAAAGGCAATTATTGTTCTCATTTTTTGTATATGTTTCCACTTTTTTCTATGCATTTTTAAATTTGTTTTTTGTTTTGTTTTGTTTTGTTTTTGAGACAGAGTCTCGCTCTGTCACCCACGTTGGAGTGGAGTGGCACGATTTTGGCTCATTGCAATGGCTCCTGGGTTCAAGCCATTTTCGTGTCTCAGCCTCCTGAGTAGCTGGAATTACAAGCGTGTGCCACCACGCCTGGCTAATTTTTTGTATTTTTAGTAGAGATGGGGTTTCACCATGTTGGCCAGGCTAGTAGGCTGGTCTTGAACTCCTGACCTCAAGTGATCTACCCACTTCAGCCTCCCAAAGTGCTGGGATTACAAGTGTGAGCCACTGTGCCCAGCCTCTATGCATTTTTTTCATTGACACATATATAATTATACTAAACGTAGTTTTGCATCTGAGTTTTACTCAACATACTCTGAGAAAGTGGGGGCACCCTTAACTCACTGCCATGGACCTTATGGATGCTTCTACTGGGGAAATTGCTTTTTTGTTTCATCTTCCTCCCTCATAGCATTGTCCTAGTTACCCTTTTGGGGTACCCAGTTGGAGGATCAATGGTTTTTTCGAATGATCCCATATCTCTGATGATTTCTTACCTGATTCCCTTCTCTAATGAATTCTGCCTGTGGTTACCAGTTACTGTCCTCTACATGGGCTGGATCATGTCACATCCCTCCTCAGGAACCTTCGATAGCACCTGATATGGTTTGGCTCTGTGTCCGCACCCAAATCTCATCTGGAATTGTAATCCCCACATGTTGAGGGAGGCACCTGGTGGGAGGTGATTGGATTGTGGGGAAAGCTTCGCCCATGCTGTTCTCGTGATACTGAGGGAGTTCCCATGAGATCTCATGGTTTTAAAAGTGGCAGTTTTTCCTGCGCTCTCTCTTTCTTCTGCTTTGCTGTGGCAAGACATGCTTTGCTTCCCTTTTGCCTTCTGTCATGATTGTAAGTTTCCTGAGGCCTTCCCAACCATGTGGAACTGCGAGTCAATTAAACCTCTTTTGTTTATAAATTACCCAGTCTCAGGTAGTGTCTTTATAGCAGTGTGAAAATGGACTAATACACAGAATTGGTACTGGGAATGGGGCATTGCTAAAAAGATAATCTGAGGCTGGGTGTGGTGGCTCACGCGTTGTAATCCTAGCACTTTGGGAGGGCAAGGTGGATGGATTCCCTGAGCTCAGGAGTTTGAGACCAGCCTGGGCAACATGGTGAGACCCTGTCTCTACTAAAAATACAAAAACAACAACAACAACAACAACAACAAATTAGCTGGGGGTGGTGGCCCATGCCTGTAACTCCAGCTACCTGGGAGGCTGAGGCATGAGAATTGCTTGAACCTGGGAGGTGGAGGTTACAGTGGTCAAGATTGCACCACTGCACTCCAGCCTGGGTGACAGAATAAGACTCTGTCTCAGAAAAAAAAAAAAAAAAAAAGGGATAGCCTGAAAATGTGTAAGTGACTTTGGAACTGAGCAATGGGCAGAGGTTGGAACAATTTGAGGGTTCAGAAGAAGATAGGAAGATGTAGGAAAGTTTGGAACTTCCTAGAGACTTGTTGAACGGTTTTGACCAAAATGTTGATAGTGATATGGACAGTGAAGTCCAGGCTGAGGTGATCTCAGATGAAGAAGAGGAACCTGTTGGGAACTAGAGTAAAGGTCACTCATGCTATACTTTAGCAAAGAGACTGGTGGCATTTTGCCCCTGCCTTAAAGATCTGTGGAACTTTGAACTTGAGAGAGATGATTTAGGATATCTGGTGGAAGAAATTTCTAAGCAGCAAAGTAGTCAAGATGTGACCTGGCTTATTCTGAAAGTGTTCAGTTATATGCATTCAGAAATAGATGGTTTGAAATGGGAACTTATGTTTAAAAGGGAAGCAGAGCATAAAGGTTTGGAAAATTTGCAGCCTGACCATGTAGAAAAGAAAAACCCATTTTCTGGGGAGGAATTCAAGCCAGCTTCAGAAATTTGCATAAGCAATGAGAAGCTGAATGTTAATAGCTGAGAAAATGGGGAAGATGTCTCCAGGGCTTGTCAGAGACCTTCATGGCAGCCCCTCCCATCAAAGCGTGGAGACCTAGGATGGAAAAATGGTTTCCTGGGCTGGGCCCAGGGCCCTGCTGCTCTGTGCATCCTCAGGAGTTGGTGTCCTATGTCCCAACAACCACTCCAGCTCTGGCCATGGCTAGAAGGGACCAAAGTGCAGCTTGGGCCATGGCCTCAGAGGTTGCAAGCCCAAGCCTTGGCAGCTTCCACATGGTGTTAGGCCTTTGGGTGTGCAGAAGACAAGAGTTAAGCTTTGGGAACCTCTGCCTAAATTTCAGAGGATTTGAAAAGTCTGGATGTCCAGGCAGAAGTCTGCTGGAGGGGTGGAGCCCTCATGGAGAACCTCTATTAGGACAATGCAGAGGGGAAATGTGAGGTTGGAGCCCTCACACAGATTCCCCACTGGGGCACTGCCTTGTGGAGCTATTAGAAGACAGCCACTGTCCTCCAGGCTCCAGAATGGTAGATTCACTGACAGCTTGCACTATGTGCCTGGAAAAGCTGCAGGCACTCAATGCCAGCCTGTGAAAGCAGTCATGGGGGCTGTACCCTGTACAGCCACAGGGGTGGAGCTGCCCAAGGCCTTGGGAACCCACCCCTTGCATGAGAATGCCCTGGATGTGAGACATGGAGTCAAAGAAGGTCATTCTGGAGCTTTAAGATTTAATATGTGCTCTGACTGGTTTTGGACTTGCAAGCGGCCTGTGGTCCCTTTGTTTTGGTGGATTTCTCCTATTTGGAATGGGAACATTTACCCAATGCCTGTACCACCATTGAATCTTGGAAGCAACTAAATTGTTTTTTATTTTACAGGCTCAGGAAGGCAAGGCAGAAGGGACTTGCCTTATCTCGGATGAGACTTTGGACTTGGACTTTTGAGTTAATGCTGGAATGAGTTAATACTTTTGGGGAACTGTTGGGAAGGCATGATTGGTTTTGAAATGTGAAAAGGACATGAGATTTGGGAGGGGCCGGGGTGGAATGACATGGTTTGGCTCTGTGTCCCCAGCCAAATCTCATCTCAAATTGTAATCTCCATGTGTTGAGGGAGGGACCTGGTGGGAGGTGGTTGGATCATGGGGACAGTTTCCCCCATGGTGTTCTCATGATAGTGAGGAAGTTCTCATGAGATCTGATGGTTTAAAAGTGGTAGTTTTTCCTGCATGCGCTCTCTCTCCTGCTTCACATGGTAAGATATGCCTTGCTTCCCCTCCACCTTCTGCCATGATTGTAAGTTTCCTGAGGCCTCCCCAACCATGTGGAACTGTGAGTTAATTAGACCTCTTTTGTTTATAAATTACCCAGTCTCAGGTAGTGTCTTCATAGCAGTGTGAAACTGAGTAAGACAGCACAAATAAGATGTATCCAGCTCCTCAGCAGACCAGCAGGGCCCTCTGAGCTCCGACTTTGCTTCCACTCCCTCTGCATCCCGCAAGGCCCCTCGTCCTCCCTGGCATCCCCAGCCCACATGGGCCTGCCTCTGCTCTTGCCTGCCTCTGCACTGGCCTTTCCCAACTTCCTCACCTGCTGAAGTTCCACGCCATTCCAGATGCCTCTGCCAGTCTTCCTGTTGGAGTCACTCCCTCCTCTGGGTTCCACGAACAGCATCTCTGCACCTCTGGGAAGTATTTTCTGTGTCCTCTCCTGAATCCTTGTTGGCTGCTTGCCTGCATACACCCCTCACCTCCTGCTCCATTGTGCTGAGATGACTATGCCAGCCCAGTGTGCACAGCCAGGCTATGTTCACACCCACCTCCTCCACTTCCTAGTCCCCTTTGCAAGGAAGTGACTGAAACTGTATGCCACAGTTGCTGCATCTGCAAGGTGGGTGAATGATTGTGCCGCCTTTGTAGACTGCTATGAGAATGAAAGGAAAAGACGTGATTTGTTATGAATCTCCCTTTTCATGAATCTATAATCCCTTTTGGGGCAGGAGTTGATGGAATATTCACTTTGGTGCCTCCATCTGCACCCCCAACCTCGCACAGCCCCTGGTGTACAGTAGTCACTCAATGAACGATTGTGGCGCTGGGCTGTCTGTTAAGGTTGTACACTCCTTGTGTGATGAGCCCTTCCTGTATTTCCACAGGACCTGGGATATTTTAGGTACTCAGTAAATATGTTTTGAATCAAACACGGACGTATGCTTCCCTGGAAATTGAAAACATGCCCTCATTTTTTTTCTCACAGGTCAGGATACTGTGGCCAGGTGCTAATTCATGCTGGCTTCTTTGCCCTGGAGGAGCAAAGAAAAGTGGCGTGAAGACAAAAAGGGGCCATATGCCCAGCAGATTTCACTGAGACACTTGGCATCTATAATTATTCACTGTTTGCAGGGAAAAGACGACATTATAATTTATGCACTTGGCATTCTCATTCTTGTCGTGCTGAAAACCTTCTGCCCAGCAGCACACAATGTCCACATACTGCAGGGACTGATTTTGCCCCAAATATGCTGTCCTTCTCTCTCTCCTCCTTCCTTCCTTTTCTCCCTCTCCCCTCTCTGTTCTCTCCTTTCCCCACTTCCCCCTTTTCACTTTCCCCCTCTTTCCACTTCCCCCTTCTCCTCTCCCTTTCTTTCTAATAATGCAGAACGCTCAAAAGGCCAGTTTAAAATGACTTTCAAATGAGCTCCTAGAATTATTAAGATCCTGCATGATGCATTACAGAAAATATCTTTTATCTGAAGTTGGTTACGCCCAGAAAATGTAGCCTCACCCCAAAAATTGTCTAAAGCCACAATCTGTATCCATACAAGAGGGGAGGAGGTCATGAAAGCAAACAAGATGCCATCCCTTTGGGCTCAATATTCTACACCCTACAGAACAGGACAAGCCTGTCGTGGTACTAAATAAATGAGGTTATTTTGGACTCAAACTACGATTAGTTCTTCTGGATGTTGCTAAAGACTATAAAATATTCAACATGCCCACATTCAGACTTGTACACTGGATAATTTGTAGCTATTACGAATCTGTAGTAAATCAATTATTTAGGCGCTTATTAAGCACCTACAATGTGCTTAATGATTAGCTAGGAGCTGTGAAGACTGTAGCAGTCTGAGATGATTCCACTTGCATGGTGGCTAGGAGAATAACTTAAGTAAAGGAAGCAAGTAAGGGACTTTATCTAAGTTGGTGGTGCAGACCCCTAGCGCTCCTGTGTGGTCCCTGGCACACTGTCGGTGCTCAATGATTACTCATGGCCTGAATGAATCCGCAGCACTTGCCCTTTACGCAGCACTGCCGTGTGGCTCTCTCATTTCAGGAAGTCAACAGGGCAGGTGGGTTTGTTGCTAGGGCTGACTTAAGAAAGTCCCATGGATGGGGGCTGAAACAGCAGACGTTTATTGTCTGACAGCTCTGGAGGCTGGAAGTCCAAGATCGAGGCGTTGGCAGGGCTGGCTCTTTCTGAGGGCAGTGAGGGAGGGTCTGCTCTGGGCCTCTCTCTGTGGCTTGTAGATGACATCTTCTCCCTGTGTCTCTTCACATCATCTTCCCTCAATGCCTGTCTGTTTCCGTGTCCAAATTTCCCCTTTTTGTACGGACGCGAATCATATCACACTAGGGCCCATCCTAATGACCTCACTTTACCTTGATGACCTCTGTAAAGACCCTATGCCCAAACATGGTCACATTTTCAGGTCCTGCGGGTTAGGACTGCAACAGATCTTTTTTGGAGGAACACAACTCAACCCATAACAGCAGGGGAGGTTACTTGTGCTGTGGGGTGCAGGCAAGTTAAAAGCTTGTCTAGGGTCACATGACTAGACTGAGCCCACATTGGAGTTTGTGGAGAACCTGTGCTTTCCCCACTGTCTCCTGAGGCCCCTCCATGAGGACTAGCCAAAGGGACCTCAGTGCGGAGTGGAGGTGCAGAGCAAAGGCCAGCCGTGCCAGGAGGGAACAGGAGCCACTTGGAGGAGACCCCCAATGGGACCCCCAGTGGGACCCACGTAGTGCTCAAGATCCTTTCCAGACTCATGTCAAAATCGAGATTGCTGGACCAGTTTCTTTCAAGGATGAAATCCTTTGTGATCAGGTTCTAAAATTAGGGTTAGCATTTGGGGGTGAGGAATTCCAGGATCCCAGATACCCGGTGTGGGCTCCCGGTGGGCTTACGCCCTTGGCCTTCCCAATTAAGTGGCTCTGCTAGAGGTGGTGGACCAGAGTGGAGCTCTCAAAGGGGCTGATGTGATCTGGGGGTTGAGGGAGAAGAACTGAGCAGTTTAGGTTTTTTACAGGGGAAAAAGCGGGGAGGGAGATTGACTGGGAGTCCAGAGTGGGGTTGGGGGAGTAGGATATTGAGAAAGTTGGTCAGTCCTGAGTCTCTGGAGCTGGAAGTCTTGGAAAAGTTCAAAGTCATGCCTTCAGGCTGCAGAGAGAGGTTTCCTGGAGGAGAGAAAATAGAAGGCAGAGAGACTTCTCATGCACAATGAAAGCCCTGGGGAGAAATGAATCCTGAGCTGTCTTTCTAGGAAGGCGGGTCAGGCTAAGGGAGAGCTGGGTGTGTCCCCAGCATCCAGGTTGGCATAAGGGCCTCTTGGGAGAGGTCCCACCCAGCGGGCCAGGAGCACCTCCTGCCCATCAAAGTGTGGGTGCCCCAGGTGGGAGCCTCAGAGTTCCTGCTTCCCCCTGCTCTGTCCTCTCTCCCACCCACAGATGTGAGGGGGGATGCAAGCAGAAGCGGATGATGGATTGCAGCTTCTTGCAAAGTGCTTGTGACCTATTAGGAAAGCAGCAGTTTGGAGGCAGGCAGTGTTCCGAGTAGCCTTTGGCAAAGCGCTCACCTGGAGAACAGCATCAGCTTCCCAGCTGGGTCCCAGCCAGGCCCCTGCATCCGTTAAGCTCAGGACCAAGCATCTCATGGGTCTCCACAAAAGTCAGGGGCCAAAAACAAAACAAAACGACAACAACAACAATAAAAAACACACACGGGGTTAGCTGATTTTATGTCAATTTCTCGAATTGGTTAAATTGAGTATTAACATAAAGCTATCTTGAAAACAATCACTGGGTTAAATTTTCCTACTTTGCAAGGGTTCCCAAGGATAAAGTATCACTTTTAAACTTGAGCATTTGGGGGTCTCGGCCCAGGGCTCTGTGCCTTTGAGGGTCCCACTCTGGTCCGCCTCCTCCAGCAGAGCCACTTAGCTGGGAGGGCCAAGGGCACGAGCCCACCTCAAGCCCACACCAGGTGTCTGGGATCCTGGGATTCCTCACCCTCAAACCCTAAGCCTTTTGCTAAGGACTGTGCAGGTGTCTTCCCTGGGTCTCCCCTGTGGGCAGACCACACTGCTGGAATGTTCACCCTGGACCTGAGGTGGGGTGGGGTTGGGAGAGTCGCTTAAGGGGTAGGGGAGCTCGGACATGAGGGTGGAGACGCTCATCGCCATGCATGTGAGGCCTTTACAGATGTGGGACAAGCCTCCGTGGGTACCCTTGTCCCAGCCTCACGAAGGTGAGGAGTGAGTCTGTAGGTGTGCACAGTCATTGTCCACAGATCACAGCCAAGAGCTGATGAAATGTATTACAGCCAAGGAACGTCAGAAAAAAATTAAAATAATTTTTTTCCAAATACATATTCTAGCATGGAAGAATGACATTTCAAATATAGATTGTGGTGTTGACCGACAGAAAGAAACGGAAGCGAAATTAACACAGGTAGAGAGTTTATTTGGGCCACAGTTGAGGACTGCAATCCAGGAAGCACTCCCAAGTTACCTTGGGAAGTGCTTCAGAGAAGAGAGGCTTGAGCTTTTAAATAAAAGAAGACAAATCGGGAAAGGGGCGATTGCGAAACTGTTTTTCGGGAATTCTCATCGGTTTGCAGAAATAACATTGATGAGTGATTGTCTATACGCTGTTGAACTACAGGGCACGAGTTATGGTGTCCGGCGTGTGGCATTGTTAGGTTGATGCATAGCTACTGGTACCAGTCAACCTAGAGCCCACACAGCAAACGGCTTCAGGAGATTTATTTTCTCAGGTAGGGCAGTGAGATGTGACAGCTGTCACATCTGTGCCTCTCTAGGCCTGATCATTTAAAGGGGGCTTGCCTTCCTCAGATAAAAAGTTTCTTGTCTTTGTAGTGGATACATTTGAACGTGCTGGGTCTGATGCACACTGAGGCTTCTCAAACTCTGAATCCTGCAGCTTCTGAAGAGGCCACCATGCCCTCCCTAGAATCCACTTCTATCTCCTTCAATTCCACTGTGCCCAGCAACCAGGACCACCCCTTGAAAACCCAAATCTTAGCTGAGCGCGGTATTGCACGCCTGTAATCCCAGCACTTTGAGAGGCCGAGGCAGGCAGATTGCCTGAGATCAGGAGTTCAAGACCAGCCTGGCTGACATGGCAAAACCCCATCTCTACTTAAAAATACAAAAATACAAAAATCAGGTTGTGGGCGCCTGTAGTCCCAGCTACATAAGAGTCTGACGCAGGAGGATCGCTTTAACCCGGGAGGTAGAGGTTGCAGTGAGCCAAGATTGCACCACTGCACTCCACCCTGGGTGACAGAGCGAGACTCCATGTCAGAACAAAACCCCGAAACCAAACAAAAACAAAAAACAAAAAACGAAAATTCCAAAATCTTATTATATTACTGCCCTCCTGAAATCCTTTTAGTAGCTGGCCATGGCCCTCAGGATGAAGCTCCACCTCTGGCTTGGCTCCCCAGGCCCTTGGCCTTCTGGTTTCCACTGACTTCAGCCTCATCTCTTCCCCTCCCTGCCCAGCCTTAGTTACACTGCTTGCAGTGCTCCTTGGGTTTCCACAAGCTGCGCCCCTGCTGGAGGCCTCATGTCACCCCACGTCCCCTTGCGTCCCCCTCACCCCCCGGCCTCAGCCCGCTCTGGCTGCTTCCTTCTCTAACACCTGACTCGGGCTTTTCCTGGGTGCCCTTAACCCTGTTCTTCCCTTTTCCCTGTTACCGCCTGTCTCTGTGGGCAGGGATGACTCTTCTCCATCCACCTGTGACCTGTGGAGGGCACAGCTGTGTCTGAATCATCTCCCTACCCTGGGCACAGCTTGGAGCACACTCAGAAGTGGGTCTTTAGTGCTGAGGATGGGAGTCTAAAAAATGCATGAATTCTAACCCAGCGCATTTGCTAGAAGATTAGAAACTAGCCTAAAAAATGATCTTGCATGAGTTTCCTTTGGGAGGGAATGGCCTTGGCATAGAGCCCCATGCTGGTTATGGGTGGAACCCTCACTGTCACGCTGGGCCACACCGTGTGGAGCCTGTCCCCCAGGTAGAGCCTTTGTTGTCTTCTGTGTCTGGTGCGGCTCTGAGGAGCTCTGAGGGACCTGAAAGTCCTGAGCATGCTATGCACTCGCCTTCTTTCCTTTCATGCCACATCTCTGCCGATTTGACTCTCAAAGAAATAGCCCAAGGCTGCTGCATGTGAAGTTGAACTGCCAAGGCAGTCAGATCACCTGAGGTCAGGAGTTCAAGACCAGCCAACGCATGGTGAAACCCCACCTCTACTAAAAGCACAAGAATTAGCTGGGCGTGGTGGTACATGCCTGTAATCTTAGCTACTTGGGAGGCTGAGGCACGAGAACTGCTTGAACCTGAGAGGCGGAGGTTGCAGTGAGCCAATATTGTGCTGCTGCACTCCAGCCTGCCAGCCTGGGCAACACAGTGAGACTCTGTTACCAAAAAAAAAAAAAAAAGAACTGAAATAAAATGAAAATGGTGCTTCTAGGACGTGAGCCAAGCAGATACCCGCAGTTGATTTTGTACAGTTGTTTACACAATGCACGCTTCTACATGCACGTGTACCTTGCATATTAGACACATAATTACATCTGCCCCACTTAATTTTCAGACACTCTCCGAGATGGGTGGGGGGTGCGATGGCACAGAAATGCATTACATCATCAGAGTCAAGGCCCCACTGGCAATGCGGTGCTCATTAGTTAAGCAGATATTATTAGGCATGTTTACCTGAGAGGAGAGGAACATTCTGTGAAATAATAAATCTGCTGGTTTCTATTCTTCTCCCTTTGCAGACTGAGTTTTTGTTATTTTGATCCCAGTACCCATTAGAAACACACAGTGTTTAACTATTGAAATGCTTTGCTTCAAAAGCTGCTAAGATTCAGTGGCAAAGGTAGCCTTGCAACGACGTTTTATCTCCAGAGTCCCAAGTTTTGGAGACAAATCCAATGACGCAGGTCTTGTGGTCAAGGGTGATGCAATGGCGCTCTGGGAACAGTATCAGGCTCTGTGACTTGGGTGCCTTCTGGGTGCGTGGTGTGTTCTCAGTCTGGCAATTCCTAGAACAATCCTACAAGGTGGTAATTATTATTCTCATGCTGCAGGGATATCTCCCACCTCCTAGGTGGACTCAGGTCTCGTGGGGCTTAACGCTGAAAAATTCGAGCTGCCGGCCAGGCGCGGTGGCTCAAGCCTGTAATCCCAGCACTTTGGGAGGCCGAGACGGGCGGATCACGAGGTCAGGAGATCGAGACCATCCTGGCTAACACGGTGAAACCCCGTTTCTACTGAAAAATACAAAAAACTAGCCGGGCGAGGTGGCGGGCACCTGTAGTCCCAGCTACTCGGGAGGCTGAGGCAGGAGAATGGCGTGAACCCGGGAGGCGGAGCTTGCAATGAGCTGAGATCCGGCCACTGCACTCCAGCCTGGGCGACAGAGCGAGGCTCCTTCTCAAAAAAAAAAAAAAAAAAAAAAAAAAAAAAAAAATTCCAGCTGCCCTGCCTTTTAAAGGGAAAAGACTACAAAATTATGAATACGAAATGAGGTTAAGGTCTTGGGAGGGGCCGTGCAAGCTGGGGGCTCTGCAGGTAAGCTTGTTTAGCTTCCCAGCAAATCCACCTCTGAGCTTGCAAATTATAAAGCTGGAATTTGAACTCACACCTGCTGGATGCAAAGTCCGAGGTCTTCCCATAGCATGACTGTCTTCCTGTGTGGCGAGAAACATCAGGCTGCCGAGGCCAAACAGTGGGTGCGTCACTTTCCAATGAGGCAGGTGTGCCGGACAGGAAGTGGGAGGGGCTCCTTGCAGGGGAGTGGCTGCTGCCAGCATCTCAGCTGGTGCCTGTTCCTGAGAATGGTTTGGCAGGTGGGGGCCGTTTGGAGTCTCTGCTCCTACACCCTCTCACCCCTCCCGGGCTGCTTTCAGAGGAGGGCAAAGGGTATTTGTTCCAGCCTCCAATTTCTTCCTCCCACTCCTCAAAAGCATTTACGTGAGGAAGGGAGGGAAAACGTAGATAATTCTGCTATTGAGAGGAGGCCTTTTTTTTTTTTCCCCTGCTGTAAGTAAAAGGAGGCATTCTAGCTGGGCAGCCGGCCCCACTCTCCAGGGCTCCATCTGGCCTGGCTGAGGCTGGCCAGCCCCTGCTGTGCATGGAGGGATGCTGGGAAGCCTACCTTGCTTCACACTTGCCTCTTCCACACCCAGCCTGTGACTCATGCCTGAAACGCCTCCGCCTCCGTTCGAGCAATTCTTCCTTTTACTGTGAAGCGCTGCTCTCTTCCGGCTCCTCCCCTAAGTCACCACGTAGGGGAGATTTAAGAGAAAGGTTATTTCTCCACCGTGTTCAGGGACAAACCTGTGATCATGGTTTTGGTCACACAGCTTTCAAGTGAGTGTTGTGCAAACGTTTGCTAGGATCTCTCAGGGAGCGTGTTAGAAAAGAAACTCCTGAGCCTGCTCCAGAGCTTCTGTTCAGCAGCCTGAGGTGGGACCAGACTGCTGTCTTTTCAGCAAGCCTCCCCCACCTTTGAGGATGCACTCCAAAGCCAGAGAATTCCTGCTCTGAGCCATCACTGAAAGCACCAAGAGCCAGGTTTGGGGTTTGTTTTTTGGAATTACACCCAGGTACCTGAACAATTGCTGTCTCTGGAATCAGTGCAAAGTTACCAGGAGCAGAAACCCAGACAGACTAGAAGGAGGGGAGAGCTTGGCTGTAACACATGCAGCCTCCCCATTGCCCATGTCCACCCCCAGACCACCTCGTTGCAACCAACCATGAGCTTTGCAGAGGGCAGGCATGCCCCAGGGGCTCTCAGCATCACCCCCTGCTCCTACCTGTGACCAGAGTCTCCCTGAATTCTCAGCTCTGTCTTCCCAATTCGAGGAGCCTGCCAGGCCCCACCTGGGTAACCCTGTCCATGCTGTGGCCTGGAAACCCTCTCAAGAAAGGAAGCTGGGTTAATTGCAGGCTCACGTTATTTTCCACATTCTCAGAAATCATTGTGCCTAGTTGCCTGATATCCAGTGTATTAGTCTGTTTTCATGCTGCTGATAAAGACATACGTGAGACTGGGTAAATTATAAAGAAAAAGAGATTTAATAGGTTTAATGGACTCACAGTTCCACAGGTCTGGGGAAGCCTTACAATCACGGCAGAAAGTGAAAGGCACATCTTATATGGTGGTGGACAAGAGAGAATGGAACCAAGTGAAGAGGGAAACCCCTTATAAAACCATCAGATCTCGTGAGACTTATTTACCTCCACGAGAACAGTATGGGGGAACCACCCCCATGATTCAAATATCTCCCACCAGGTTCCTCCCACAACACATGGGAATTATGGGAACTACAGTTCAAGATGAGATGTGGGTAGGGACACACCCGAACCATATCATCCAGTGTCTTGAGAACTCTTGTTTTATACATTTGGTTCAGTTTATTTTGATTTTTTCAGGCAGGAGAGGAAATCCGTTCTCTATGATTCCATCTTGTTTGGGAGTGAAAGTGTTCATTTTCTTTTAAAACAGACAATATCCTTCCAAATCTATAGTTACTTCACTCATCCATCACTCATCCATAACCACTGTTAATATTTTGGTCTACATTCTAAGATTTTTTTTTTTTTTCTGTGCATATGTGTGCATGTAGCAGGGTCACAAAATCACTCACAGTACATCAGATGTGCAAAGATAATAGAGTGTCTTCATTTTCCTACTTAATTAATCTGCTCTTTCTTGAAAGGTATTCTCTTCTGGGTAATACAATGCGGAAAAACATCCATTCTAGTGACCTTAGTCTAATATAAACATTTACCCCATTCCTCGAGCAACTCACCATGCTGAGGCTGAAGTGTTTGGCCAGTGGGGCTTCTGATGGCTGCCACTGTCTACTCCTCTACTCCAGATTGTGTCTGGGCACATAGCGGGTGGGTTGCAGGATTTGGGGGTTCTTTTGGTAGCCAGGAGGAAGGAATCCTCTGGTCCACACATGTTCTCCAAGTTTCCCTGACTTTGGCTGCAGAGTAGTTGGCCTGGGCCACTTCATGGAATGGAGTGGTGGCTGCCGAGGAGCAATGGATCATGGGAGATCAGGTCACATAGGGTCTTGTGGCCACTGCGAAGATTTTGGCCTTTTTTTGTTGTTTTTTGAGACAGGATCTCGCTCTGTCACCCAGGCTGGAGTGCAGTGGCATGATCTTGGCTCACTGCAGCCTCAACCTCCCAAGTTCAAGCAATCCTCCTGCCTCAGCCCCTCAAGTAGTTGGGATTACAGGCATGCACCTTGCACATGGCTAATTTTTGCAGTTTTTGTAGAGATGGGGTTTCACCATGTTGCCCAGGCTGGTCTTGAACTTCTGAGCTCCAGTGATCTGCCCACCTTGGCCTCCCAAAGTGTTGGGATTACAGGTGTGAGCCACTGCACCTGGTCAAGACTTTGGATTTTTATCCCAGATGAAATAGGGAAGCCACTGGAGGGCTTCAGTGTGGTGGTAGGAGGCAAATATTGATTGAAAAGCGTTCAAGAGAAAATGGGAGGAGAGAAATTGAAGATAGTAATAGATACTTCCGGCTGGGTGCAGGGGCTCACACCTGTAAGCTCAACACTTTGGGAGGCTGAGGTAGGGATTGCTTGAGGTCAAGAGTTCCAGAGCTGCCTGGGCAACATAGCAAGACTCTATAAATTTTTTTTTGATGGAAATCTCGCTCTGTCGCCCAGGGTGGAATGCAGTGGTGCAATCTCAGCTCACTGCAACCTCCGCCACCCAGGTTCAAGTGATTCTCCTAACTCAGCTGCCTGAGTAACTGGGATTACAGGTGCCGCCACCACACCTGGCTTATTTTTTGTATTTTAGTAGATACGGGGTTTTACCATGTTGGCCAGGCTGGTCTCCAACTCCTGACCTCAGGTGATCCGCCCACCTTGGCCTCCCAAAGTGCTGAGATTACAGGCATGAGCCATTGCTCTCAGCCTACAAAAAATTTTTACAAGTTAGCTGCGCATGGTGGTGCGCACCTGCAGTCACAGCTACTAAGAGGCTGAGGTGTGAGAATTGCTTGGGCTCAGGAGATCAAGGCTGCAGTGAGCTGTGAATGTGCCACTGCACTCTGGCCCAGATGGATACTTCCAAAGAGTCTTGCTATAAAGGAGAGCAGAAAGGGAGAGAGAGATTTTATTAGTCCGTTCTCACGTTGCCAGTAAAGACATACCTGAGGCTGGGTAATTTATAAAGGAAAGAGGTTTAATTGACTCACGGTTCAGCTTGGCTGGGGAGATCTCAGGAAACTTACAGTCATGGCAGAAGGGGAAGAAAACATGTCCTTCACATGGCGGCAGCAAGGAGAAGTGCTGAGCAAAAAGGGGGAAAAGTCCCTTATTAAACCGTCAGATCTCGTGGTAACTCACTCACTATCATGAGAACAGTAGCATGGGGGTAACCACCCCCATGATTCAACTGGGAGATGAATCATGGGAGATGATGGAATGCTCCCATTCCAACATGGGAGATGATGGAATGCTCCAATAGGGAGGACAAATCAACAATTGGTGGTGGTGGTGGAGCGCTGCAGAAGTGGGGGAAGCCAGCGCCTGAGTGGAGGGTCAGAATCTTTGCGTATTTTCCTTCAACCTTGTTCAGCTTAACAGGTGCTGGCAGTGTTGTAATTGACCAGGTTGGAAGTTTTTTCCAGGCAAGTATGAGAAATTAGAGAAAGGTGAAAGGAGAGAGGGGCGGCACAATGGACCATGGAGTCCGCATGGAAAGAAGGGGAATGAGGACTTGAGGTAGAGAAGGGACGATTATATTCTATTTAACCCAAATGCATCCAGAATGTCACCTCAACATGTCATCAACATTCAGAATTATCAGTGAAGTAGTTTACATTTTTCCCACACTATGGCTTTGAAACCTTGCATGTAGTTTACATGGATGGTACCTCTCGTTCTGGACCAGGCTCATTTTGAGGGGTTTGTGGCCACTCTGTTGGACGGCACACAGGGACTAGAGAAGGAGCGTGGGAGAGGTGGCCGAGCACGGGTAGACGGCAAGATCACTGGAGGAACAAAGGTCAGGGAAGGAGGAGGATCATCTCTGTGGAGATTTAAATTGCCAAGAATTAGGACAGGGATTTAGTGAGAGTGACAATGAGCTGGGAGTGGGAATCTTCCAGGAACAAGATGGAGGGGACTAGGGTCTGCAGAGAGCTAGACAGGAAAGGTGGCACAGAGCATAGTGTGATGGCACCAGCTTCAAGGCTGGCGAGTTTGGGGAAGGTGGGGGTGGATCTGGAAGTAACCACAATGGAGGATGCTCCAGGGGCCCGGGTTCCAGTCAGAGCAAGCAGGTGGAGAGAAACTGTGGGAAGGAGGAGCTTTTGCTCAGAGCATGTCTCAAGCTCCAGAGGAAATAGTGAGGGTTTTTGAGAGTAAGGAGGCTTGGAGGTGGGGTTGGATTAGGAGGTGAGCATGGCCTTACTGGGATTAGGGCACAGTGTGAAGTGACAACCTGGGCCTCCTGGGTCTTTGGTGAATGAGGAGAACAGGATTTGCAGCTGTGCACTGAGGCTGAGTTAGAGTGCACTCTTTGGCTTGACGTGTAGGCTTTGCCACTTTCCACGGTGTAAATACTCCCACCACGGCTCATTTCAAGCTACCAGTGGTTTAACAGCAGGCTCGTGGAATATTTAAACATTTAACAATGGGCTCTTGTGAGCTGGCACAAGCCAGTTCCTGTAGCAGATAGTTGGGTATAGGGCACCATGGGATAGGTCCTGGAGGTCTCCACAGCAGATGGGGTAGGGATGTGGTGGGGGGGTGTGAGTTGGGGGAGGGAGGCATGGAGATCTTGTCAGAATTACTCAGAGCTCTAACACCCTTTCTTTTTTTTGAGACAGTGTCTCGCTTTGTCGCCTAGGCTGGAGTGCCGTGGCACAATCACGGCTCACTGCAGCCTTGACCTCCCTGGCTCCAGTGATTCTCCTGCCTCAGCTTCCCAAATATCTGGGATCACAGGTGCACACCATCATACCTGGCTAATTTTAAAAATGTTTTTGTGAGTTAGGGTCTCGCTATGTTACCCAGGCTGATCTCAAACTCTTGAGCTCAATCAGTCCTCCTGCCTGAGCCTCCCAAAGTGCTGGGATTACAGGCGTGAGCCACTGTGTACAGCCTTTTAATCCCCATTTGACCCCTGTCAGGGAGTCTGCAGAAATGGACTGCACATCACAATGGCTGCTTTTTCAATTTTTTTATTGTGGTAAAATATGCATAACAAAACATTTACCATCGTAACCCTTTTTAAGCCTACAGTTTGTAATGTGCAAACATCACCAGCTATCTCCATAACCCTTTTCATCTTGCAAACTGGAAATTCCATACCCGTTAAACACTAACTCCCCATTGCCCCTCCCCAGCCCCTGGCCCCCACCATTCTCCCTTCTGTCTCTATGTTTTTGACTACTCTAGTGCCTCATATAAGGGGAATCATCTAGTATTTGTCTTTTTGTGACTGGATTACTTCATGTGACATAGAGTCCTCAAGGTTCACCCATGTTGTAGCAGATTGCATGTTCTTCTTCTTCTTTTTTTGAGATGGAATCTCGCTCTGTTTGCCAGGCTGGAGTGCAGTGGCACAATCACTGCAACCTCCACCTCCCGGGTTCAAGTGATTCTTCTGCCTCAGCCTCCCAAGTAGCTGGGATTACAGGTGCCTGCCACGAGACCCAGCTAACTTTGTATTTATTTTTATTTTTTTATTTTTAGTAGAGATGGAGTTTCACCATGTTGGCCAGGCTGGTCTCAAACTGCTAACCTCGTGATCTGCCTGCCTTGGCCTCCCAAAGTGCTGGGATTACAGGCATGAGCCACATGTCCTTCTTTTTTAAGGCTGAGTGATATTCCCTTGTCTGGATGGGCTACTTTTCACTTATTCACTCATCCATCCACAGACACTTTGGACTGCTTCCATGTTTTAGCTATTGTGAATACTGTTGTTATGAACATGGGTGTGCAAATATCTCTTTCCATTTCTGGGGTATATACCCAGAAATGGAATTGCTGGGTCTTGTAGAAATTCTATTTTTAATTTTTTGAGGGATACCTATTATATTAGTCAGGGTTCTCTAGAGGGACAGAACTAACAGGATATATATATACATACACACACATATATACACACACATATATATACACATATATATACACACATATATATACATACACACACACACACACACACACACACACACATATACAAAGGAGAGTTTGTTAAGGAGTATTAACTCACACAATCACAAAGTCCCACAATAGGCTGTCTTCAGGCTGAGGAGCAAGGAAGCCAGTCTGAGTCCCAAAGCTGAGGAACTTGGAGTCTGATGTTCAAGGGCAGAAAGCATCCAGCACGGGAGAAAGATGTAGGCTGGGAGGCTAGGCCTGTCTAGTCTTTTCACGTTCCTCTGCCTGCTTTATATTCTGGCTGCACTGGCAGCTGACTAGATGGTGCCCACCCAGATTAAGGGTGAGTCTGCCGTTACCCAACCCCTCAAATATGAATCTCCTTTGGCAACACCCTCACAGACACACCCAGGAATGATACTTTGCATCCTTCAATCCAATCGGGCTGACACTCGGTTTTAATCCTCACACCCATGTTGTTTCCACAGTCGCTGCACCACTGTAATTCCTGCCAGCAGTGTACAAGGGTCCGATTTCTCCACATCCTCCCCAACACTTATTTTCTGGTTTTTTTTTTTTTTTTTTTGGTAGTACATCTTGGTGGATGTGAGCTGGTATCTCACAATGAGATTGTAGTTTTGATTTGCATTTCTCTAATGTCAATGACTTTTAATTTTAATTTTTATTGTTTTATTTTTAATTTTTTTCTTTTGTAGAGACAGGCTTTCACCGTGTTGTCCATTCTGGTCTAGAACTCCTGGGTTGAATTGATCCTCCTTCCTTGGCCTCCCAAAGTGCTGGGAAAACAGGCATGAGCCACCGTGCCCCTGGTGTTAATACACATTTTTGTATATCTTCACTGTGATGAGCCACCTAGATCCCCCTTCTGGGAAGGACTTGTTACCCCGGCTGCTTGGGTGCCTTCAACTCTCAGTCCCTTCAGAGACTGTTCAGCTGCAAAGAGCCACCCTGTCCAAAGCTGGGACTCTTCCTGGCAACTGCATTCAATGACACCTCAATGTGGGGGTCATCTCTGCCCGAGTCAGGAAGGGCTCCTGGGGCCACTCTACTCAAGAGGCTCCTGTGGGATCTTTGGGGCTATCACTGGGTCTACGTGGAAGTTTGCCTTCTCCCTCGTCCGATCCTGCTTCTCTCCCCTCCTTCCACCAATGCCCAGGCAAGCCCCTCGTAAACATCCTGTGGTGCCTCCCTAGGAACCCAACATGCCAGGCTCGCTTTACATAGACTGACATCTGAGTCAGCTTGATGGGGTGGGAAGATGTCCGTTTTAATTTGCATCTCTTTGTTAACTGTTGAGGTTGAACTTTTTTTTTTTTTTTTATCTTCCATTCCCATTTCTGTGAACTGCCTGTTTTTGTTATTTGTCCCCCCGCCCCCGATCCTGCTTCTCTCCCCTCCTTCCACCAATGCCCAGGCAAGCCCCTCGTAAACATCCTGTGGTGCCTCCCTAGGAACCCAACATGCCAGGCTTGCTTTACATAGACTGGCATCTGAGTCAGCTTGATGGGGTGGGAAGATGTCCGTTTTAATTTGCATCTCTTTGTTAACTGTTGAGGTTGAACTTTTTTTTTTTTTTTTTTTTACAAGCATTGACTGAATGACTTCCCTTGTGGACTGCCTTTGCGAATGACTTCCTTGTGGACTGCCTTTGCGAATGACTTCCTTTGCCTGTTTTTCTACTGAGATGTTTGTCTTTTTCTTATTGGTAAGAGTGCACATATATGTTACCGTCATAAAGATATAATCTTTGCTTTTCGGATACGGTTCACAAAATGTTCTCACGTTCCCCACTCGGCCGTGTGCCTGTTACTTTTGTGGTTCGGGGCACAGGCGCAGCCACACTGCCCCGCCACTTCCTAACTCTGCAGTTTTGGGTGCATTGCTTTACCTAGCAGAGCCTTTGTAGTACCTTGCAGGTTTGTCGTGGGAATTAAATGGGTTAATAAAGTACTTATAACAGGGCCTGGAATACAGCGAGTATGAGATAATTCTTTGCTATTTTTATTAGTGTGTATATTATTTTTCTTATTGGCCATCTATACAGTATTGTATTTTATGCAGTTAAAGCTATCTTTTTTGTTTTTTGTCTTTGGAGTGATATGTAGAAACAACTTCTTTATTTTTATTTTATTTTATTTTTGTAGAGACAGGGTCTCATTATGTTGCCCAGGCTGGTCTCAAACCCCCGGGTTCCAGTGATCCTTCTGCTTCAGCCTCCCGAAGTGCTGGGATTATAGGTGTGAGCCACCACACCCAGCCAGCTTCTTTATTTTAAGATTATATATGTATTTACCTCCATTTTCTTTTTAGTACCTTTATTACCGGTAGAAGGTGTCCAGGTTCTTGGCGTGGACAAAATGCACAAACAAAGCAGGGAAGGAAGGAAGGGATTTATTGACAATGGAAGTGCTCCCCACAGTGTGCTCAAGGGCCCCATTACAGAATTTTTGGGACTTTACCCCCTGGAGGATTGCAGTGGTTACTTTGGGTATACCTGATGTAAATGGAGAGAATGAAGTAAGGTTACAAAGTCATTTAGGGCGTATGCCCTATGGAGAGGATATATCCTGTTATAGCTGAAGTGTGAATCAGCCTTCTGTTCCCTGCCTCCAAAACCCTGTTTTCCTGCCATGAAACCCTCATGGTTTCATTAAAAAAAAAAAAAAATATATATATATATACACACACACACACATATATATATATACACATATAGAGCTATATATAAATATATAATATATATTATTTTCATATATCTCTGTATATATGTGTGTGTGTCTATATCTATCTATCTATCTATCTATATATATATATATGGAGAGAGAGAGAAAGAAGAGACAGAAAGAAAGAGACAGGGTCAGGGTCTCACTCTGTCACCCAGGCTGGAGGGCAGTGGTGTGATCTCGGCTCACTGCAGCCTCCACCTCCTGGTCTCAAGTGATCCTCCCACCTCAGCCTCCCAGGCAGCTGGGACAATGGTCACATACCACCATGCCTGGCTAATCATGAGTATCATTTTTTATTTTTTGGTGGAGACAGAATTTTATCATGTGCCTAGGCTGGTCTCCAATTCCTGGGCTCAAGCCCATCCACCTGCCTCAGCCTCCCAAGGTGCTGGGATTCTAAGCGAGAGCCACTGCGCCTGGCCTAAGAATATGTATGTTTGGATCTTGCATCCATTTGGAATTCGGAACATATTTTTGATGTGCAGATCTATTGATCCATACTTCTTGAGTATCCAACATTCCTTTTCGGCCCCAACTTGGCCCCCTCTTTTTAAATAAACTTTTTCTTTGAGGACGGCTTTAGAGGCACAGAATCACTGTGAAGCTAGTACAGAGCGTTTCGTACCTCTCACATGATCTCCCTTATTACGAACACCGCACAGCATATGGTACATCTGTCACCATTACCACACCGTTATTGACACCTTAAGTTCACACTTTATTCAGATTCCCTTAGTTTTTCCCTAATGTCCTCTTTCTGTTCCACGATTCCACTCAGGACCCCAGGTGACATTCAGGTGACATGCTTCCTTAGGTTCCTCTCGATGGTGACAGTTTCAACGTGACAATTTTCAGGATATGTGGCCGAGGGCTTTGTAAGATGTCCCTCAGTTGGGATTTGTCTGGTGTTCTCATGGTTAGACTGGGGTTATAGGAGGCCATTTCATCACATCGAGGTCAAGGGTCTGTGCCATCAACGCCACTTATCCCTGTTGATGCTGGCCTTGACCACCTGGCAGAGATGATGTTTATGGGATTTCAATAAAGACGGAGCACAGGAAGGGGAATATCACACACCGGTGCCTGTTGTGGGGTAGGGGGAGGGGAGAGGGATAGCATTAGGAGATATACCTAATGTAAATGACGAGTTGATGGGTGCAGTACACCAACATGGCACATGTATACATATGTAACAAACCTGCACTTTGTGCACATGTACCCTAGAACTTAAAGTATTAAAAAAAAACAACAAAAAACGGAGCTCCTCCCCCTGGCCCGCCCCCGTGCTGTCCTCTTGCCATGCTCTTAGTCTCTTAGTGCAGCCCACGCTCAGGAGCCGGGAGTTCTGCCTCTCCTCCTTGAGGGAGGTGTTTCTGCATACATGAGGTGGAATTCTGCGGGAGATTCACCTCCTCTCCCCTCTCCAGGTGTTTATCCAGTCAGTCATCTGGATCCCCGCAGACTCAAGGACGTTTGCTTTCTGCTTTGGGTCATAACTCAGTACTGTTTTATTTTGTGGCCCCAATTGTCCCAGCCTAGGCCATTGAGAGCTCCTTCAGGGGCCTCCTGGGTCCTTCATCATCACTGTGGGCTCCTTCTAAACTCTCTGTTTCATGTCTGGCCCCTGTGATCCGCTGTGTCCTGTGTCCTGTCATCCCTGTGTCCTGTGCCTTGTTGCCACTGTGTCCTGTCGTCAGTGTGTCCTGTCATCACTGTGTCCTTTCGTCACTGTGTCCTGTTGCCACTGTGTCCTGTTGTCACTGTGTCCTCTCGTCACTGTGTCCTGCGTCACTGTGTCCTGTCGTCACTGTGTCCTGTTGTCACTGTGTCCTGTGTCTCGTTGTCACTATGTCCTATTGTCACTGTGTCCTGTGTAAGCTGCTGCTTGGCCTCCATGAGTCTCTCAACACCTTAGCCCTGAGCTTCTGGAGGGAGTGCTTCCTGTCTGTGGAAGCTGCTGAGGGGACAGGCGCACACCTGGAGAGTCACTCCAGGACAGAACCCAGGGAGGAGAGGGCCGCTGGGAGAGGCATTTGTGGAAACAGAGAGAGATGGGGCCCGAAGAGCCCTGGAGACTGCTGCGCCCAGATCTATGCTTGGCCTATTCAGTTATTGAGCTAAGAATCCTTCCTACTCCCCTCCCCTCCCCTCACAGCATCTGGTACATTTGTCATCATTATAGCACCATTATTGACACCTTAAGTCCACTTTTTATTCAGATTCCCTTAGTTTTTCCCTAATGTCCTCTTCCTGTTCCACGATTCTACTCAGGACTCCACGTGACATTCAGGTGACATGCCTCCTTAGGCCTCTCCCCTCCCCTCCTTTCCCCTCCCTGCCCCTCCCCACTCCTGTCTTCCCCTCCCCTTCCCTCACCCTCCTCCCCTCCCTTCTCCTTCCCTCCCCTCCCCTTTCCTCCCTTTTCCTCTCCTTTCCTTTTTATTGACACAGGGTCTCACTCTGCCACAATCTTGGCTCCAGCCTCACCCTCCAAGGCTCAAGCAATCCTCTCACCTCAGCCTTCCAAGTAGCTGAGACTATAGGCATGTGCCAGCACACCAAGCTAGTTTTTGGTATTTTTTGTACAGACAGGGGTTTCACCATGTTGCCAAGGCTGGTCTCGAATGCCTCAGCTCAAGGGATCTGCCCACCTCGGCCTCCCAGAGTGCTGGGATTACAGGTGTGAGCCACTAAGCCCAGCTAGAAATTTTCCTTTGGTTAAAGTGGTTTAAGTTTCTGTCATTTGCAACCAAATAATTTAATAGCTAAGGCTCTGGGTGGCATTTTCTTCTGCTCAGGCTGCCATAAGAAGTGCCACAGACTGGGTGGCTTAAACAGCAGAAACTTGTTTCTCACAGTTCTGGAGGCTGGCAGTCCATATCAGGGTGCCCGTGAGGTTGGTGTCTGGGAAGGCCTCTCTTCCTGGCCTGTGGGTATCATCTTCTCATGGCATCCTCCCGTGGCCTCTTCCCTGTGCACGCTTAGAGAGGGGATGGTCTGTGGTGTCTTTCCTCTCCATATAAGGACGCCAACCCTATTGGCTTGAGGCCCCACCCTTGCGGCCTCATAACCTTAGTTACCTCCCTGATGGCCCTATCTTCGAATGCGATCGCGTTGGAGGCCAGGGCTTCAGCACTGGAATTTCTCAGAGAAATTCAGTCTGTGACAGGTTGAATTGTGTCTGCCAAACTCCATGTGTTGGAGTCGTAACTCCTAGCATCTCAGAATGTGAACTTATTTGGATACAGGGTCATTGCAGATGTATTGAAGTGAAGATGTGGTCATTAGAGTGGGTCCTGGTCCACCTGACTGGTGTCTTTATCCAGAAGGGGAAATGTGGACACAGGGAGAGTGCTACGTGCGGACTGGAGTTCTGCTTCCCCAAGCCAAGGAACCAGCAGAAGCTCTGAGGGAGGCCCTCCTAGCGCCCTCAGAGGGAGCATAGCCCTGCCTGCACCGTGGTCTCAGACTTCTGACCTCCAGAACTGTGAAGGGGTCATGTGTAGTCCAAGCCACGATATTAGCCAGCCACGGCTGCTCTAACAAATTCCACAGACGCGGGGCTTCAGCCACAGAAATGTGTCCTCTCACGGTTCTGGAGGTCAGAAGTCTGAGACGAAGGTGCTGGCAGAACTGATTTCTCTGGAGGCCTCTCTCCTTGGTTTGCAGGCGGCCGCCTGCTCGCTGCGCCCTCACATGCTCTATTTTTATGCACTCACACATCCCCGTTGTCTCTTTGTGTGTCTGAATCACCTCTTTTTTTTTTTTTAAGGACGTCAGCCAGGTTGGATTAGGGCCAATCTAAGGCCTCCTTTTAACTCAATCACCTCTTTAAAGGCCCAGTCTCCAAATGCAGCCACATTCTGAGGTACCAGGGGTGAGGGCTTCAACATAGGAATCGGGGGGTGAGGGGTGGCTGGGGACACAGCCTGTGAGCTTTGTTATGGCAGCTCAAGGAAACTCTACAGCCTCTAGAGGATTTGTCTTTAAGGGGCTGGTCCCTCAAGCCGGCTCTGTGCAGTCCCAGGGTGGTCTCCTCTGGTCCTGCCCTCTATGCTGACCCTCAGCGCCACAGCCTGGCCTGTGACTCCCAGTGCCACGGTCCCTCCCTTCCTTCCTAGCACCTCTCCACTCCCTGCCCACATTAGTATCTCCCCGGCTGCCCATTCACAGGCACCTCCTGCATCCCCAGTTCCACTGTGCCTGCTGGATAACTGCACCTGTCCATTCTAAATAAAGATGCATTTATTGAGTGTCTAGGGATCTGCCCTGGCAGTGCCCATGGTCTAAAAAGGAAGTCAGACAAGTAAAGACTGCGGATTGTGAGATAATTACAACTGGGCACTATCTGGGGCAGACACATCCCTCCACAGCCCATGTCCTGCGGCCAGCAGGGGTGCCTTTTCCTTGTTGGCACAGAGACTCCTTGCAGGCCAGGCAAAGAGGGGGCACAGGGTGGCATTCTAGGAGCTGAGGGTGGCTCTGCTGAGGAGTGGACACGGAGCTGGGTGTTGGTGAAACTCTCCTGTTGAGAGGCTGCCCGGGTGTCCACGGGCAGCAGGGGCTCCGACTGGGGAATGTGGGCAGGTGCAGCGGCGGGAGAGCTGAGGGGTGCAGAGCTGGGTCAGGGGCCCGGGAGAGTACAAGGGAGAAACACACGAAGGCATGAGCCGAGGCAGCCACTGTGGGAACGAGAGGTTGACACAGGAGCCAGAGGAATGGAGAGCTGGTGTCCTGCAGGGGTGACTGGGGCAGGAAGTTACCCCCTGGCAGGCCTGTTGAGGGGCTGGGATGGGTACGGTTAGTGTCGGGTCAGCGGTTCCACTGCAGTCTGCGTCAGTTTGAAATTCTATGCCTGCGGAAGACAGAGAGCTTCCAAATCTTCAACACTGCAGCCAGCAGGGGAGGGGATGCAGCCCCTGGTTGGCATCTTGGGGTGGGGCAGGCAGGTCAGGGGGTGTTGCTCAGACCCAGTGGGCAGACCTCGATGAGTTCTCACCAGTGTGACTGTTCACACTGCCTCCCACCAGCCCTCACTGACCACGTCCTGTTCCATACTTAGGTTTCTGACCCATGATATGGTTTGGATCTGTGTCTCCGCCCAAATCTCATGTGGAATTGTAATCCCCAATATGGAGATAGGGCCTGGTGGGAGGCAGCTTTGCCAGGCCTGGAGGTCACCACCTGGTCAGCCATGGGATTTATTCATCCCAAAGGGGGCTCTTGGCTTAGTGCGGGGTGAATGTACACAGGTCCCAGAGGACCCAAGAGTGGAGGCTGGAAGTGGAGCTGCCCCTGGAGAGAGGCCAGCACTGGAGTGCTGTAGTCTGTTCTTGCACTGCTGTAAAGAACTACCTGAGACTGGGTAATTTATAAAGGAAGGAGATGCCATTGGCTCATGGTTCCACAGGCTGTACAGGAAGCATGGCAGCATCTGCCTCTGGGGAGGCCTCAGGGAGCTTTGACTTATGGCGGAGGCCAAGCAGGAGCACCAAGGGGGATGGTGTTAAACCACGAGAAACCGCCCCTTGATCCAGTTACCTCCCACCAGGCCCCACCTCCAGCAGTGGGGTTTGCAATTGCAGTATTCCCACCTCTGCCCAGACTTTCCCAGACAAACACTTGAAGATCTGCAAGACAGAGAAGCAGACGCCCCCAAAGCTTTCACTCACAGCCCTGCAATACCTGGGTTGCCTGCCTCCCTCCGTAGTATGACACACATTTAACTCCTCAACTAAAGAGTGAGATCAAGTTCCTCTTCACTGCTTGTGCACGCATGAGGGGAGGGCGCCTACAACTCAGATGATCCAAGCACTGGCACCAAAGGCTCAGAATCCTCTGGACCAGCTCTGCCCAATAAGAATGTCATGTGAGCCACAAGTGCAAACCGCATAGGTGATTTAAAAACTCTTAGTGCTCACATTTAAAAAGTAAAAAGAAAAAGGTGACATTGATTTTAGTAATATATTTAATGTAGTCCAAAATATGCTTAAAACATTATCACTGCAACATGCCATCAAAATAAAACTTATGAATGAGATATTTAGCCTGCATCCTTTTTTCCTACTAAATTTTATTTTTAATTGAGAACAGAGGCTCACTCTGAAACCCAGGCTGGAGTGCAGTGGCATAATCATAGCTTACTGAAGCCTCGACCTCCCAGGCTCAAGGTATCCTTCCACCTCAGCCTCCTGAGTAACTGGGACTACAGGTGCTTGCACCATGCCTGGATAATTTTAAAAAATTTCTACAGAGACAGGGTCTCGCTATGTTGCCCAGACTGGGAATTTTTTTTCTAGAAATGGGGTCTTCCTATGTTGCCCAGGCTGGTCTCAAGGGATCTTCCCACCTCAGCCTCCCAAATTGTTGAGATTATAGGCGTGAGCCACTGTACCTGGCCTTTATACAGAATCATTACATTCCAGTGTATATTTTGCATTTTATAGCCCAGCCCAATTCATACTGGCTCAGTAGTCACATATGGCTTGTGGCTGTGTCTTGGTCATTATAGGTGTTATGGACTACATGTTTGTCTCCTCCAGACTCACGTGTTGAATTCCTAACCTTCAATACAAGGATATTCAGAGGTGTGGCTTTTGGGATGTAATTAGGTCATGAGGGTGCAGCCCTCATGAATGGGATTAGTGCCCTTATACAAAGAGACAACGGAGTTTGCTCCTCCTCTCTCTGCTGTCCGCCATGTGAGGACACAATGAGAAGGTGGCTATCTGCAAACCTGGAAGTGAGCTCGTATCAGACAGCGGATCTACCAGCACCTTGATCTTGGACTCCCCAGTCCCTAGAACTCTAAGAAATAAATCTGTTATTTAAGTCACCCACTTAATGGTAGTTTGTTACCACAGCTTGTCTTAGTCCATTTACTGTGGCTTACAACAGAATATCTGAAACTGGGTAAGTAAAGAAACAAGACTTATTTCTGAAGGCTGGGAAGTCCAAGGTTGAGAGGCTGCATCTGGTGAGGGCCCTCATGCTGGCAGGGACTTTCTTCAAAGTCCCAAGGCAGCCCACGGCATCACAAGATGAGGAGCTGAGTGTGTGAACTCAGTTCTCTCTTCTTGTTATAGAGCCACAAGTCCTACTCCCAAGAACATCCAGTAGCCCATTACTGCCTGAATGGAGTAATCTACTCATGAGGGAAGGGGACATATGACATAATCACCTCTAAAGGCCCCAACTCCCAATACTGCCATATTAGGGATTAAATTTCAACATGAGGATAGAGACAAATATTTAAACCATAGCATAGTGCAAGCCAGGGAAGACAGTAGGTCTAGTACGGCCTGGGATAAGAAGGGAACTGCTAAAATCATGCATGAGCAGAAGACAGCCAGTGAGACACTAGAACCAGCCTTTGTAGCCACAGCAATGGACCAAGAATACCCAGCATCTTCTCATATACTTGACAAGACATTAGAAAGAAAAGTGGTGCTGCAAGATTATAGTTGAGTGGGGAGAGATCCCAGTGGGTGGGGTGAGATGACAGTGGGTGGGGTGAGATCTCAGTGGGTGGGGAGAGATCTCAGTGGGTGGGGAGAGATCTCGGTGGGTGGG
>NW_012116488.1:4192840-4193357 GCF_000951035.1 Colobus angolensis palliatus
TCACCCACCACTGTCATAGTGGGTGGGGTGAGATGACAATGGGTGGGGTGAGATCTCGGTGGGTGGGGTGACGTGACAGTGGGTGGAGTGAGATGACAGTAGGTGGGGTGAGATGACAGTGGGTGGGGTGAGATCTCAGTGTGTAGGGTGGTATCTCGGTGGGTGGGGTGAGATCTTGGTGGATGGGATGAGATGACAGTGAGTGGGGTGAGATGACAGTGGGTGGGGAGAGATCTCAGTGGGTGGGGAGAGATCTCAGTGGGTGGGGAGAGATCTCAGGGGGTGGGGAGAGATCTCAGTGGGTGGGGTGAGATCTCAGTGAGTGGGGTGAGATGACAGTGGGTGGGATGAGATGACAGTGAGTGGGGTGAGATGACAGTGGGTGGGGTGAGATCTCAGTGTGTAGGGTGAGATCTCGGTGGGTGGGGTGAGATCTCAGTGGGTGGGATGAGATGACAGTGGGTGGGGAGAAATCTCAGTGGGTTGGGAGAGATCTCAGTGGGTGGGGAGAGATCTC
>NW_012116488.1:4193587-4200676 GCF_000951035.1 Colobus angolensis palliatus
TGGGTGGGGTGAGATTTCAGTGGGTTGGGTGAGATGACAGTGAGTGGGATGTGATCTCAGTGGGTGGGGTGAGATGACAGTGGGTGGGGTGATATCTCAGTGGGTGGGGTGAGATCTCAGTGGATGGGGTGAGATGACAGTGGATGGGGTGAGATCTCAGTGGATGGGGTGAGATGACAGTGGGAAGGGTGAGATCTGAGTGGGTGGGGTGAGATTGCAATTAGGAAGTGCTGAGTTCTGTCCTCTGTGTTTCCCCTGAGGACTTGGCCTGTGAGGGGACAAGGCAGGAGTGGCTGTCCCTTAGCCACAGTGGAAGCTTCCAGTCAACCTCTGCTGAGTGTCTGGGCCCAGCCCTAGCTGCTGCTCCCCTGCGGCACTCCTTCGGCCGCCACACCTCCCCACACAGGCTGCTCCCTTCTCTGGCCCTGCAGCTGGGGCAGCAGGCTCTGTGCAGGGGGGTCCTCATGCCACCTCTCTGCCTGCCTCCCTCCCTTTGGGGAATGAGTGTGGGTCAGTGGCAAGTGGTTCAGGGAACACAGTGCTGGAAAGAGCCTGCCTGGTGTTTATGTTGTCGTGGAGGGTGGAGGCAACGGGGTAAAGGAGGAATGCTTTTTTCTGTGTCCTAGTGCTACATGAAGCCGGGAAGGGAGGTGACGCCTGGGAGCCGTGAGATTCTCAGTGGAGTGGCTGGGCTGTCCTCTGGGACATTCAAACATAGAGCTCCTTGCACTTCGTCATGGGTGAGAGCAGATGACGAGATGGGGCCTTCACAGGCAGGCAGGGGCCCGGCTGTTTCCTCATCCCCAGCACTGGATGGCCCGGTGCCTATGTCAGGGGGGTGGACAGGCAGCCCCAGGGGATGCGGTCTGCAGGGTTCCAAGACTCTTGTCTTTCTGAGCCCTCCCCAGAACCGCCCTTAATGGTTCATTCATAGCAGTATAGGGGTTTCCTGGCAGGTACCCCAAACTCTTACAGTTCCAAAGCTGCTTCCACATTTTTAAGTATTTGTTACAGTAACACCCCCCATCTTGGTACCAATTTCCTCTTAATACCATCGCCTGGGAGTTAGGATTTCAACACATAAATGTTGGGGGAACCATTCAGACCACAGCACCCCTTCCTTTGAGTTACTGGCATTTTTTTGGGTGAGCCATTGAGAGGCAGGTGGTGCTGATCCATCGGGTGCCTGTCCTGGCCTCATGCCTGGTGTCTGTAACCGGGCAGTCACCGGAGGGGGCCAAGCCCAGTGAAGGAGGCCAGTGAGGCTGCTACCCAACAGCTATGTGCCATTGGGTGTATAGTGGGCCTCTCTGAACCTCAGTCTCTTCTTCTGTGCAAGAGGCGTAGTGATTCTGGCCTCACAGTGTGGTTTGAAGGAGTAAGTGGGCTCCCAGCATTCTCACCAGCAGTGGGCCCCTGCTCCTAGTGAGGTGAAGACTAAGGGGGCTCGAGGCTCTTCCTTTGGGCAGAGCAGCTCTGCTCCTGCCTCTTGGTGTTTGGGTTTCCCCGAGATGTTTGCTGGAGGGAGTCTTCTGGACCCCAGGTCATCTCTACTCCCTCTCCAAACACCTCCCATGGGGGAACAGATGCTGATGGGATTGGTGGAAGCCGAGTCCCTGGTTGGTCTGTGTTGAGCAGTGGGCGTGGCCAGCAGGGGTGGTCGGTGGGCAGGGTCACCGCATAAAAGGCCCCACCTCCCCACTTCTGGCTTCCTGGATCCCTGTGCCGACCGACAGGAAGAGGGACAGGTCCGGTGCGCGGGTCTGGGCTATAGGTAGGGCCTAGGATATATCTGGGGCTGATGTATCCTTCATTTCCTTCTCGCTGAAGCCCGGACCTCTCTCCTGCAGCCTCAGCTGGTCTAGCAAAGGTTCTGGAATGGTCGTGGTAGCTGTTGTTGACCAGTTGGGGCTGATGTGAGGTTATGGAGTCAGGAAGACCTCATTCCGATAAAGGCAGAACTCAGCTGTGAGCTGTGTTGGTCAGTAGACCGTTTGGTGACAGAGGTTTTTTTTTTTTTTTAACCTCCATACCCTTTATCTTCGAGGACTGTGGCCTATGGTGCCTGAGAACCCGAGACACCAAGCGTTTGGAACCGAAGTGCAGGGCACTGCCAGGTGGCACTAGCTTGGCCCCTCCAATGGACTCCTCCTCCTTCTGTTGGCACAGCATCTCCAGTCAGGGAGCGAGCTGTTTTGGGGGGCCCTTTGCCTCCACCGATGCCCGCACCACATGTTCTCAGCTCCTCTCTGACCTCAGTTCTTCTCTTTACCTACACTGGCCCCCTGGAGATCCTACCTGCGTGCCAGCAATGCCCAAATACCTCTCCCACCCACCTCCGGCTGTCTACTCAATGTGGCTGATGATGTCAAAAATGCCCCAAAACTTCAGTCCTCGCCTTCTGTCCCTCCCCCATCCCCTGCCCCTGCCCTGTTTCCCTGCATCCTCCTCATCTGAGAATGAAGGCAACGGAGGCAGCATGGGGCTGGTGTCCAACAGAGCTGCCCAGGCCTGCCCTGCTGCATCTGGGTGGTGAAAGGAGGCGCTGGCAGACAGGACTCCTCCCCAAACATTTGTGCAGTTGCAGGGTGGCAGAAGCAGCAGACAGACACCCTGGGGCAGGCTGGGATTCAGGGTGGCAGGACTGTGTCCTGGTGGGGATTATTTTCCCGTGTGTTTAAAAGTAGAACCAGCCATCTAGACTGTGCTCCGTGGCACTGAAGGAGAGGGCCTGATTTGGGGTGGCTTTCTTTCTGCCGTCTGGACGTCAGCCAATGGCTCCTCTAAGGTACTTGGGCTTTCAAACGTGTCCTGGTCCAAGTCACTAAACTGCATGGCGCTCTGATTCTTCACTCCTTTACTTGAACGCCTCTTGGTTCCCCTGCTCTCAAGACCTTTTAAAAGTGCAGTCCGACCGTGCTGCCCCTTATGGGCAGTAGTGCACTTATGTGTAAATGTTTAACGACTGCTCTGGATAAAAAGCCCTGATTGGCAGTGTTTGCCAGTTTCCGTGGTGTAAATCTGCCTGTCATGGCCAGTTTCAAACTACCAATCTGAAGTCACCGACTATGCCGTGGGGAAGAGATCAGTAGCACATTGTCACACAGGCTCTACCATACAGACGCACTACCCAGAAATAACCTCAATGGCAGAGAAAACCATAAAGTATAGTAAAATGTTAGAAAGTTTTGGGTATGTATTACCTGTTTCTGAATATCCTGTAATCTGTAATAATGGCTGTGCTTAACAGCGATCTGCAGAATTCCTGAAAACGTAACAGTCTGCTTGTGAGCTGGCACAAGCGCATGCGGCTACAGGGTCAGACCCAGACTCCCGGGACAAAGCCTAAACAGGTGGCCCCCTGCGGTCCAGACTCACTCTCTTCCACAAGCCGCGCCTCACGCCAGCTCCCTGGATCCGCTCGTGGGGCCCAGATGGACTCTGCTGGTCTTTGCCCCTTCCACTCTGTCTGAGCCTCCCTCCCTTCATCCTTCCCTTTCTCTTTCTCACCTTCTCTTTACCTCTGAGTATTTACCGAGCCCACTGCTATGTGGCAGGACTTTGCAAAGCCGGAGGATGCAAATGTGGCCTCCGCCCTCTGGAGCTGGGGTCCTCTCAGAGCTGGGTCTCCAGAACCACATGAAGCTTCCAGGTTTGGGTGAATAGGGAAGACTCCTTGGCTGGAGCCATGAGGCCCTTTCTCAGCTGCTAACCCCACAGCAGCCCCCATATCGGGCCCAGGAACCCCTCAGTCACCTGGACAATACCCTGTGTGTTTCCTGCTCTCCGAGCCCACCCTGGGGCATGCAATTCCAACAGCTCAGAGGCAGAGCGCCTGGGCATATTCCCGTCCCAGATGGCCTGCGTGGTGGCTTGGGGAGGTCCAGGATGGCTGTCCTTGGCGATCAGGAGCATGTGAGCACTGGTGGGGATGAGGGAGCCCAGAGGGTCCTACGACGCATCCCGCACTGTAATGGCCTGCTTGTGAGCTGGCACAAGCACACCCTGCTACAGGGTCAGACCCAAACTTCTGGGACAAAACAGAGGACTTTCCTCTCTGCTGCACTGTGTGCACCCCTAACATTTCAAATTAAAGTTTGGCACCTTATACAGGGAGATATTTTGCTAGAACATGAACTTAAATGCATGCAGTATCATACAGGTCGAACAGGAAGCAGTATGAGGGTGCACAGTGCAGCCTCTGGAGACAAGACCTGGGCTTGGTCCTGCCTCTAAGAGTTACTGCTGTGTGACCTCAGGCAAGTTACTCAAATACTCTGAACCTCAGATTCTCGGCTGTGTAAGGGCAACAACAAATACCTCATGGTTGGTTGTGAGAATTGAGCTGACGCAAGAAACACGCAACGGTGGCTTGCATGTGCTGAATGGGCAGGAAGTTTTCTGCTGCGTAATTTGAGACAGTAAAAGCAAAGATGATGATTGAGCGCCGTCTGGTGGCCAAATGGTACAATTACACCTTAGATTGCGCCCAGCTCAATTTTTTACGCGGGGCTCAAGGACTCACAGGCCCTGCTGGTGGTGAATTGCCTGGGGCCCCTTCTTGCTCCGTTTCAGTTCCTTGGCCCCTGGGGTAGGCAGCCTCCTCATTAAAGGGGAGGATTTCACTGGACAGGCATCTTCACTACACCTGTCCCGGACTCTTCAGAACTAGCTCCTGACTCTGATGCCTCGAGGGGGATCATCGTTCAGCTAAGGAAGCTGGTCGCTGCTACAGCTGGGCTGAGGACTGCCAGGGATTCGGGGCCTTGAAACGGAGAAGAGAGACCCTGTTTTGTGTGTGTGTGTGTGTGTGTGTGTGTGGCGCCAGACCCAACCCTCATGCCTCCAGGTGAACCGCAGGGCCTCATTCTGGATTTTAAAAACCTAGTTGTTACCAGGCCTGCAGGTCGACTGTATCCCTGCGGTTCTCTGCAGCCCCTGCCCCTGTGGGCAGTCATTCTGTGTGCCAGGCACTGTGCTGGGTGCTGGGGATACGGCACAGCACCTGGGGCTTAGGTTAGAGGGGGAGCTGGAGGGGAATTTGGGCGGGGATTTCTGGAGTCCTGTCCCAGGGTGTGCAGGCAGTGGGTGGAGAGGTCTCTTTCCCTTCCCCCAGCGCTTCCTCATGCACAAGGCCTGTGCTGACACCTGGGCCACTCTGCCATGTTCCCTGCGGCCTTGAACTCAGTGACAGCCAATATTTACCAGCTCTGTCCAAGGGCCATGCGTGGTAGGCGTTTCCTTGAGCCCTCGAGATGGCCTTGAGGTCGGTACAACCTCCTGCCAGCACCATGCCCTCCGTTCTGCGGAGGAGGAATCTGACCTGGAGAGGTCGTGTCCACGGGCCAAGGGAAGTCAGGGTCAGGCTCTCAGAGCCCAGAAGCTCTCACCCCTCGGGCCGTGGTTCCTGCTGCCGCTGCCCAGTCCTTCCCTTTTTGCCGGGGAGCCTCTTCTCTTGGCCTGGGCCTCCTGAATTTCCTCCTGAAGGGAGTTTGGGGCAGGAATCTGGCGCCAGCAGCTTTTCACCCCACTCAGGGCTGCATGTCAAGCTGGGGCGGAAGAGGAGGCCCTCGGCGCACGTGCCTCCAGCGCTGCCTGCGGCGGCCTCGCCCAGGAAGTGCGGCTCAGCGGGAGCTCGCCCCTGTCCCTGCCCCCGGGGCGGCGCCGCCACGGCCTGGGAAGGAGGCCGAACCCCTGCTTCCGCGACCCCTGCATGGGCGGGGGAGGCCCCAGGCCCTAGCTGAAACCGGGCTCCCGAGTTTTCAACGAACTGCCGCGCCGGGCCCTTCACCCACGTGCTTTCCCTGCGCGGCTCAGCCTGCAGCAGGCGGGAGGGTGTGCGTCCGGTCCTGGCTCCTCCTGCGCTGGGGACAGGCGGCCCCGCGCCCCCCGTCACCCCACGGAGCGTCACCCCACGGAGCGTCACCCCATGGAGGCCTTCACCTCCCCGTGTCCGGCCGCGCCGGACCGGGGGAACTGGGGGCGGGCCGCAGAGAAGGCTCGGGGCACGGCGTGGGCCCAGGGCCGGGCTCCAGGGAGGGCGCGGAAGACGGTTACCCCCGCCGGCTGCGGTCCCGGCTCCTTGTCCAGGTTCAGGCCTCTGCTGCTCCCGGAGGCCCCGGCGGGGGAGCGGCCGCCGGCGGGGAGAGCTCCCGTTCCGCCCGCTGGGCTGCGCCTCCTCCAGCCCCGGCCCGCAGGGTCCTGGCTTGGGCACCGCCCTCTCTCTCCCCAGAACTCAGCTCGAGGTGCTCACCCGTGGTGAATACGCGCCGGCCACAGAGCACGGGGCAGGCAGAGAGGCCACGCTGTCATCTCTGGGGACTGGACAAAAATGTCCAAATCCACGGAAAAGTGAGATGCCCAGATAATCTCTCATAATTCTTCACAGTTAACATTTTGCCTTCTTTTGTCACGTTCGTTCTCTTGTCACTCTTATATATGTACCTTCCCCCCACAACCCACTGGAAAGTAATATTCAGACACTGTGACACTTCACTTCTAAACCAATTTCCCCTTAAGCATTTGCAGCATTAAAGATAGAACATTAAAGCTTTGTATTAGAAACAAAGAAAGGTCTCTCATCAATTATCCAAGCTTCTACATTAAGAAACTAGGAAAAGAAGAGCAACAGAAGTCCAAAGCAAACAGAAAGCAGGACATAATACATAAAAGGCTAGACGCAGTGGCTCACGCCTGTGATCCCAGCACTCTGGGAGGTTCGAGGCGGGCCGATCACCTGAGGTCAGGAGTTCGAAACCAGCCTGGCCAACATGGCAAAACCTGTCTCTACTAAGAATAAAAAAATTAGCTGGGTGTGGTGGCGGGCACCTGTAATCCCAGCTACTACTCGGGTGGCTGAGGCAGGAGAATCACTTGAACCCTGGAGGCAGAGGTTGTAGTGAGCCGAGATTGTGCCACTGCACTCCAACCTGGGCAACAGAGTGAGACTCTGTCTTAAAAAACAAACAAACAAAAACCCCCCAAAATTAGTCGGGCACCATGACGCACTTCTGTAACCCCAGCTACTCAGGTGGCTGAGGCAGGAGAATCACTGGAACCTGGGAGGCAGCACTTGCAGTGAGCTGAGAT
>NW_012116488.1:4200826-4207566 GCF_000951035.1 Colobus angolensis palliatus
GCGGGTGCCTGTAGTCCCAGCTACTCGGGAGGCTGAGGCAGGAGAATGGCGTGAACCCAGGAGGTGGAGCTTGCAGTAAGCCGAGATTGTGCCACTGCACTCCAGCCTGGGCGACAGAGCGAGACTCCATCTCAAAAACAGAACAAAACAAAAACCACCAAAAAACAAACAGAAAAACCGTATGAGAGCAGAAACTAACTCAACTGAAAACAGAAAAGATAAAATTTTTCTAAAAACATGTTTACTATTTAGATCTACAATCTGTGTAGACTAGATTGTGATATAGGAAAAGCAAGCCCCCAGATTGGGGCTTAGCCCTGGGGGGGTCCTGGCTTCCACCAGGTAAGAATTCAAGGGTGAGCCGGTGGTGTTAGCCAGCAACGTTTATTGAAGCGGCAATGCACAGCAGTGGCGGAGGGACTGCCCCTTGCAGAGCAGGGCCACCCCTTAGACAGTGAGCCCAGAGCAGCAGCTCAGAGGCAGGTCTGCATTCACATTTACACCCATGCTTAATTATATGCAAATTAAGCGGTAGTTTATACAGAGATTTCTAGGATGAGGGCGGTAACTTCTGGGTTATCAGGTTGTTGCTACGGAAAGGGGTGGTAAATCCCTGGTGTTGCCATGGCAATGGTACACTGGCATAGGACACTGGTGGGTGTGTCTTACATGGAGGTGCTTTGGTCCTGGACCCGTTTTAGCTAATCCTCAATTTGGTCTGGTGTCTGAGCCTCATCTCTGGAGTCTAATCCCGCCTCCTACCTCAACTGTTAGGCATGATTTGAGTGGGGGGTGAAGACACCTTTCTTTCCCCAAATAAATACCCAGTTAACACCACCATTTACTGACAAGACCCTCACTTCTCCGGTGCTCTCCTGTGTCCTTGTTGTAAATCAGGGGATTGTATATTTTCGAATCAGTTTCTAAACTCTTTTTCTGTTGGTTTATATTTCTACCTTTGTACCAATCACAGTGTCTTAATTACCTTTAGTTTTCTCCTTCTCATCCTCATCGTCTGCCTCCTCCTTCTTCAAGATCACCTTGGTTATTCTCAGCCCTTTGCATTTTCATACACATTTTAGAGTTAGGTTATCATTTTCCACCGAAAGTGACTTCTCCTGGGAATTGGATGTGATTATACGAAATATTTAAATGATTTTGGGGAGAATTTCACATCTACAAATATTGAACCTTTCAATGACTAACATAGTATATATTCTTTATTTATTTAGGGTTTAATTTCCCTTAATAGTGTTTTGTAGTTTTCGGTGTAGAACTCTTATACATCTTTCATTACATTCATTCACCTAAGAGCGTTTTATGTTTTTCAAAAGCTTTTCTAAGTTTCTAACATTTGTTGCTGGCATATAGAAATACAAGTGCTTTTTGTATATTGACCTTGTATACAGCAAAGTTGCTAAATGCACTTATTACTTAAAATCATTTATTGGTAGATTCATTTGGATTTTCTAATACACAATCATGTTATTTCCAAATAATAACAGTTTTATAGTTTTCTTTTCTATCTGGATGCCTTTCATCTCCATTCCTTGTCCTTCTACACTGACTAAGCCCTTCAATACAATATTGAATAGAAGTGGTGATAATGGACATCTTTGTCTTGTTCTTGGTTTCAGGGGGAAAACTCTCAACATTTTACCAATTCATATGATGGTTTCTGTAGATTTCTTTTTCAGATCATGGAAGTGTTATTTTATTCTTAGTTTTCTAAGAGTTTTTAATCATTAATTTTGTTAAATGCCTTTTCTGCATCTGTTGACATAATCATGGGAGTTTTCTCCTTTTTTTCTTTCTGTGAATGTGGTGTATTAGGGTTTTTCAGACAGAAACAGAACTAATAGGATAGGTAGATAGAGAGAGAGATAGATATAGGTATAGGTGGATAGATATAGATAGGTAGGTAGGTAGGTAGATAGATAGACAGATAGATAGTGTATCTGTTTTCATTCTGCTGATGAAGACATCCTGAGACTTGGCAATTTACAAAAGAAAGAGGTTTATTGGACTTACCATTTCACATGGCTGGGGAGCGGCCTCACGATCATGGCAGAAGGCAAGGAGGAGCAAGTCACATCTTATGTGGATGGCAGTGAGAAGTGAAGCTGGCTGGGCTTCTGGGTCGGGTGGGGACTTGGGGAACTTTTCTGTCTAGCTAAAGGATTGTAAACGTACCAATCAGCACTCTGTGTCTAGCTAAAGGTCTGTAAATGCACCAATGAGCACTCTGTAAAAATGGACCAATCAGCACTCTGTAAAATGGACCAATGAGCTCTCTGTAAAATGGACAAATTAGCAGGATGTGGGTGGAGTCAAATAAGGGAATAAAAGCTGGCCACCTGAGCCGACTGCCGCAACTGCTTGGGTCCCCTTCAAGGCTGTGCAAGGTTTGTTTTAATAACTCTTGCTGCTGCTCACTCTTTGGGTCTGCACTACCTTTATGAGCTGTAACACTCACCACAAAGGTCTGCAGCTTCACTCCTGAAGCCAGTGAGACCATAAATCCACGGGGAGGAACGAACAACTCCAGACGTGCCACTTTTAAGAGCTGTAACACTCACTGCGAAGGTCTGCAGCTTCACTCCTGAAGTCACCGAGACCACGAACCCACCGGGAGGAACAAACAACTCTAGACACGCCACCTTTAAGAGCTGTAATACGGTGAAGGTCTGCAGCTTCACTCCTGATGTCAAGCGAGACCACGGACCCACCAGAAGGAAGAAACTCTGGACGCATCTGAACATCTAAAGGAGCAAACTTTGGACACACCATCTTTAAGAACTCTAACACTCACCGCAAGGGTCCACGGCCTCGTTCTTGAAGTCAGCGAGACCAAGAACCCACCGGAAGGAACCCATTCTGGACACAGCAGCTGGCAAAGAGAGAGAGCTTGTGTAGAGAAACTCCCGTTTTCAAAACCATCAGATATCATGAGACTCATTCACTATGATGAAACAGCATGGGAAAGACCTGCTCCATAATTAAATCATCTCCCACCACGTACTTCCCGTAACATGTGGGAATTATGGGAGCTGCAAGATGAGATTTGGGTGGGGGACGCAGAGCCAAACCATGTAATTCCGTCCCTAGATACAATGAAGGTACAGGCATTGGGTAAATGCAGCCGTTCCAAATGGGAGAAATCGACCAAAACAGAGAGGCGACAGGCCCCATGCAAGTCCAAAATCCAGCAGGGCAGTCAAATCTTAAAGCTCCAAAATGAGCTCCTCTGAGTCCATGTCTCACATCCCGGTGATGTGGATGCAAAAGGTAGGTTCTCATAGTCTTGGGCAGCTCCGCCTCTGGCTTTGCAGGGTACGGCCTCCCTCCTGGCTGCCTTCGCGGGCTGGTGTTGAGTGTCTGCAGCTTTCCCAGGCACACGGTGCAGGCTGTCAGTGGATCTACTGTTCCGGGATCTGGAGGATGGTGGCCCTCTTCTCACAGCTGCACTGAGAAGTGCCCTGGCAGGGTTACAAGATGACATTTGGGTGGGGACACAACGCCAAACCATATTAGATGATAGATAGACAGAGAGATTTGCTGTAAGGAATTGGCTCGTGTGATAATGGAGGTTGAGAAGTCCTAAGATTTGCAGGGGGCAAGTGGAGACGCAGGAGAGCTGCTGATCCAAAGACCAGCAGCCTCAAGACCCAAGAGGAGTAACGTTTCTCTCTGAGCCTGAAAGCCTGAAAGACCAATGTCTCAGATCAAGTAGTTTGGCAGGAGGTGTTCCCTCTTAATCTTTTTATTCTGCTTAAGTCTTCAGTTGATTGGGTGAGGCCCACCCACATTGGGGAGGGCAATCTGTTGTGCTCAGTCTGCTGATTCAAATGCTAATCTCATCCAGAAACACCCTCACAGACATACTCAGAATAATGTTTGGCCAAATATCTGAGCCACCTGTGGCTCAGTCAAGTCGATACATAAAATTAACCATCACAAGTGGCGAATTACTCTGATTTTTTTTTTTAGAATTACAGAAAAGTTGCAAAGATGGCAGAGAATTTCTCATATGCCCTTCATTCAGTTTCCCCTATTGTTTTTCATATTTTATTTATTCATTTATCTTTATTTTTAATTTTTGTGGGTACATAGTAGTGTATATATTTATGAGGTACATGAGATATTTTGATGCAGGCATGCAATTTGTAATAATCACATCAGGGAAAATGGGGTGTTCATCATTTCAAGCATTTATCATTTTTTTGGTGTTACAAACAATCCAGTTATACTCTTTTAGTTATTTAAAAAATGCTTAATACATTATTGTTGACTTTAGTCACCCTGCTGTGCTATCAAATACTATATTTTGTTCATTCTATCTGAGTATATCTTTGTACTCCTTAACTGTCCCTACTCTCCACCCCTTTCTACCCTTCCCAGCCTCCAGTAACCGTCATTTTACCCTCTATCTCCATGAATTCCATGGTTTTAATTTTTAGCTCCACAAACGAGCGAGAACATGTAAAACTTGTC
This sequence comes from Colobus angolensis palliatus, assembly GCF_000951035.1. Lineage (NCBI taxonomy): Eukaryota > Metazoa > Chordata > Mammalia > Primates > Cercopithecidae > Colobus > Colobus angolensis. Next base: position 4,205,321 of record NW_012116488.1, read on the forward strand.
TTTCTGTGCCTGGCTTATTTTGCTTAACATAATGTCCTCCATTTCCATCCACGTGGTTGCAAATGATAGAATCTCATTGTTTTCTATGGCTGAATAGTACTCCATTGTGTATATGTACCACATTTTATTTATTCTTTTGTCTGTTGATGGACACCTAGGTTCCAAATCTTGGATATTGTGAATAGTGCTGCAATACATGGGAGTGCAGACATCTCTTTAATTTACTGATTTATTTTCTTTTAGGTATATCCCTATCAGTGGGATTGCTGGATTATATGGTAGTTCTATTCTTAGTTTTGTTCTTGTGTTCTGATTTTTTTTTCTTTTTTGGGATGGAGTCTCACTCTGTTGCCCAGGCTGGAGTGCAGTGGTGCGATCTTGGCTCACTGCAACCTCCAACTCCCGGGTTCAAGAGATTCTCCTGCCTCAGCCTCCTGAGTAGCTGGGATTACAGGCACACATCACCACATACGGCTATTTTTTGTATTTTTAGTAGAGATGGGGTTTTGCTGTGTTGGCCAGGCTGGTCTCGAACTCCTGACCTCAGGTGATCCTCCCACCTCGACCTCCCAAAGTGCTGGGATTACAGGCGTGAGCCACCGCGCCCTGTCTATTCTTAAGTTTTTTGAGGAAGTTCCGTGTTGTATTCCAAGTGGCTGTCCTAATTTACATTCCCACCAACAGTGTACGAGCATTCCCTTTCTCAACATTCCAGCATTCAGTATTTCCTGCCTTTTGGACAAAAGCCATTTTAACTAGTATGAGATGATATCCCATTGGAGTTTTGATTTGTGTTTCTCTGATGTTCAGTGATGTTGAGCACCTGTTCATATAACTGTTTGCCATTTGGATGTATTCTTTTGAGAAATGTCTATTCAACCTTTTGCCCATTTTAAATCAGATAATTAGATTTTTTCCTGTTGAGTTGTTTGAGCTCCTTATATATTCTGGTTGTTAATCCCTTGCCAGATGGATAGTTTGCAAATATTTTCTCTCATTCTGTGGATTGTCTCTCCACTTTGTTGATTGTTTCCTTTGCTATGCAGAAGCTTTTTAATGATGTGATTTTTAAAAATGTGATTCCATTTGTCCTGTTTTGCTTTGGTTGCCTGTGCCTGTGAAGTATTACTCAAGAAATCTTTGTCCATACCAATGTCCTGGAGAGTTTCTCCTATGTTTTCTTTTAGTAGTTTCATAGTTTTAGGTCTTAGATTTAAGTTTTTAATCCATTTTGATTATCAAAATGTGTATGATGAGAGACAGCGATCTGGTTCAATTCTTCTGCATATGAACATCCAGTTTTCCCAGCACAATTTACTGATGAGACAATCCTTTTCTCACTACATGTTCGTGAAAGCTTTGTTGAAAATCAGTTCACTATAGCTGTATGGATTTATTTCTGGGTTCTCTATTCTGTTCTATTGGTCTATGTGTCTGTTTTTATGTCAGTACCATCCTGTTTTTGTTACTTCGTTGCTGTAGCTCTGTGGTATAATTTAAAATCAGGTAATGGGATTCCTCCAGTTTTTTTTTTTTTCCCTCAGGATGGCTCTGACTGTTCTGGGCCTTTTGTGGTCCCATATAAATTTTAGGATTGTTTTTTCTATTTCTGTGAGGAATTTTATTAGTACTTTAATAGGGATTGCATTGAATCTGTAGATTGCTTTGGGTAGCATGGACATTTTAATAATATTGATTCTTCTAATCCATGAACATGGAATATCTTTCCATTTTTTGCTGTCCTCTTCAATATCTTGCGTAAAGGTTTTTATTGTAAAGATCTTTCGCTTCCTTGGTTAAGTTTATTCCTAGGTATTTTGTTTAATTTGTGGCTATTGTAAATGGGATTACTTTCTTGATTTCTTTTTCAGATTGTTTGCTGTTGGCATATAAAAATGCTACTGATTTTTGTATGTTGATTTTGTATTATGCAACTTCACTAAATTTGTTTATCAGTTCTAATAGCCTTTTGGTGGAGTCTTTCATTTTTTCAAGTATAAGATCATATTATCTGTAAATAAAAATAATTTCACTTCTTCCTTTCCATTTTGAATACCTTTTATTTCTTGCTTTTTTCTGATTACTCTAGCTAGGACTTCAGTACTATGTTGAATAACAGTGATGAAAGTGGGCATCCTTGTCTTGTTCCAGATCTTAGAGAAAGGCTTTCATTTTTCCGCATTCACTATGATATTAGTATGATCAACGTGTGTGTGTGTGTATATATATATATATATATATATATA
>NW_012116488.1:4207616-4212013 GCF_000951035.1 Colobus angolensis palliatus
TTTATATATTTCTTTCTTATTTCATTTTTTCATGTGTGTGTGTATATATATATATATATATATATATACACACACACGATATATATATGAAAGTTGCAGGATGCCAACCTGGGTATAGAAGAAACATGTTTCAACACAAAAGCCATGCTTTTTATTGTGTTGAGACATATTCCTTTTATGCCCAGTTTTTGAGTTTTTTTTTTTTTTAATCATGAAAGGATGTGGAATTTTATCAAATGTTTTTTCAGCATCAATTGAAATGATCATATGGTTTTTCTCCTTTATTATGTTGATATGATCTATCATATTGATTGGCTTGTGTATGCTGAACCATGCAGGCAGTCTTGGGATAAATTGCACTTGGTCATGATGAATGATCTTTTTAATGTGTTGCTGAATTTGGTTTGCTAGTATTGTGTTGAGTATTTTTGCATCAATACTCATTGTGAATATTGGCCTGTAAATTTTCTTTCTTTCATGTGTCTTTGTCTGGTTTTCATATCAGGATAATACTGGCCTCATAGAATGAGTTTGGAAGTATTCTCTCTTCCTCTGGTTTTTGGAATACTTTGAGTAGGACTGGTATAAGTTCTTCTTTAAATGTTTGGTAAGATTTAGCAGTGAAGCCATTGGGTCCTGGGCTTTGCTTTGCTGGGAGATTTATTATTATTATTATTATTGTGGCTTTGCTCTCATCACTTTTTATTGATCATTCACATTTTGGATTTCTTCATGGCTCAATCTTTGTAAATTGTATGTATTTAGGAACTTATCCATTTCTTCTAGGTTTTTCAATTCATTGGCATATAATTGATCATAATAGTCTCTAATCATCCTTTGAATTTCTGCAGTATCAGTCGTAATGTCTCCTTTTTCATCTCTGATTTTATTTATTTGGGTCTTCTTTTTTTTTGATTTTGTTTATCGTTTCAAAAAGCCAACTTTTTGTTTCATTGATCTTTTGTACATTTTTTATTTCAATTTCATTTACTTCTGCTCTGATCTTTATTATTTCTTTCTTCTACTAATTTTGGGTTTGTTTGCTCTTGCTTTTGTGGTTCTTTAAGATGCAATATTAGGTTGTTTATTTGAAATTTTCCTACTTTTTTGATGTAGATGCTTATTGCTGTAAACCCTCCTTTGAGTATTGCTTTGGCTGTATCCCATAGGTTTTGGTATGTTGTGTTTCTGTTGTCATTTCTTTCAAGAAAATTTTAAATTTTCATCTTAATTTCCTCATTGACCTACTAGTCATTCAGGAACATATTGTTTAATTTCCATGTGTTTGTATAGTTTCCAAAGTTTCTCTTGTTATTGGTTTCTAGTTTCATTCCATTGTGGGCAGAGAATACACTTGATATAATTTCAGTTTTTTTGAAATTTTAAAGATTGGTTTTGTAACCTAACATATGGTCTATCATTAAGAATGATGCATGTGCTGAGAAGAGTGTGTATTCTGTAGCTATTGGATGAGATGTTCTGTAAATATCTGTTAGGTCCTTCTGTTCTATAGTGCGGATTAAGTCTGATGTTTGTTTGTTGATTTTCTCTCTGGATGATCTGTCCAGTGCTGAAAGTGGGGCATTAAAGTCTCCAGCTATTATTGTATTGGAGTCTATCTCTCTCTTTAGATCTAATAATATTTGCTTTATATATCTTGAGGCTCCAGTGTGGGCTGTATATATATTTGCAACTATTATATCCTCATGCTGCATTGACCTCATCATTATATAGTAAATTTCTTTGTCTCTTTTTATAGATTTTTATCTTGATATTATTTAATCTGATATAAATATAGCTACTGCTGCCCTTTTTTTGGTTTCCATTTGGATGGAATATCTTTTTCCATCCCTTTATTTTCAGTCTATATGTGTCTTTATGTGTGTTTCTTGTAGGCAACAGATCATTGGGTCTTGTTTTTATAAAATCCATTCAGCTACTCTGTGTCTTTTGATTGAAGAGTTTAGTCCATTTACATTAGGTATTATTGATAAATAAGGACTTATTACTGCCATTTTAAAATTTATTTTCTGGTTTTTTTGTGGTCGTCTCTTCCTTCCTGTCTTCCTTTTTGTGAAGGTGGTTTTCTCTGGTGGTATGTTTTAATTTCTTGATTTTTGTGTATCTGTTGTTGTAGGTGTTTTGATTTGAGATTACCATGAGGCTTGCAAAAAACATCTTAAAATCCATTATTTTAAACTGATGACAACTTAACACCAATTGCAAAAACAAACTAACAAATAAGCAAAGAGAAAACAAATAAAAACTACACTTTAATTTCATCCCCCCACGTTTAAACTTTTTGTTTTTTTATTTGTATTTTATTATACTGTCTATATCTTAAAAAATTGTTGTAGTTATTATTTTTGATAGGTTCATCTTTTTGTGTTTCTACTCAAGATATGAGTAGTTTACATACCATAATTATAGTGTTACAATATTGTGTGTTTGTGTACTTACTATTACCAATGACTTTTGTACCTTCAGATAATTTCTTATTGCTAATGTCCTCTTCTTTCGGATTGAAGAACTCTCCCTAACATTTCTTGTATGACAGGTCTGGTATTGATGACACCCCTTGGCTTTTGTTTGTCTGGGAAAGTATTTCTCCTTCATGTTTGAAGGATATTTTTGCTGGATTTACTATCCAAGATAAAAGTTTCTTCCTTCAGTACTTTAAATACATCATGCACTCTCTCCTGGCCTGTCAGTTTTCCACGGAGAAGTCTGCTGCCAGATGTACTGAAGCTCCTTTGTATGTTATTTATTTCTTTTCTCTTGCTGCTTTTAGGATCCTTTCTTTATCTTTCACCTTTGGGAGTTTGATGATTAAATGTCTTGAAGTAGTTTTACTTTGGCTAAATCTGCTTGGTATTCTCTAACCTTCTTGTACTTGAACATGGATATATTATGGTAGATTGGGAAAGTTCTTTGTTATTATCCCTTTGAATAAACTTTCTATCCTAATCTTTCTCTCTACTTCCTCTTTAAGGTCAATAACTTAGATTTTCCCTTTTGAGGCTATCTTCTACATCTTGTAAACATGCTTCATTCTTTTTTGTTCTTTTTTCTTTTGTCTCCTCTGACTATTTTCAAACAGCCTGTCTTCAGGCTCACTAATTCTTCCTGCTTGATCAATTCTGCTTTTGAGAGATTCTGATGCACTCTGCAGTATGCCAGTTGAATTTTTCAGCTTCAGGATTTCTGCTTGATTTTTAAGAATTATTTCAATTTCTTGGTTACATTTATGATAGGATTCTGAATTCCTTCTCTGTGTTATCTTGACTTTTGTTGTGTTTCCTCAAAACAACTATTTTTAATTTTCTGTCATATATGTCTGTTACTCTAGAATTGGTGACTGGTGTCTTATTTAGTTCATTTGGTAATGTCATGTTTTCCTAGATGTTCGTTGATGTCCACCTCGGCCTCCCAAAGTGCTGAGATTACAGACATGAGCCACTATGCCCGCCAGCTTCCCTCCCCCATTTTCTTATTGGGAATATCCAAAACTTGTTGCAGAAATAATTATCTTTTAACATAAACAAATATGTGCCTGGTATCATTTCAGATCACTTACCTTAATCTTTGAACAATGTTTGAGGTAGAAAAAAACTGTAAGATGAAAGAAATCAGACAGAGTTTCAGATCTTCCATAGTGACATGGCTAGACAGGCAGAATACAGGTTTCCAAATACAGATGCTAGCTCTGAAGTGCATGCTCTTAACCATCACATTAGGCCACCTCTCTTGAAGTCATTGCACTTTACAAAGAAGTGTTCTAGAGATTATATGGAGCATCTCCCTCTAAAAAAGTTTTTGTTCAAGTGTTACATATATAAAGCTACACAAGATACAGGTGTACAGTTTGATGGATTTTATTAAATAGACACACTTCTGTAACCAGCATGCAGATCAAGGAAGATAATAATTACCAAACCACCAGGGGCCCTCCTTATGCCATCCTACGGTTTTTAAACCTCCCAAAGGGTGGTCTCTCTATAGATGTCCAACACTACAGATTATTATATAATAATTTCGTCTGTTTGAACTTTACATAAATAGAATAAATTTGTACGTACTCTTCTGTCTGTCTTCTTCTCTCAATACCATTGGTTTGAGATGTGTTCATATTGTGTGTAGTTGCATTTTGTTGGTTCTCATTGCTGAATAGGATTGCACTGTGCAAGTAGGACACTATCTATTCATCCTTCTGCAGGTAGACACCTCTTCAGTGCCTAGGCAGTAGGGCTAGCATGCAGATCTTCATATATACATCGTGTAAGTCAAGCTTGCTGATTTGTTGTTTAGCTCTCTTACATCTTTACTTATTTTTGGGTTCATTTTAGTAGTTATAGCTGTTTGTTTTTGTTTTCTTTTTTTTTTTTTTTTGAGACAGG
>NW_012116488.1:4213683-4217439 GCF_000951035.1 Colobus angolensis palliatus
TTTTTTTTTTTTTTTTTAGAGATGGGATCTTGCAGTGTTGCCCAGGCTTGTCTCAAACTCCTGGCCTCAAGCTATCCTCTCGTCCTGAGTTGCTGGGATTAGAGGCCATAGTGCTCGGCTGTGTCTCTTCTGCGTAAAGTATGTTTGGGATGTTTCTTTATCATGTCTGACAATATTTTTCTTATGATTACTAATATAGTTAGATTTAAATCTATGACATGATTATTCATTTTGTATTTTACTCACCTCTTTTATGTTCTTTTTTCTCCTCTCTAGCTTTGTTTCAATTTTTACAATTATTCTATTTTTCCTTCTATTTGCTTGTAAGTTATATAATCTCTTATTAGCCTTTTAAAAGTTACCCTAGAGATTACAGCACATGTTTTTTTTGAGATGGAGTCTTGATCTTGTCACCCAGGCAACAAGGATACAATGGTGTGATCTTGGCTCACTGCAACTTCCGCCTCTCGGGTTCAAGTGATTCTCCTGCCCCAGCTTCCCGGGTAGCTGTGATTACAGGCTCCCGCCACCACGCCCAGCTAATTTTTTGTATTTTTAGTAGAAACGGGGTTTCACCATATTGGTCAGGCTGGTTTTGAACTCCTGACCTCAGGTGATCCACCTGACTCGGCCTCCGAAAGTGCTGGGATTACAGGTGTGAGCCACCGCCACTGGCCACAGCACATATTCTTGACTTGTGATCTAGTACAGATGTTTACTCTTTCATTTCACCAATAATGCCGAGCCATCAGAATATTTTTAACTCTATGATTCCTCCCCATTTTTTGCTTTATTATTGTAATATATTTTCTTTCTGCATGGATTTTAAACCCAACACAATATTTCTAGTTTTGCTTGGCACAGTCAATATTCATGTAGATTTGACCATACAATTATTCTCTCTAGTGCTCTTCATTCCTGCCTGAGTTTCCATGTTGTTTTGTTCGCATCATTTCCATTGATCTGAGGAACTCTATTATTTCTTTTAATGCAGAGCCTACTGACAACAGATTCCCTTAGGTGTTTTTTTTTTTGGTCTGGAAGTGTCTTTATTTATCAGCCCTTAGTTGCACCCAGATTGGCAAGTGCTCACAGGAGAAAGTGGTTGCAGCTTGTTAGTGTCAGCTTATACTCCTGGAGGTTTTCACTCTCGCTTGTATTCTGGGGCCTTCTCCAGTAGGTCTTTGTCACCTAAGCACCATGAGGTTAAAGAATATTCCACTTTGCTTTTCTAAATTTGGTGAATTATTTAGCCTCTTGCTTGTGAAGCTACAGGATCCAGCCTTTTTGAGGTCCCTACTCTTGGATTTTGTTATCTCAGCCTCCCATGACCACTCGTATCTCTGCTGGTTTTGCTTTTTGCCACAATTGACCTGATTCCTGGGCCAATCTAAGATGGACCAAGTTGAGATTTTATCTTATTTATTGTCCTAGAAGCTGTGAGGGGAGGAAGCTGTGTAGATCGTGAGGAAGGCAAGAACCATCATGCAAAGCATTTGCCTCAGGAGTGGGCTTTGCAGGGTCTTTAGGCCAAGGAAGGTAGCTACCCTTTAACAAGCAGTGTGCATGATTTCCATAGGACTGGAGGATACGGGGCACTCTGGGTGTTCAAAGTTCCCAAGTGCACCCATCTGATGTCCTTATCCCAGGTTTTAGGGTCCCACATCTCCCCTGGCAGAGTCTTGCATGTGGCAGAGATTTGCCAGGGATATGACTTTGGGCTTCTCTGTAATTCTATCCCCTTCAGCATCAGGTCTTGCCCTCCATCAACAGGAGAGGAGGTCACTTTCTGCATCTTCATAGAGGCCTCTGGCTCTACATCATTCCCTGTGTTAGTGTTTGGTTGACTTGAGGCATCATTTTCTCCCCTGCAGCACATCTCTGGCACTTCACAGCACGCAGACACCTCCACCGCACTGAAAACTTTCCATTCCCTCTGCATCTCTCTCATGCTATGGACATTTCACAAATACGAAGGGATAGGGTTTGGATTTGTGTCCCCACCCGAATCTCATGTCGAATTGTACTCCCCGGTGTTGGTAGAGGGGTTTGGTGGGAGGTAATTGGGTCATGGGGTGGATTTCCCCCTTGCTGTTCTTGTGATAGTGAGTGAGTTCTCAGGAGATTTGGTTGTTTAAAAGTGGGTAGCACCTGCCCCTTCATTCTCTTCCTCCTGCTCCAACCATGTGAAGATGTGTCTGCTTCCCCTTCACCTCCCCAGCCATGCTTCCTGTACAGCCTGTGGAACTATGAGCCAATTAAACCTCTTTTCTTTATAAATTACCCAGTCTGTCTTTATAGCAGTGCAAGAACTGACTAACACAGGAAGGTACAACTTTTTCTCCCTGTATCTTCTCCCAGTTCAGCATAGGTGACAGCCTCATGATGGCAATCCTGTGACGTGCCCCATAGGGTGATGACAACCCCAATCACACCAGCGGTTCTGTGGCTAGTGGTCACGTTCCAGGGCCCCACTAGAGGATCTGCCTCCTACTCCCGGCTATAAAGTTGAAGAAGGAAGAAAGAAACATGAAAAGTGGCTGAGTAATCAAAGACAGGTTTATTTCAGAGAACAAACCTGAGAGGGCCTTCTGGCTGAGTTAGGTCAGGAGCACTCTCTCTTACAGACTAAGAGTATTTAAGGGTTCAGGGCGGGAGAGCTTATCACAGGCTTCAAATGTTCTGTGTCTCTTTGTCTTGCTTATCAAGGAGGGAGAGTTTTGTGTCTGTTCCCATACACCTTCCTGCAGCTGCAGGCATACCCCCGAGTTTACTTTTAGCTTCCCTATCTTAGTGCACCTAAAGCGAAAGGAATGTGTTTATTAGGACTCACTGTTTTACTGGGTCCCATTGTATGAGTGTGAAGCTCAGTGGTTACCCAAGAGACTTTCCCCCCTCCCTCCAGCGCCTGAGTGGTCTTATCTGTGTTTTACTGTCTGCTCTTTCTGCCTGCTTGTTGTTAGAAGAGAAGTGATTTCCTTGAAATGCATGAGGTTAGAAAGGGAGCTGGAACTTAAAATGGTGGCGTTTGTCCAAGATGGCGGTGCTTCTGCTCTGTCACTGACACCAACGGTTGTAGATTGCGTCCTTCGCAAAGTTGATCCTGAGATGAAAATTCGAGAGCAGGATGTTTATTTGGGTGAAGTGATACTGGAAGGGGATACAGCCAATCAAAGTTGTGTCATTAAGCCAGCCACCACAGGGGAAACCAGAGCTTAACCCTGTTGGGAGATGCTGGGAAGTTGTGTAACACACATGCCTTAGAGTTATCTCACTTGGAGGAGGGCCAAGGGAGCAGAAATATTTATGCACCAACTTTCATCAGTCGTTGGCACAGGCTCTTTCAGAGGGTTGTTAATAGCCCGGCACTTCTGCTTCCCCCATGTGTGGGGAAAAAGCCCCAACGGTGGAGTTGCTGAAATGGCAATGGGAAGTCACCTGGAGCAGAGTGAGTGGAGAGTCTGAGACAAGTAGGTGGGGCAGTGATGATTCAGCTCCATCCAACCATCTTTCACCTAGTGCTGTTATTCACTGATGGCCCTCACCTGAATCAGTTTTTACATTGGTGGTTGCAAAATTGTGATGTTCTAAATTCATGACTTCTGGATGAATTAACTGGCATTCTTTCACAAAAAGCTCCCCACCTTTTTTTCTTTCTCTTTTTATGAATGCCACTATGGATGAACTTTGCTTTATGCAAATTGTTCATCAAATGTGGTGTCAAGCTGGCTTCCGTGTCTTTTTTTTTTTTTTTTT
>NW_012116488.1:4218679-4289786 GCF_000951035.1 Colobus angolensis palliatus
TTCACCGTGTTAGCCAGGATGGTCTCGATCTCCTGACCTCGTGATCCGCCCGTCTCGGCCTCCCAAAGTGCTGAGATTACAGGCTTGAGCCACCGTGCCCGGCTTGTTTATTTATTTTTTAATTGAGAAGTAGAAATTGTATATATTTGTGGTGTACAACCTGATGTTGTGATACACTATGGAATGGCTAAATCAAACTGTTTTAACATACGCGTCACGCTACATACTTATCATTTCTTTTGTGTGTGGTGAGAACACTTAAAATCTACTGTCTTAGGAATTTTCAAGTATATAATACCTTGTTATCAACTGTAGTCACCGTGATGTACAATAGGTCTCTTGAACTTATTCCTCTTATTTCTCTGAAATTTTGTGTCCTGCGACCAATATCTTCCCAATCTCCCAACCCCCAGCATCTGGTAACCACTATTTCACTCTCTGCTTCTATAAGTTTGACTTTTTTACACTCCACATACACTTAAGTGAGATTATGTATATGTCTTCTGTACCTGGCTTATTTTACTTAATGTAATGTCCTCTAGGTTTATCCATGTTGTTGCAAATGACAGGATTTTATTCTTTTTAAAGCTCAATAATATTTCATGGTGTACATATACTGTTTTTTCTTTATTTGTTCATCTATCAGTGGACACTTAGGTTGACTCCTAACTTGATTCTTGTAATGCTGTAGAACTTGGGAGTGCAGATATCTCTTTGACATACTGATTTCATATCCTTTGGATTTATACTCAGTGTTGGGATTGCTGGATCATATGGTAGTTTTATTTTTAATTTTTTGAGGAACCTCCACGCTGTTTTCCATAATGGTTGTACCAAATGTAGATGCTTGTATATTGTACCTTGTACAGCAGTGTACAACTTTCTCTTTTCTCCACATCCTTGCCAACATTTATCTTTTGTCTTTTTGATGAGAGCCATTCTAACAGGTGTGAGGGGATATCTCACTGTGGTTTTAATTTGCGTTTTCCTGATGTTTAGTGATGTTGAGCATTTTTTCATACACCTGTTGGCCATTTGTATGTCTTCTTTTGTGAAATGTCTATTCAGGCCCTTTGCCCATTTTCATATCAGGTTATTTGTTTTCTTACTATTGAGTTGAGTTTCTTTTATGTTTTGGATCTTAATCCCTTACCACATGTATGGTTTGCAAATATATTCTCCCATTCTGTAGATTATCTCTTCACTCTGTGAAAGGAAAATAAATCTTGGGGCCCCCAAATCACTAAGCTAAAGGGAAAAGTCAAGCTGGGAACTGCTTAGGGTAAACCTGCCTCCCATTCTATTCAAAGTCATTCCTCTGCTCACTGAGATAAATGTGTATCTGATCGCCTCCTTTTGGAAATGCTAATCAGAAACTCAAAAGAATGCAACCTTTTGTCTCTCACCTACCTGTGACCTGGAAGCCCCCTCCCCGCTTCGAGTTGTCCTGACCTTCTGAATGGAACCAATGTACATCCTACATATATTGATTGATGTCTCTTGTCTCCCTAAAATATGTAAAACCAAGCTGTGCCCTGAGCACCTTGGGCACATGTCATCAGGACCTCGTGAGGCTGGGTCACAGGCGTGCATCCTCGACCTTGGCAAAATAAACTTTCTAAATTAACTGAGACCTGTCTCAGGTATTCTAGGTTCACATTTTGGTAACGATGAAGGGATTTTGAGTGGAGGTGCCCCTGACGTTTGACAAATCACCTATCAGTGCTTGGTACTGACTTGAGCTATCTTTATGGCTCAAACCAATGGGACAATTTGCTGAGGCCTGGAAGTATCTCCTCCAAAAAATTCCTGATCTCTCAAAATTTGGTAGAGATATAAAGTTTATTTTGCTGTACGACTCCTGTTTTGGAGTTTTACTTGCTTCCAACACAAGGAAGTCAAGTTTTTCTTGCTTCCATCACAATGGAAGGCAGGCAACTTTTTTACGGAGTTTGAACTCACTTCCAACAGGGAAGATGAGTTTGTGTTTTTTCCTGCTTCTAGGATGGAGGAGAGCAGTCTTCAGCCTGAGACCCATCCCTAGCTAAGTAACTGAATGGAGGTTTGTTTTGGCTAAAGTTAAGATTAACAACCCACTGGTCTTAATTTCTCCTTGCCATTAGAGCGCTCAGTAATCACACACATTGTGTGATCATTTGTTTCACTTAATATTTTTGTTGTTGTTGTTGTTTTGGTCTTTTTCCTTGATCAAGTCTGAAGGAAAGTTCCAAATTATGGGGAACAGGTCCTCTGAACTGGCTAAATTCCACCCCTCCACCAACACACACACAAGGTGATGTGGTGGGGAGAGAAAAATAGCCAGCACAAGGAAAAAAAAAGGAAACATTTTTTATTTTGGCCCCTTAAGGGGCTTTATTTATTTACATAACAGGGCTATGTTTTTGCTAGCCAGTCCAAACTGAAAGAGCAATGGCTGTCGCCCCATGCTGCAGTTTCATCGCTAAGGTTCTGCCTTCTTTTTTTCCACTATGACAGCCTGACTTTGGTTCCTAAATCAAGCCCTTTCTGGTTTGATACTTGGTACTTCTGAAATAGCAGCAATTTGTCCTAGCTAAAATATGGTAATGAGGTTTAAAAAGATTTTTTAAATAGGAGCTCAATGGTTAAAGTCAGCTTAATTGACGATAACATCCAAGATGTGTGTATGTGTGCATGTATGTGTGCATGTGTGTGTATATGTGTGCACGTGTATATGTGTGCATGTGTGTGCATGTGTGCATGTGTATATGTGTGCATGTGCATGTGTGTGCATGCATGTGCATGTATGTGTGCATGTGTGAATGTGTGCATGTGTGTATGTATGCATGTGTATGTGTGTGCATGTGTGTGCAGGTATGTATGTGTGCATGTGTATGTGTGTCCGCGTGTGTGCATGTGTATGTGTGCATGTCTGTATGTGTGCACGTATGTGTGCGTAGGTGCATGTATATGTGCATGTCTGCACGTGTATATGTGCATGCATGTTCATGTGTGTGCACGCATGTGTATGCGTGCATTGTGTGTGCATGCGTGCATGTGTATGTAGCATGTGCACGTGTGTGCATGTGTGTGCATGTATGTGTATGTGTGCATGCGTGTATATGTGTGCATGTGTGTGTATATGTGTGTGTGTTTGTATTTAACAGGTTTTCATGTTTTTGTTTTTTTCCCTCTCCTAGGACCTTGTCTTTTTTTGAGCAAAAGTTTTTTCTTCTCAGTTGATGGAATTCTGTTTTCTCCATTCACTTCTGCTGTCTCTCCTTTCTCTTGCATGCTCTGCTGCATGAGGGACCTCAAATAGTTTATAATAGCCTGGGGTTCCTTAAAGAAAATGAGGAAGGCACCAGGCTCCCTGTTTTTTTCCTTATGCAATCCCGAGAGTGTAAACAGACAAGTTTGTCTCAGCTGTTAAACTGCTTGCTTTTGTATTGTGTTACCTGATGTTCTGACTAAAATAGCTGTTGTAACAGAGGCTACTCTTGGGTTTTTAAGGAAGACTGTAGTTTAGACACTTAGAAATGTCTTTGATTAAAAATTTTTTTTAAAGTGTACTGTAAAATCATCACGTGTTCTAGCCTCAAGTCTCCCTTTTTGGAGACCCAGGATTCAGTGTGGGCTCTGCTCAGAGCTCAGAGATTCAGTTAAAAGATAGGTAGTTTCCATCTAAATAAAATTGGTCTCTTTATACAATCCTATCATAGATTTCTATAATTTCATGTTTGATTTGGCATTCATCTTTAATCTCCCTCTAGCTCCACCAGATCTTTTCTCTCTGTACCTTGAGATGTAAATTTTGCCATCTGATTTTTCTTCTAAGAATTATTTCCTTCAATATGCAGACTTAGGGCTATTTAGCTGACAACTGCCAGGGTAATGAAACAGATTATCAAGAGTTTGAAAGTCTGAGGTAAGACAAGAAAGGTCTTAGGAATCTATAAGATGTACTTCTATTGGCATGCCTAATACATTGATGTATTTATATGTTGGGTACACGTTTAACTACTAAAAATATATAAAAGATCTCTAATTAATTGGCTTAAAGGAAAATAAAAGCACTTAAATCAAATACTTTATCAGAAAAAAGGAAATACCAGTCAAATGCTTTTTCAAGTTTACATGACTTAAGTAAAATCTTTAATAAATAAGCTAGCTTTAAAATTATTGGTAAAGTAATATTAGAAATGTCTTAAGAATTTCCAGCATACATTTTTCTTTGCATTTATTGATTAAGCAATTTCATACTTATCCCTGCCAAATACTATAAGGTGTCAAAATTTGGCATCAGGATTACAAAACTATAAACCCAGCCCCAAACTGAATGATCTTTGCTTGTGTAATTGTTACTGGTTTAGGGAAAATAGTCATCTTGAATTATTTAGTAAAATTACCATAACTTCTAATCTGTGGCTTTAGTAGCCTAGTCCATAGGCAGAAAGGAGATTTGTTTTGGGAAAGGACAGTTATTGTCTTTGTCTCAAACCTAAACTATAAACTAAGTTCCTCCCAAAGTTACTTTGGCCTATGCCCAGGAATAAATAAGGATAGCTTGAAGGTTCGAAGCAAGATGGAGTCAGTTAGGTCAGATCTTTTTCACTGTCTCAGTTATAGTGGTTTCACAAGTTTAAATGATGACTATCACAGTTTTCACAAATAATCTAGATAAATGATTAAAATAATAATTAGGTAAATTTAATGGGATAAATACTTGTAGGCAAACTTGTCATAATTTAGAATCTAAAGTTAAATTAAACATTAGATATTTCATTATTTGGGTATTTTCCATAAAGATATATTGTAGGAAAACATGTTTTCTAAAAAAAGTCCTTTTAAAAAGGTGAATTGTTTTTGTCTGATTCAAAGCTTATTTAGAGGTTATGTATAAAACAAGGTAAAAGGAAACAGGAAATAATAGAGATGTGAAGAAAGTTTTAGAAATAGTTTTTTTTGGTAAGAAAGCTTAAAGAGAAATAATTTTATATGAGAAAGAATCTTGTATGGTAAATTTTGTCCTAGAATAAAATGACTGGTTGTTTAAGAAAGGGTGTTCAGGATAAATCAGAAAGTCCAAACATGTCATGAATGGTCTGTGTAAGTCACAATAAGTGGATTTATTTTTTGAAAAACCCTTGAATGAGTTCATGCCCATTACAGGATCATGGATAAAGATGGAAGCTGTTAGTTAGCAAACTAACACAGGAACAAAACACCAAACACCCTATGTTCTCGCTCATAAGTGGGAATTGAACAATGAGAGCTCATGGACACAGGGAGGGAAACATCACACACCAGGGCCTGTCGGGGGCTGGGGAGCAAGGGGAGGGAGAGCATTAGGACAAATACCTAATGCACACAGGGCTTAAAACCTAGATGATGAGTTGATAGGTGCAGCAAACCACCATGACACATGTATACTATGTGACAAACCTGCACATTCAGCACATGTAGCTCAGAACTTAAAGTAAAATAAAAAAAAAGAATTAATTCAATGAACTAATAAATATACCAAAAAAGCTTTAAAAGAAAACAAAAAAAGAACCCAGAAAGTTTTATATCATCAAGTTGTCTACAACTAAAGGGAAATTATAATGACCTTTCTAGAGATTGAGTTTAATGTAAAGAAAAATCACTTATATATTAAATAATTGGTTAGAACAATGAAATTTTCTTAAAGGGTTGACTTACTCTTAATAAATTATAAGGTATTTTATTTATTTATTTATTTTTTGAGATGGAGTCTTTCTCTGTTGCCCAGGCTGGAGTACAGGGGCACAATCTCGGCTCACTGCAACCTCTGCCTCCCAGGTTCAAGCAATTCTCCTGCCTCAGCCTCCTGAGTAGCTGGGATTACAGATACATGCCACAATGCCCAGCTAATTTTTTTACATTTTTAGTAGAGATGGGGTTTCACCATACTGCTCAGGCTGGTATTGAAGTTCTGACCTCAAGTGATCTGCCCACTTCAGCCTCCCAAAATGTTGGGATTACAGGCATGAGCCACTGCACCCAACTGATATTTTAATTTTTTAAAATTTTAACCAAAACTTCAATTTTTATTGCATCTCATCATTTTTGGTTTCCTCTCCCCTTTTAAAAGGTGCAAAATAACACTGTCCTTCAACTCATTTTTCAGCTCATGTAAGTTTTTTTTTGCATTGGGTTCTGTTTGTTGTAATGTTTTCTTAAGGGTCTAAAGAAAATGTTTTCTTCCAACATATATTCTGTGCACTGCAGAAGGTCTTTCTTTTGCCTCTTGGTAACTGGACTAACAGATTTTTACGTTTTATCAAAATAATTCCTATGCCATTATTATTAAGTTTTGATTTGCTTAGAAAAAAACTGAGATTAATTTTTTTAAAAAAATTATGGTTATTACATCTGTGTGTCTTTATGTATGTGCTTTTAAAGTCCTTGTGACATTGAGTTTTGGGGCTTTGACTCCTTGGCCCTAAAAGGACACCAAGTCCTGCTAAATCTTAAACACTGACAACAATTAAAGCCTCATCTTCAGGCCTGGTGGGGGATGCCAATCAAAATTAACTGTGTTCCTGAGACACAGGGACAGAAATTAAAGTTATTCAACTCCTCAAGGCCCAGGGACTATTGCAGAAGAAGTGGGTGTGTGAGATTGTAAGGGCTGATTTTGAGAGATAAAATAAGTTCAGTTTCTCTGAACTGAATTTAACCATTAATGTCAAAGACCCACTGATGCAAGACCAGCAAATGGGCCCCCATATCAGATTAACAAGTTTTTCTTGAAGCATTAACTGACACCTTAATAAAGGTTATAAAAGGCTTATGAAGTTATATCTTAGGGTCAAGATGAACATTTTATAGATTGCTTATAAAATTTTAAAAAACAAATTTAATTGGCTTCATGCTGATTTTATTAGGGCTTATTGCTTGGAAAATTAAGTCTCCTCTCTCAAAGAATGAAGGTTTTTGCTTTTTTTTTTTGAAATCCTTGAGTTATCACTCTAAATGAATCACTTATTTTACAATGACCTGTGATCTTATTTTGTGATATCAAGTGTTTTAAACCTATTAGATTCCCTAAAGTCCAAAATGGCATATTTGGCTTGTTTGGTATAAAATGTATACAGGAAGCATTGTCAAATATGAAATGGTGTTTGGTTTTCTTTGGGTTATATTTGTATGAATATGTTATTGGTATGTGTTCCAAAATTATGAGAAACTCCTATAATTCTGATATGACTCAGTATACATTATCAGTAATAACTATAATTGCTATGTGAAATTATTGTATGCCACAGAGGTAACAAACTTCCATGTCAATTGTGTCTTTGACTATGGGTACCCTAAAACCTTTTGTCATCCATGGACAATTGTCTTGTTTTGGTCCTCTTTAGAAAGTGGTTTTATAATCAGCTATAAAATTCTAACAGGCACTTTTGAATGCAGGTTTCTGAAAACTTTGGAGATGGTGACATTAGGATAGAGAAAACCCTTTCAGGACTCCTGGAAAGCTGAAATGTTCATGAATATCAAGCAGAACTGCATGGACTGAACTAGTAGGAAACTGAAGTAGTCTTTTTGACTTTTTGCTTAAAATGTTGCTGATCCTTTGTTTCATTTTTCAGAGTCAAGGAAACTTTTCTTTTGAGCTATTAACAGCTTTTAACCATTAAATATACTCTATGAAGAAAATTTGAAGCATATTTGTTTCTCTCTACCTGATTCTCCAGAATTTGGAAACTGTGAGTATTCTTAACTTATGGCTATATGGTTATTTGCAAAAGTGCAATGTGAATCTGTTTTCATTTGTAATAGGACACAACTGGATAAACTGCTTATTTTACCAAGCCTTTGACTGGAATGGTATGCTTTCCTTTAAGGAATCAAACTTGACTTACAGAGCCAATAAACGCCCTTTGGGAAAACTGGTCTCATTCCCACACAGTCCCTGTACAGGGTTCCTGACCTGTGGTAAGTAAAGAATGTCACTTTTGCACAGGCCCAGGAGCCCCAGGTTATCTTGGGATCTCAAGAGGAGAGGAATTCACCCAACTCATAGGTATTTGATGGTACAAATGCGTGGCTGGGCTTGGCTTTAAAGAAGTCTAATCTGAGATTCCTTCTATGGAACAAAGTTCCATCAAAGCCAATTTAAAATGCCTATGTGAAAAATCATTATTCTTGCTGTACTTTGTACAAATAATCTGGTCAAGTATAACAAAGCAAATCAATCATAACATGATTTGTCTTTGTAAAAATGGGAAACTGCAGAGAGAAACATTATGTTTCAAAAACAATGGTACACCTGTTGTTAGAGTCTAGTCTTGCCTAATGTTTTTCAATTTTTATTATTTTCTACAGTCTGGATAGAATTCTAATTTTTCCTGGCTGCAAGTGAAACTAGTAGGCCTTACAAAACCTAAAAAGTTAGCACCAGGTGGCCCTAGATAGGGTCCCACCCTGCCTAGATAGGGTCCCACCCTGCCTCGATAGTGTCCCACCCTGATAGGGTCCCACCCTGCCAATTCCGGGAAACAACCTCATGAGGTCCCACCCTGCCAATTCCAGGGGTCTCACCCTGCCTCGAAGTTCCCGGAATCATCAACTCCAGGAAAGAACCTCATAAGGTCCTGCTCTAACCAATTAAACCAAGACCCCTTGCTCAGGCTATAGCTAGACCCAATCATTTTGCGCCTTAAGCTTTGTTTGAATTTCGCGCCATAAGCTGTGTTTGAACTTGTGTTAGCCTATATAAACAGCCTGTAACAAGCAGTCGGGGTCCCAGGACCAACTTAGAGCTTGGGACCGTAGCGCGCTAGTAATAAATAACTCTCTGCTGTGAACTTCGTGTCGGTGATCCTTCGCGACGACCCCTGCCCAGGAGGGAATCGAGAGTTCGGTTCCAACACAAGTCTCCAAGATAATGTTTTCAATTTTTTTCTTCTTTCTTTTCCTTATTTCCCGCACTTTTCTTAATTTGAAATCACTGAAAACTAAGCTGTGCTTTCTTAAAGCCTTACAAAACTGACACTAGACAACTTAATGTCTGGAAGAAAATAACAGCAACATTTTACACACATAAGCCACTTTTATACCTGTCTATTGATGTATGGACTTTAGAGTAATGTGACCTATATTGATTTTCCAGGATTGTTCTTTTGTTTATTGTTGCTTTTCTTCATTCCTCCCCCTATTTTCTCTTCATACGACATGAGACTTTACAACCTGCTAAAAATGAGCTTTCCTAATAACTTGGAACCTACCCATTTAGGAATAAACCATCCTAGCCATGAGAGATCAGATGAAACCTGAGACTAGAGACTCATTTTCTTCTAAAATGCTTTCTCCAAAAGATTTTAAAAAGAAAAGGGGGGAAATGTGAAAAAAAAAAATCTTGGGGCCCCCAAATCACGAAGCTGAAAGGTAAAGTCAAGCTGGGAACTGCTTAGGGCAAACCTGCCTCCCATTCTATTCAAAGTCATCCCTCTGCTCACTGAGATAAATGCATATCTGATTGCCTCCTTTGGAAAGGCTAATCAGAAACTCAAAAGAATGCAACCGTTTGTCTCTCCACCTACCTGGAAGCCTCTTCCCCACTACAAGTTGTCCCACCTTTCTGAATGGAACCAATGTACACTAAAATGTATAAAACCTAGCTGTGCCCTGACCATCCTGGGCACATATACTCAGGACCTCCCAAGGCTGTCTTATGGGCTCATGTCCTCAACCTTGGCAAAATAAACTTTCTGAATTATAATTATTAAATACGTGTCTCAGATATTCTGGGTTCCCAACTCTGTTGGTTGCTTTCTTTTTTTGGTGTGCAGAAGGTTTATAGTTTGATATAGTCCCACTTGTTTATTTTTGCTACTGTTGCCTGTGCTTTTGGGGTTATACCCAAAAAAATCATTGCCCAGACCAATATTATGTAGCTTCCCCCTATGTTTTCTTATAGTAGTTTTACAGTTGTAAGTCTTATGTTTATGTCTTTAAGAATCCACTTTGAATTCATTTTTGTATATGGTGTGAAGCAAGGGTCTAATTTCATTCTTCTGCATATCAATATCTAGTTTTCCCAGCACCATTTATTGAGGAGATTGTCCTTTCTTTATTGTGTTTTGTTGGAATCTTTGTCAAAATGCTGTTTTGATTACTATAACTTAAAAATAATTTAAAACAAAATTAATTTTTTTAATTTTAAAAAATCCCCTGGGTTTACCATACTATAACTTTTTAGTAGATTTTGAAATCAGATACTGTGATGCCTCTAGCTTTGTTCCTTTTGTTCAAGATTGCTTTGGCTATTCAGTGATTTTTGTGGTTCTATGTGCATTTTAGGATTTTTTTTCTATTTCTGTGAAAAAGTTCATTGAAATTTTGATAAGAATTGCAATGAATCTGTAGATCACTTATTTTAACAATATTAATTTTATTTTTTTTTTTTTTGAGACAGAGTCTCACTCTGTTGCCCAGGCTGGAGTGCAGGGGCACGATTTTTTTTCTATTTCTGTGAAAAAGTTCATTGAAATTTTGATAAGAATTGCAATGAATCTGTAGATCACTTATTTTAACTATATTAATTTTATTTTTTTTTTATTTTTTGAGACAGAGCCTTGCTCTGTCACCGAGGCTGGAGTGCAATGGCACAATCTTGGCTCACTGCAACCTCCATCTCCCGGGTTCCAGTGGGTTCACACCATTCTCCTGCCTCAGCCTCTGGAGTAGCTGGGACTACAGGCGCCCGCCACCATGCCCACCTACTTTTTTTGTATTTTTAGTAGAGACGGGGTTTCACTGTGTTAGCCAGGATGGTCTCGATCTCCTGACCTTGTGATCTACCTG
Source organism: Colobus angolensis palliatus (assembly GCF_000951035.1). NCBI lineage: Eukaryota > Metazoa > Chordata > Mammalia > Primates > Cercopithecidae > Colobus > Colobus angolensis. The sequence continues at coordinate 4,229,495 of NW_012116488.1, forward strand.
CCTTGGCCTCCCAAAGTGCTGGGATTACAGGCGTGAGCCACCACACCCGGCCCAACAATATTAATTATTTAAATCCGTAAACATAAATATCTTTCCATTTGTTTGTGTCTTTAATTTTTTATCAATGTTTTAATTTTTAGATTACAGATCTTTTATCCCCCTGGGTTAAATTTATTTCTAAGGATTTTTTTTTTTATAGCTATCATAAGTGGGGTTGTTTTCTTGATTTCTTTTTCAGGTAGCTTTTGTTAGTGTTTAGAAACACTACTTATTTTTGTATGTTTACTTTGTATGCTGCAATTTTACAGAATTTATTAGTTCTAAGAGTTTTTTGGTGGAATCTTTAGGATTTTCTACATAGAGGATCATGTAGTCTGCAAACAGACAATTTAACTTTTTCCTTTCTAGTTTGAATGGTTTTTCACATCTTTCTCTTGCATCATTGCTCTGGCTAGGACTTCCAGTACTCTGTTGAATAGAACTGGTGAGAGTGGGCATCCTTGTCTTATTCCTGATCTTAGAGGAAAAGATTTACTGAGAATGCTGTAGCTATGGGTTTGTGTATATGGGCTTTATTGTGTTAAGGTAAGTTTCTACACTTGATCTTAGCCAAAAGGCCGAGAAGCGATGGGGTAAGTTTCTTTTAGGTCTAATTTGTTGAGAATTTTTAGGATGAAAAGATGTTGAATTTTGTCAAATGTCTTTTCTACATCTATTGAGATGATCATATAGCTTTGTCCTTCATTCTGTTAATATGATGTATCACACTTATTGATTTGTATATGTTGAACCATACTTGCATCCCAGGGATAAATCCCAGTTGATCATGGTGAATGATCCTTTCAAAGTGTTGTTGAATTCTGTTTGCCAGTATTTTATTAAGGATTTTTGCATCTATATTCATCAGGGGTGTTGGCCTGTAATTTTCTTTTCTGTGGTGTCCTACTTGGCTTTGGTATCCAGGTAATGCTGGCCTTATAAAATGGGTTTGGAAGTATTCCCTCCTTTTCAATATTTTGGAATAGTTTGAAGATAATTAGTATTAGTGTTCTTTAAATGTTTGATAGAATTCAGCATTGAAACCATCAAGTCTCAGTGGAAAAGTCTCAAACGTGAGACTTTTTATTACTGATTCAATCTCCTTACTCATTAGTAATCTGTTCAGATTTTTAATTTATTCGTGATTTAGTCTTGGCATATTGCATGTGTCTGGAAATTTATTCATTTCTTCTAGGTTATCCAATTTGTTGGTCTACAAATGTTCATAATGTACAAATGTTCATAAATATTCTCTCTCTTTTTTAGATGGAGTCTTGCTGTGTTGCCCAGGCTGGAGTACAGTGGCGTGATCTCAGCTCACTGCAAACTCTGCCTCCTGGGTTCATGCCATTCACCTGCCTCAGCCTCCCAAGTACCTGGGACTACAGGTGCCCACCACCACACCTGGCTAATTTTGTTTTTGTATTTTTAGTACAGATGGGGTTTCACAGTGTTAGCCAGGATGGTCTCGATCTCCTGACCTTGTGATCCACCTGCCTTGGCCTCCCAAAGTGCTGGGATTACAGATGTGAGCCACTGTGCCCTGCCCATAATAGTCTCTTTTAATCCTTCATACTTGTGTGATCCAGTTGTAATGTATCCTCTTTCATTTGTTATTTTATTTATTTTAGTCTTCTCTTTTTTCTTACTGTAGCTAAAGGTTTGTCAATTTTATTCCTCTTTTCAAAAAACAAATCTTTGTTTTGTTGATCTTTCTATTGTTCTTCTAGTGTTTATTTCACTTATTTCAGCTCTGATCTTTACTTTACTTTCCTTTCTTCTATTGTCTTTGGGCATAGTTTGTTCTTTTTCTAGTCCTTTGACATGTAATGTGAGGTTGTTTATTTGGGATCTTTCTTTTTCTTTTTTGATGTAGGCATTTGTTGCTCTTAGGATTACTTTTGATATGTTGAACTTCCATTTTCTTTTATCTTAAGATATTAAAACAATTATCCTTTTAATTTCTTCTTTGACCCCTTGTTTAGGAGCATGTTGTTTCATTTCCACATGTTTGTGAATTTCCTAAAATTTCTTCTATTATTAATTTCTAGTTTTACACCATTGGGGTCTGAAATGGTTTCAGTCTTCATAAATTTGTTAAGATTTGTTTGGTGGACTAACATATGGTGTATCCTAGAGAATTTTCCATGTGTATGTTCTTGAGAAGAATGGGTATTCTGCTGCTGTTGAATGAAATGTTCTATGTAGGTTGGTGCAAAAGTAATTGTCGTTTTTGTCATTAATGCAATTACTTTTGCACCAACCTAAAATATGTGTCTGTCTGGTTCATTTGATCTAAAGTATAGTTAAAGCCAATGTTTCCTTATTGATTTTCCATCTGGATGATTTGTCAATTGTTGAGAGTGTAGTATTGAAATTCCTTACTATTATTGTAGTGCCATCTATCTCTCTCTTCAGATCTATTAATATTTGCTTTATATATTAAAGTGGTCTGATGTTGGATACCTATGTATTTATAGTTGTTATATCTCCTTGATGTATCAATCCCTTTATATCGTTACATAATGACCTTCTTTGTCTCCATTTACAATTTTTTAGCTTAAATTCTATTTTATCTGTTATAAGTATAACTATCCTGCTCTCTTTTGGTTTTCACTTGCATGAATATTTTTTTCCATCCTCTCACTTTCAATCTGTGTGTCTTTTTAGGTTAAGTGAATCTCTTGTAGGCAGCATATAGTTGGGTCTTTAAAAAAAACCCATAGAACATTCTGTTTTTTGATTGGATATTTTAATCTATTTCCACTCAAGGTAATTATTGATAGGTAAGGACTTACTACTGCCATTTTGTTAATTGATTTATGGTTGTTCTGTGGAGTTTTTGTTTCTTTTCTTCCTCTCTTGCTGTCCTCCTTTGTGATTTGATGATTTTCTATAGAGGTAGGCTTTGATTTCTTTCTTTCTTTTTTGTGTATCTACTATAGGTTTTTGCTTTGTATAAAACATCTTATAATAGGCTGTTTTAAGCTAATAACAACTTAACTTTGCATACAACAACTCTAGACTTCACCTCCCCACATTTGATGTTATTGATGTCACAATTTGCATCTTTTAATATTGTATATCCTTTATCAAATTAATATAACTATATTTCAAAACAATTTTGTCTTTTATCCTTTATACTCACAAAATAAGTAATTTACACACCACCATTACAATGTTAGAGTATTCTGAATTTGACTGTGTACTACATACTTTTACCAGTGAGGTTTTTGCTTTTGTATGTTTTTATGTTACTAATTAGCATACTTTTGTTCAGCTTGAAGAACTCCCTTTAGCATTTCTTGTAAGACAGGTCTGGTGGTGATAAACTCCCTCAACTTTAATTTGCCTTGGAAAGTCTTTATCTCTCTTTTGTTTCTGAAGAATAGCTTTTCTGAGTAAAGTATTTTTGGTTGGAAGTTTTTTTTTTCCCCTTCAGCACTTTGAATATCATCCCACTCTCTCCTGGTCTGTAAGGTTTCTGCTGAGAAATCCACTGTTAGCCTTACTGGAACTTCTTTACATGTGATTTGTTTCTTTTCTCTTGCAGCTTTCAGGATCCTCTCTTTGTCTTTGGTTTTTGACAAATTGATTATGTCTCGGGGTAGTCTTGTTTTGATTGAATCAGATTGGAGATCTTTAACCTTCCTGTACCTGGATATTTATATTGCTCCCCAGGTTTGGAAGGTTTTCTGCTATTATTTCTTTAAATAAGTTTCCTTCTCCTTTGTTTCTGTCTTCTTCTTCTTGAACTTCTATAACATGAACATTTGCTCTTTTGATACTCTCCCCAAAGTCCCATAAGTTTTCATCATTCTTTTTCACTCTTTTTTCTCCTCTGACTGTATGTTTTCAAATAATCTGTCTTCAAGTTCACAGATTCTTTCTTCTGTTTGATCATTCTGTCACTGATGCTTTCTATTACATTTTAAAATTTCATTCATTGTATTCTTCTGTGTCAGAATTTGTTTGCTTTTTTTTTTTTAAATTTCAATCTTTCTGTTACATTTCTCATTTTGGTCGCTTATTGTTCTTCTGATTTCACTGAATTACTTCTCTGTATTTTTTGAAGTTTGCTGAGCTTCCTAAATTATTTTGAATTTTGAGTTATTTGTTAGTTTTTTTTTCATTTCCTTTTTTTTTTTTTTTGAGATGGAGTCTTGCTGTGTCCCCCAGGCTGGAGTGCAGTGGCTTTTTTTCATTTCTTTCTGGTCAATTTTGGGAGATATTGTGTTCTTTTGTGGGTGATATATCTCCTTGGTTTTGCATGTTTCTTGTTGCCTTTCATTGATGTCTGCATATTTGATGAAGTCACCTCTTGCAGACTTTACAGACTATTTTCACTATGGAAAGACCTTCCCCTACAAGGAGGTAGAAGGGTGCCTGCTGGTGGTGTGCAGTGGTTCTGTCACTAGTGAGAATACAGCTGTGTAGTCTCTGTGCAGCTGTGTCTGATATTGACATGTCTTTCTTTTCCTAGAATAAAAACTACTTGACCATAGTGTATGATTTTTTTTTCACTAATTAAATACTTTATTGAATAAATACAATACCAAATAAAATGCATTCTAAAAAAGTTTTAAAGGCCTTTCTACTCAGGCTAATGACAAACACAACAAAGGCAGATATGCTAGTTTAATATAATTGGCTGATTTTATACAGCACTTATATCTTTTAGTCCACAAGTATATTATTAAATGATAGAGAACATCTAATACAACCATTTCTACAGAACTAGGAAATAAATTTCTAAGAAAGAAAGATTTTACAGACCCCATCTTTTATACCCACCCCAACAGTCTAACTCTAAAGAGGATAAAGCCAATGACTTTCCTCACAAGAGCTCGCAACTAATGTTGCTTTGCTATCAAAATCTGTATTTCTGATCCGTTATGAGCATTGAGACAAGACTCAAATATTCCCGAAGAAAGAAGCACAATGCACGTTGTGATCACCTATTCAGCAACAGCGAGCACTGCATCCAAAACTCTCATCCCAGGAATTAAATAAGGTCAGCCACATTCATGGGCATCCCCTCCACTGTAGTATTGTAGAAAGTCTCAATGTCATGAAGAATCCTCTTGTCTTCTTCAGTAACAAAGTTTATAGCCACACCTTTCCACCCAAATCGACCCCCTCTGCCAAGTCGACTCGCTCTTTATTCAAACAGTGTGCTGTTTCACTTACGATTGCACATCCTAACTTATGTCAGTGCCATTTCTGAGTGCCATCTTGTCATCGACTGCTGCTATTGACTCCTGTGAAAATAGTTTTCATGATTGGTAGGTAGATCATAATTTATGACCAAAGACACTTGTTGCACATCATTCCCACGAACCAACAAGTCAGTAGTGATCAGAACATGACTTGACCCTGACTGGAATTTCCTCATGATAACATCTCTCTCCTTCTGGTCCACGTCACCATGCAGAGCAGAAACTGTGAAGTCTCTGGCATGCATTTTCTCAGTCAGCCAGTCCACCTTGCACCTCATATTGAGAAAAATAACAGCCTGCATAATGGTCAGTGTCTCGTACAAATCACAAAGTGTATCCAAATTCCATTCCTCTCTCTCAACATTAATATAAAACTGTTTGATTCCTTCAAGGGTCAATTCTTCCTTTTTCACCAGAATTCGAACTGGATCTCTCATGAATTTTTTGGTCACTTCCAACACATCAGTTGGGCATTGTGGCAGAAAGCAACACAACCTGAATACTTGTGTTTAGTTTTTGGAAAATCTCATAGATTTGATCCTTAAACCCACGGCTCAACATTTCATCTGCTTCATCCAAAACAAACATTTTGATCAATTTTGGAGAAAGATGTCTTCTGTTTAACATATCAAACACTCTCCCGGTGTACCAACAACAATATGTGGTGCTTCAGCCTGCAGTTTTTGCATTTCATTTCGAACATTTGTTCCACCAGTGCAGGAATGACAAGTTGCTCCCATATAGTCTCTAAGTGCCAGAATTACCTTTTGGATCTGTTGAGCCAGCTCTCTGGTGGGGGCCAATACTGATGCTTGGGTCTCCTTGAACTCAATCTCCAACGGTTGCAGGATGGAAATAGCAAGTGTGGCTGTCTTGCCAGTACCTGACTGAGCTTGAGCAATTACATCATACCTTGAAAAAAGTAGGAAACATATTTACCGATCCCACATCAAATTGTCACTTCTACTTCATACCATGTATTCCATTTGGAACATGAATTATGCCCAAATAATCAAGAGATCAGCAATGAGTATTCTCTTCATCTCAGGTCAATCCCAGAAGATGATTGCCATCATTTCACACAGTGTATGGTTTTAATATACATTTGTTTTTTCCATCTCTCATAAGAAATGGAAACTGTTCATTTCTTTTTTGAAATAAGAAAGTTTTGATATTAAGGTGTGTTAGCATCATAAATTGAATTGAGAAAATTTCTAATTTTTTTTTCCTGTGGCTTGGAATACTTTGACTAACATAAAAATTATCCTTATTGGAATGTAAGCTAAAACTAATTTGTAAAATCATTTTGGCCTAGAACACTTTTATAGGGGATGCCATCATTTAGGTATTTTAAGCATTAAAATTAATTTGAACCTAGGCTTCTGGTAAACCTGAAATCTAGGTAATTTATCTCCTCTTTTGAAGACAGCCAGAAAAGCTAAATAAAAAATCTACTTGAAGGTATTAGGACATAATAAAATAGTGAAGAAATACTGGCCCCAAATTTGACAGAAGTGACAAACCATTTTGGGTTGCTTCTCCTCTCAGAAGAAACTGCCAATTCAGTGTGGGAGGTACTGAGAGGCTGAATGATGCTTTTTTGGAAAGTAATATGTCTTTTATAGTCTGCTTTTGATATTTTCTCTTTTTCTTTCATTTTCTGCAGTTCTACCATGCTATATCCAGGTATGCATTTCTTGTACTTTTTCTGCTCGGGTTTTCTTAAATCTGTGCTTGCTCTCTTTCAACACTTTGAGTAAATTCTAGGGTGTTATCTCTTCCATTATAATTTGATTCCATTAACATGTATTGTGCAATTATTGTTTTGCCCCCTCACCCATGTGTTTTCTTTACATATATGAAGAAGGTCGACATATGCCTCAGTCTTTCTTTATCTTCTCTTTCTTTTAGCAGCTTTTCTGGTTTTCCCTTATTCTTTTTTTGTCCTCATTATGCCCCCAAATTCTCTATTCTTTTATTCCGTGCTTTATTCTGGGTTCTGTCTCCCAGCCCATCTTTAGCCCAGTCTAACTAACTATTAAACTAATCAATTAAGTTTGTAATTTCAGTTATTTTATTATTATTTAGTTATAGGATTTTTACTCGGTTTTTGTCTTAGCCAGGGTTCCCTAGTGATTGGATTCCACTGAATTTTGTGCTCTACAAAAAGATATGGCAAAGCCCCAACCCCCAGTGCCTCAGAATGTGACCGTATTTGGGTATTCCGTCAACATGAAGTTATTAAGATGGATCATAATTCCATATGACTGGGGTCCTTCCTTAAAAAAGGGGAAATGTGGACATAGATGGACAGACATACAGGGAAGATGACAGGAAAACATGCAGGTGAGAACGCCATGTGAAGATGGAGGCAGAGATGGGAGGGATGCAGCCAGAAGCTGAGGAATGTTGGGGGCCACCAGAAGCTGAAGAATGTTGGGAGCCACCAGAAGCTGGAAGAGACAGGAAGAATTCTCCTTAGAGGCTGCAGAGGGAGCACAGCCTGGCTGATTGCTTGATTTTGCACTTCCGCTTCCAGAACCTTGGGACAATGAATTCCTGCTGTGTGAAGCCCTCCAGCTGTGGTGCATCCTCATGGCCTCCCTGGGTAACAGATCCCCCTGGAAGGCAGAGTGCCAGGCAAGGACAATGCTCCTGTTTTATTAGAGAGTGAAATCCAGGGGGCGCAGTGAGGAAGAAGGGAAGGGACACAGATATGGCAGAGACAGGGCTGCAGACAAGTGTGACTGATGACTGCTTCTCAGAGACATACCGTCTAAGAGGCTGTAAAACGGCCGGGTGTGGTGGCTTAGGCCTGTAATCCCAGCACTTTGAGAGGCCGAGGCGGGCGGATCACCTGAGGTCAGGAGTTCGAGACCAGCTTGACCAATATGGTGAAACCCCATCTCTACTGAAGAAAATACAAAAGTCAGCTGGACGCAGTGGCGGGTGCCTGTAATCCCAGCTACTCGGGAGGCTGAGGCAGAAGAATCACTTGAACCCGGGAGTTGGAGGTTGCATTGACCCGAGATCGCGCCATTGCACTCTAGCCTGGGAGACAGACGGAGACCCTGTCAAAAAAAAAAAAAAAAAAAAAAAAAGGCCGTAAAATGACAGCTTCTCAGCACATTCTGTTCAGGAGGAGGAATGGGGAATAATTTATTTACCAGTCAGTGCCAAATCCCATTTATCAGGGGTTCACCCCGTGGAGCATGAATACACGTTACTGGGTGGCACAGGCGTGGGTGCTGAGTGAGTCCTGGGGCGTTTCTTGCCTTCTTGGCAACAGGGAAGGACCGAGGTAGGAGACAAGCGGCATTCACCGCAGGCTTGGGGTGAAATGTGCTGCCCACTCCCTGTGGAGTCAGACATTGCCCACACAGAACGGGTGACCACCGGGGTGGTGGAAGCAAAACAGATGGCTGCTATGGATCGAATGTTTGTGTTCCTTCGACATTCACGTGTTGAAGCCCTAACCCTCAATGGGAGAAAATTAGGCTGAGATAAGGTCATGAGAGTGGAGCCGCCATGATAGGAAGGATGAGACCCCTCTTCTAAGAAGAGCCCTGGCTCTCCACCATGTGCGGACACAGCAAGAAGCTGGCCATCTGCAAACCCCCAAGAAGGCCCTCAGAAGGAAATAAATCTACCGACACTTTGACTTTGGGCTTGTCAGCCTCCAGAACTGTGCAAAATAAATCTGTTATGTAAGCCACCCAGCCTGTGGAATTTTGCTAGGGAGCCCTGAGGCGGCCAACACACAGCCAACGGCTCCAGAACAAGGAGACCGAGCGAGTCTGCCCAGGTCTTAAGAGGCACAGGATGCAACTTTCGTTTTTCTTTCTTCTTCTGTTTTTTTTCTTTTTAACAGTTTTTAGATCTCTGCCAAAATTCTCAATCTTGTCTTTTTCCTCCATAAACAAAGAATGCATATTTATTTTGAGATCTGTGTATCATAATTTCGTTATCTGGGTGACCGTGGACCATTCTGTTTTGTTTGCCCAAACAGTCCATCTTGTCTCCTTGTGTGATAGGGCATCCATTGGCATATTGTAGAAATACATCAAGATGTAGGAGGTCTCCCTCCAGGTGTGAGATAAGTTGGCTCTGTCAGGCACCAGGGGGCACCAGAACTCTATGGTTGCCTTAATCCAGTTTTAGGAAGTGTGATGATTCAAAGGCGCACTTTACTTCCCCAACTCAGCAAGCCTGGAATGCCTCTAGGTTGCCCTTACACCAAGGCCAGGAGTCCCCACCCCAAGCAAGAGAGGTCCCAGAGCCTACCTTTGGTGGGTCCTGCACTCCTACCCCTTTCCCTTATGCTTGTAGCTGAGTTTCAACAGAAATAAAGGAAGTCAGCAGCATTAGAACAACGTTTTTAGAGTGCTGCAAGAAAAATAGCTGCTAAACTGGGATTTTCTATGAAAAGAAAATATCCTTCAAAACTAAAGATAAAGATATCTTCAGATAGATGTTTGGCATGAGAAGAACTACACTAAAGAGAATACTTCCAGAACCAATACAATTGGGTTTTGCAAAGAAGAAAATACTAAAAGGTATCTTCAGGTCAAAGGATGAACCCAGGTGAAAGGTTAGAAATGCAGGAAGGCATGAAGTAAGAAATCTAAACGAATATACAGCCGAGTGTGGTGGCTCACTCCTGTAATCCCAGCAATTTGGGAGGCTGAGGCAGGAGGATTATCTGAGGTCAGGAGTTTGAGATCAGCCTGACCAGCATGGTGAAATCCAATCTCTACCAAAAATACAAAACTAGCCAGGCTTGGTGGCACATGACTGTAATCCCAGCTACTTGGGAGGCTGAGGCAGGAGAATCACTTGAACCCAGGTGTGGAGGTTGCAGTGAGCTGAGATTGCACCATTGCACTCCAGTCTGGGCAACAAGAGTGAGACTCTGTCTCAAAAAAAAAAAAAAAATAAAATAAAATAAAAAATTCATAGCATAGGACAATGACATCTTGTTGGGTTAAAAATATGAATAGAATGAAAATGTGTGGCAACTTGGCCTATAATTTGTGAGAGAATAGATGGAGTAAAAATGTTGTAAGATTTTTTGCATTCTCATAAAAGTATTTATTATTAGACTTAATAAGTCCAGAAGCATGTTATAATTAATCTCTAAGGCAACTATTAAAAGAATAATACAAGATTGCATAACTTTCAAGCTCATAGGACAAAAAAATGGAAAAATAATGCCAGGCGCATTGGCTCACACCTATAACTCCAGCACCTTGGGAGGCCAAGACAGGAGAACTGCTTGAGGCCAGGAGTTCTAGACCAGCTTGGGCAACATGGTAAGATCCTGTCTCTACAAAAAGTTAAAAAAAAATTAGCTGGGTGTAGTGGTTCACGCCTGTAGTTCTAGCTACTTAGGAGGCTGAGATAGGAGGATCGCTTGAGCCCAGGAGTTCGAGGATACAGTGAGCCATCTTCATGCCACTGCCTTCCTGCTTGGGTAACAGAGTGAAATCCCATCTCAAAACAGACAAGCAAAAATGGAATAAAAATAATTCATTCAAAGTAGATAGCCAAAGAGAAAAAGGAATATAGATCAAGTGAAAGATTGTAAAGAATTATTAAGCCCAAATATGTCAGTAATTACTAATACATTTTAAACCAAATATATCAATAATCACATTAAATAAGAATAGCCAGGGACTACTAATGAACATCAAAAAACAGGGATCAGATATATCCTACCACCTGAATCATCCAAAGAATGGACAAAATATATGACATGATGAGAGAATCAGGCACCAAAGGATAGTGATTCTTGAGACATGAGAAATAAATGGGGCAAACCCTATTATTACCCCAGCTTGCTGCCTTGAGAGTTTCTTAGATGGAGCTTGGTGGACTCTCTGAGTTGAGGAGATGGAGCTGAGAGTCCAAGGAAGGCGAGGTGCTTCCTAGTGTTAGCAGGACAGGGGACCTGAGAGGAGAGAGCTACACAGAGACAGAACTCCAGAGATCTGGGCAGGGTCTCCTTTGAGTATTTAGCTGGGTGTTGATAGGTGCACGCATGTGAAAAGACTACCAGAGGCTGGGAAAAGAACCACCCAGAGGATTAGAGATAATAGTACTTAGTGCTCACATTGGGCTGGGAATAGTGCCATTTCCAAATAGCTATACTGGACAGCCTTAAATATTCATTGGGCATTGATAGAGCACGCAGAAAGATTTCGCCTCAGGAGTGGGAAGTAATTAGTCCCAGACTGTGTGATGCTCTAGTCTATCTAACAAGTCTTAAAAGGAAGACCCAAAAGGATCACAATATTTCTGAGGACCTCAACAGCATCCTGAAACAAAGTTGAAGGCTCTTTATGGGATTGAGAAAATATCTAGCACTTAACCAGATAAAATTCACAATGTTAGTTATCTAAGCAAAATTAACAGGCATGCAAAAGAGCAGAAAAATACAATCTACAATGAGGAGAGAAATTAACTAAATCCAAGCCAGAACTGACAATGAATTCAGCAGCATATTAAACAGATTATAAACCGTGACCAAGTGGGATTTATTCCTAGAATGCAAAGATGCTTTAACATATGAAAATTGATCAATATAATGCACAACATTAACAGAATGAAGGGAAAAACCCAACATGATCATCTCAATTGGTCCAGAAAAAGCACTAGACAAAATTCAACACACTTTCATGATAAAAACATAAAAAACTAGGGATAGAAGGAAATTACCTCAACATAATAAAATCCGTATGTAAAAAACTCACAGTGAATGTCATACTCAATAGTGAAATAGTAAAAGCTTTTTATCTAAGATCTGGAATAAGGTGAAGATGCTCCTTTTGTCATTTCTGTTCAACATAGTTACTGGAAATCCTAGCCAGAGAAATTAAGCAACAATAACAAATAAGGCAATTTAAATTAGAAAAGAAGTAAAATGATCTGCTTCTATATGATATGGTCTTGTACATAAAAAATCATAAAGATTTCACCAAAAAACCTTTCAGAACTAATAAATCCAGCAAAGAATGGGATACAAAGTCAATGACCAAAAGTCGGCTGCATTTCTATATTTCTATACACTAACATTGAATAATCTAAAAAGAAAATTAAGAAAATAATTCCATTTGTAATAGCATCAAAAAAAAAAATACTTAAGAATTAACTTAACCAAAGAAGTGAAAGACTTGTACAATGAAAACTACAGAATATTGCTGAAAGAAATTAAAGACATAAATAAATAAAAGTACATCCTGTGTTCATGACTGGAAGAATTAATATTGTTAATATGTCAATACTACTCAAAATAATCTACAGATTAAATGCAATCTTGATTAAAATCCCAATTATGTTTTTGCAGAAGTAGGAAAAACCCATCCTAAAATTTGTATGGAATCTCAATGGACCCCAACAGCTAAAACAATACTGAAAACAAAAAGAACAAAGCTGGAGCACTCCTGATTTCACTTCCTGTTTTCAAAACTTATTACAAAGCTACAGTAATCAAAACAGTTTAGTCTGGCATAAAGACAAACATATAGACCAATGAAATAGAATACAGAGTCTAGAAACAGACCCTTGCATATATGGTCAAATTAGATTCAGCAAGGGTGTCAGATCACTCAGTAGAGAAAAGGCTATCTTTTCAACAAATGGTGCTGGGAAAACTGGATAGTCACATACAGTAGAATAAAGCTGGACTTTGTATTAGTCTGTTTTGCATTGCTATAAAGGAATATCTGAGGCTGGGTAATTTATAAAAAAAGAGGTTTGACTTATGGCTCTGCAGGTCATATAGAAGCAGGGCACCAGCTTCTGCTTCTGGTGAGACCTAAGGAAGTTTTTACTCATGGCAGAAGGCAAACAGGAGCTAGTGTGTCAAATGACAAGAGAGGGAGCAAGAGAGAGAGGAGGAAGTGCCAGGCTCTTTTTAACAATCAGATCTCATGGTAACTAATAGAGCAAGAGCTCACTCATTACCATGAGGCGGGCACCAAGATATTCCTGAGGGATCTGCCGTCATGACTCAGACATCTCCCGCCAGGTCTCACCTCCAACATCGACGATCACATTTTAGTATGAGATTTAGAGGGGATTAATATCCAAACTATGTCAGATCCTTATCTAAAACGATATACAAAAATTAACTCAAAATGGATTACCTATTTGTAAGGCCTGCAATTATAAGACTCTTAAAAGAGACAGGGCAAAATCTTCATGACATTGAATTTAGCAGTGATTTATTGGATATGACACGAAAAGCACAGGCAACAAAAGAAAATATAGACTTATTAGACTTTATAATAATTGAAAATTGTGTGCATTAACAATCAACAGCTATTTTGCAAATCATGTATTTGATAAGATATTAATGTTCAGAACATATACAGAACTCCTCAAACTTAAGACAAACAAAACCAAACAACCTGCTTCAAAAAATGGGCAAAAGACTCGAATAGATATTACTTTAAAGAAGATATACAGATAGCCAGTAAGCACACGAAAAAATGCTCAACATAACTAATCATTGGGGAAATGCAAATCAAAATTACGATGAAATACCATCTCACACCCATTACATGGCTATTTTAAAAAAACACAAAATGACAAGTGTTGGCAAGAATGTGGAGAAATTAGAGCCCTTGTACCATCTCGGTGGGTATGTAAAATGGCACAGCCACTGTGGAAAACAGCATGGCAAGTTGTCAAAACACTAAAAATAGAATTACCATTTGATCCAGCAATTCCACTTCTGGGTATATATCTAAAATAACTGAAAGTAGATTCACAAAGAAATGTTTATATAACCTTGTTAATAGCAGCAATATTCACAATAGCTGAAATGTGGAAGCAAGCCAAGTGCCCATTGATGGATGAATGAAGAAATAAAATGTCTAAGGTTGTCCCTTGGTATACTTGAGGGATTGGTTCCAGGACCTCCTGTGGATAACAGAACCCACAGATGTTCAAGTCCCTGATGTAAAATAGTGTAGTATTTGCATATAACTCATATACATCTTCCCATGTACTTTAAATCATCTCTAGATTACTCGTAATACCTAATATAATGTAAATGTTATAGAAATAGTTATACTGTATTGTTTAGGGAATAATGACAAGGAAAAAGTCTGTGCATGTTAAGTACATATGTAATTTTTTTCAAATATTTGTATCTGTGGTTGGTTGAATTCATGCATGCAGAACCCATGGATATGGATGAACAACTGTATACATATAATGAATTATTATTTGGCTTTTAAAAGGAAGGGAATTCTGATATATGCTACAAAATGGATGAACTTTGAGAACATTATGCTCAGCAAAATAAGCCCATCACACAAAGACAAATACTATATGATTCCACTTATATGAAGTACTTAGAGTGGTCAAAATCACAGAGACAGAAAATAGGATGGTGGTTGCCAGGGGCTAGAGGAAGGTGGAAATGGGGAGTTACTGTTTAATGGATATAGAGTTTTAGTTGTACACAATGAAAAGAGTTCTGGAGATGGATGGTTTCACAACATTGAAAATGTATTTAATACCACTGAACTGTATACTCGAAAATTGTTGAGATGGTAAATTTTGTGTTATCTGTATTTCACCACAAGGAAAAAATGGGAAAAATAGTTAATACTGAGAAGCACTTTTAGCAGAAGCTGGAGGCAAGCTCTGACAGAGAATCTGATAGGGTATTTTCTTTTTCTAACAGGAACAAAGATAGTAACCTTTCATTTTATGGAACATTGTGCACCAATAAAACATTTCACTTACAATAAACCCAAATAAAAGAAAAGAGCATCAGTGAGCTCTAGGACAAATTCAAAGTGGTCTAATATATGAGTAATATGGATAATTGGAGTTCTCAACAGAAAAAACATTTGAAGCAATAACAGCTAAATGCTTTTCTAAATTTGATAAAAACTGTAAACTCACCTAAGAAACTTAACGAAGTCCAAGCACAAGAAACCTAAGGAAAACTATTCCAAAGTACATCATAATGAAATTACTCAAAATCGATGATAAGAGAAAAATCTTAAAAGCAGCCAGAGGAGAGCCAGTCTTGGTAGTGCACATCTGTAATCCCAGCTACTTGGGAGGTTGAGGTGGGAGGATTGCTGGAGCCCAGGAGTTCAAGACCAGCCTCAGCAACATAGTGAAACTCCATTCCCCCAAAAATAAGAAGAAGAAAAAAAAGCAGCCAGAGGTAGGGGGTAGGAAATTATGTACGCAGGAAAAAAGAGAAAAATAATAGCACATTTCTTATTGGAAACAGTGAGGAAAAAGCAGAGACAGTGGAGCAACATCTTTGAGGTACTAAAATAAAAAACCTGCAGCCTAGAATTCTATCTTAGTGAAAATATCTTTTAAAATGAGGGTAAAATAGTCTGGGCTCGGTGGCTCACGTCTGTAATCCCAGCACTTTGGGAGGCCGAGGCAGGCGGATCACTAGGTCGGGAGATCGACACCATCCTGGCTAACACGGTGAAACTCCATCTCTACTAAAAATACAAAAAAGTAGCTGGGCGTGTTAGCGTGCGCCTGTAGTCCCACCTACTCGGGAGGCTGAGGCAGGAGAATGGCGTGAACCTGGGAGGCAGAGCTTGCGGTGAGCTGAGATCACACCACTGCACTCCAGCCTGGGCGACACAGCGAGACTAAAGAGGGTAAAATAAAAAGTTTTTTTAGAAATACAAAAGCTGAAGGAGTTCATGACCAACAGACCTGTACTACAGGAAATGTTAAAGAAAATGTCAAATAGAAGGAAAATCGTACCATGTAGAAATATGGATATACATCAAGGAATGAAGAGTATCTTAAATGGTAACTACATGGTAAATATATAAGATTTTAAAAATTGTTTACATATCTTAAAAATAAAAGAATGACAACCTATTGTTGGTTTTATGCATTTATTAAAGAAAAATGTATGATAAGAATAGCACAAAGGTCATAAGGAGAAAATAGAAGCATACTAGTGCAAGTTTCTTATATTATACATGAAATGGTATAATAGCTATCATTAAAGGTAGATTGTGATAAATTAAAGATGTATTCTATAATTCTGAGAGCAATCACAAAAATAATAGAACAATGAGACCTACCAAGCCAAAAAAGGAGATAAAAACGATATAATAAAAAATATTCAAGTAATCCAAAAGAAGGCTGAAAAGAGGGCGAAGACAACAGAGAACAGATGGAACTAATGGAAAACAAATAGCAGGATAAGCTTAAGTCTAATCAAAACTGTAAATACATTAAATGTAAATGATCTAAACTGTCAATTAAAAGTTAGAGACTGGATAAAAAAGCCAGCCAAGGCCAGGCGCGGTGGCTCAAGCCTGTAATCCCAGCACTTTGGGAGGCCAAGACGGGCAGATCACGAGGTCAGGAGATCGAGACCATCCTGGCTAACATGGTGAAACCCCGTCTCTACTAAAAAAATGCAAAAAAACTAGCTGGGCGAGGTAGCAGGTGCTTGTAGTCCCAGCCACTCGGGAGGCTGAGGCAGGAGAATGGCGTAAACCCGGGAGGCGAAGCTTGCAGTGAGCTGAGACCCGGCCACTGCACTCTACTCCAGCCTGGGCGACACAGCGAGACTCCGTCTCAAAAACAAAAAACAAACAAACAAAAAACGAGCCAAGCATCTTCTGTCTATACAAAATGCACTTCATTTTATTTTTAATTAATTATTTTAAAATTTTAACTAATTAAATAAAGACAGGTTCTCACTATGTTGTCCAGGCTGGCCTTGAACTCCTGGACTCAAACAGTCCTCTCACTTCAGTCTCCTGAGTACTGGGACTACAGGTGTGCACTACCACACCTGGCTCAAAATGCACTTTAGATACAGAAATAGATTAAAAGTAAGAAAATGAAAAGCAATATGCCATGCTAACACTATTCAAAATAAGCCTGGAATAACTAGATTAATATAAAAAAAAGATTTAAGGCAGGTTTTTACCATGGATAAGGACACTAATTTCTTTCTCTCTCTCACTCTTTCTTTTTTTTTTTTTTTTGAGACAGGGTCTCGCTCTGTCACCCAGGCTGGAGTGCAGTGGTGCGATCTCAGCTCACTGCAACCTCCACTTCCTGGGTGAAGTAATCCTCCAGCCTTAGCCTCCTGAGTAACTGGGACCACAGGCATGAGCCACCACACCTGGCTCATTTTTATATTTTTTGTAGAGATGGTGTTTCTCCATGTTGTCCAGGCTGATCTCAAACTCCTGAGCTCAAAGTGCTCCACCCACCCTAGCCTCCCAAAGTGCTAGGATTACAGGTGTGGGCCACCACAACTGACCAGGAAACTAATTTCATAATGATAAAGATTTCAATTCACCAAGAGAAAAAAAAAATTCTAAATGTTAATGCACCTAACAAAAGAGCTCTAAAATGCATGAAGAAAATCTGATAGAACCACAAGGAGAAATAAACACAGTGAAAATCAGAGATTTCAATACCTCTTTTTCAATAATTTTTCAGAGTAATTAGTATGAATATGAAAACTTGAACAATGCTGTTGATAACTTGAACCAATTGACATTTATAGGACACTCTACTCAACAACAGGAGGACACACTTTTTTAAAATCCAGAAGGTTCACCATATTTGACTATATTGTGAGCTATAAAACGAATCTCAACATATTTAAAATGATTCAAGTCATACCAATACAGGCATACCTCAGAGGTATTGTGGGTTTGGTTTCAGATCACCACAATAAAGCAGATATTGCAATAAAGTGAGTCACATGACTTTTTGGGTTTCCCTGAACAAATAAAAGTATGTTTACACTATTCTGGAGCTTTCAAGTATGCAATAGTGAGAGGTGACAATGTGCTAGCAGCCCTCACTCTCAGCACATCCTTGGCCTCCGGCCTTGGTGTCCACTCTGGCAGCGCTTGTGGAACCCTTCAGCCCGCCATGGCACCATGGGAGCCCCTCTCTGGGCTGGCTGAGGCCGGAGCCTCCTCCCTCTGCTTGCTGGGAGGTGTGGAGGGAGAGGCCCAGCGGGAATCGGGGCTGCGCTCACGGGCTGGTGTGAGTTCCGGCAGGTGCTGGTGCGGGCTCCCTGGGCCTCACACACGGAGTGGCCCAGGGCAGTGAGGGTCTTAGCACCCGGGCCAGCAGCTGTGGAGGTTGCACTGGTCCCCCAGCAGTGCTGGCGCTCCCATACCGCACTCAAATTCTCACTGGGCCTTAGCTGCCTCCCCGTGGGGCAGGGCTCTGGACCTACAGCCTGCCATGTCTCCTCCTCCCACTGTGGTGGGCTCCTATGGGGCCTGAGCCTCTGTGACTGGTGCTGCCCCCTGCCCCGTGGCGCCTGGTCCCATGGACAGCCCAAGGGCTGAGGAGTGCAGGTGTGACTTGGGACTGGCTGGGCAGCTCCGCCTGCAGCCCCAGTGTAGGACCCACTGTATGAAGCCAGCTGGGCTCCTGAACCGGATGGGGACTTGGAGAACTTTCATATCTAGCGGGAGGATTGTATGTGCACCAATCAGCATTCTGTATCTAGTTAACCTAGCGGAGACTTGGAGGACTAGCACTCTGTGACTCTGTGTCTAACTCAAGGATTGTAAATGCACCAATCAGCACTCTGTGTCTAGCTCAGGGTTTGTGAATACAGCATTTGGTACTCTGTAGCTAACCTAGTGGAGACTTGGCAGACTAGCACTCTGTGACTCTGTGTCTAGCTCAAGGACTGTAAATGCAGCAATCAGCACTCTGTGTCTAGCTCAGGGTTTGTAAATACACCAATTGGTACTCTGTATCTAGCTACCTCTGTGTCTAGCTAACTAGCACCCTGTGACTCTGCGTCTACCTCAAGGATTGTAAATGCACCAATCAGCACTCTGTCAAAATGGACCAATCAGCGCTCTGTAAAATAGACCAATCAGCTCTCTGCAAAATGGACCAATCAGCAGGATGTGGGTGGGGCCAGATAAGGGAATAAAAGCAGGCTGCGCGAGCCGGCAGTGGCCACCTGTTCCCGTGACATGGAATGCTGTGGTAGGTTTTTTCTTTTGCTCTTTGCAATAAATGTTGCTGCTGCTCACTGTTTGGGTCCACACTGCCATTATGAGCTGAAACACTCACCGCGAAGGTCTGCAGTTTCACTCTTGAAGCCAGCCGGATCATGAACCCACCGGGAAGAATTAACAACTCCAGAGGTGCTGTGCTTAAAAGCTGTAACACTCACCACGAAGGTCTGCAGCTTCACTCCTGAGAGCGAGACCACGAACCCACCAGAAGGAAGAAACTCTAGACATATATGAAAGTCTGAAGGAACCAAGTCCAGACACACCATTTTTAAAAACTGTAACACTGAAGCCACAAGGGTCCGCGACTTCACACTTTGAAGTCAGTGAGACCAAGAACCCACCAATCTGGGATACAATAGCATGATATGTAAAAAGCAATTTACATATCTTGATTAGAAATACTTTATTCCTAAAAATGCTAACTATCATCTGAGCCTTCAGCAAGTCAATCTTTTTGCTGTTGGAGGATCTTACCTTGATGTTTATGGCTGCTGACCAATCAGAGTGGTGGTTGCTGAAAGTTGCAGTGGTTGTGGCAATTACGTTTTTTTTTTTTTGAGATAGGGTCTCACTCTGTTACCCAGGCTAGCGTGCAGTGGCACAATCATAGTTAACTACAACCTCAAACTCCTGGGCTCAAGGGATCCTCCCACCTTAGCCTCCTGAGAAACTAGGACTACAGGCATGTGCCACTGTGACTGATTTCTTTAATATTTTGTAGAGACAGGGGGTCTCTTTATTGTCCAGGCTGGTCTGGAACTCCTGGCCTCAAGTGATCCTCCCTGTTTGGCTTCCCAGAGTGTTAGGATTACAGGCATGAGCCATTGTGCCTGGCCCAATTTCTTAATGTGAGACAAGAATGAAGTTTGTCACATTGATGGACTTTTCCTTCCATGAAAGATTTCTCTGTAGCATGTGATGGTATTTGGCAGCATTTTACCCACAGTAGAACTTTCAAAATTGGAGTCGGTCCTCTCAAAGCCTGCCACTGTTTTATCGACTAGGTTTATGGAATATTCTAAATCCTCTGTTGTCATTTCAACAGTGTTCACACCACCTTTACCAGGAGTTATTCCATTTCAAGAAACCACTTTGTTTGCTCAGTCATAAGAACCAACTCCTCATCTGTTCAAGTTTTCTCATGAGATTGTAGCAATCCAGTCACATGTTTAGGCTCCACTTGTAATTCTGGTTCTCTTGCTATTTCTACTTTATCTGCAGTTCCTTCCTCTAGTGATGTCTTGAGCCCCTCAAAGTTATCCATGAGGGTTGGGACCAATGTCTTCCAAACTCTTGTTTTATTTTGAGACAAGGTCTCGCTTTGTCACCCAGGAATATGAAGGGCAGTGGTGTGATCTCGGCTCACTGTAGCCTCAAGTTCCTGGGCTCAAGTAATCCTACCACCTCAGCCTCCCAAGTAGCTGGGACTACAGGTGCACGAGTAGCTGGGACCACAGGTGCACAGCACCATAGCCAGCTAATTTTTGTATTTTTGGTACAGACACGGTTTTACTATGTTGTCGAGACTGGTCTCAAACTCCTGGACTCAAGCCATCCATCCTCAGCCTCCCAAAATGCTGGGATTACAAGCATGAGCCACTCGGCCCCGCCCGAACTCCTATTAATGCTGCTATTTTGATCTCTTCCCATGAATCACAAATGTTCTTAATGACATCTAGAACTGTGAATTCTTTCCAGAAGGTTTTCAATTTACGTTGCCAGGATCGATCAGGGGAATCACTACCTATGGCAGCTATAGCATTATGAAATGTGTTTCTTAAATAACAAGACTTGAAAGTCAGAATTACTCTTTGACTCATGGGCTGCAGAATGGATGTTGTCTTAACAGGCATAAAAACATTAATCTTCTTGTACATCTCCATCAGAGCTGTTGGTTGACTACAGGCACTGTCATGAACAGTAGTATATTGAGAGAAATTTGAGCATGGGTCTCAAGAGTGGCTTTAAAATATTCAGTAAGTCATGCTGTAAACGTGCTGTCATCCAGGTTTTGTCGTTCCATCTAGAGAACACAGGCAGGGGAGATTTAGCATAATTCCCTAGGATTTGCAGAATGGTAAATGAACACTGGATTCAACTCAAAGTCACCAGCTGCATTAGGCCCTGCCAAGAGTGTCAACATGTCCTTTGACGTTTTCAGGCCAGCATTGACTTCTCTTCTGTAGCTATGAAAGTTCTAGATGGCATCTTCTGCCAATATAAGGCCGTTTCATTTACATTGAAAATCTGTTGTTTAATCTAGCTGCCTTCATTAATGGTCTTAGCTAGGTCTTCTGAATAACTTGCTGCAGCTTCTACGTCAGGACTTGCTGCCTCACTTTGCACTTTTATGTTATGGAGATGGCTTCTTTCCTTATACTTCATGAACCAACCTCTGCTAGTTTCCAACTTGTCTTCTGCAGCTTCCTCACCTCTCTCAGTGTTCATAAAACTGAAGAGAGGTAGGGCCTTGCTCTGTATTAGGCTTTGGCTTAAGGGAATGTTGTGGCTGGTTTTATTTACTCACACCACTAAAACTTCCTTCATATCAACAATAAGGCTGTTTCACTCTCTTATCCTTTGTGTGTTAACTGGAACAGCACTTTCAATTTCTTTCATGAGCTTTTTCTTTGCCTTCACAACTTGGCTGTTTTTGATGCAAGAGCCTAAGTTTCAGCCTATCTCCGTTTTTGACATATTTTCCTCACTAAGCTTAATTATTTCTAGCTTTTGATTTAAAATGAGAGATGTGTGATTCTTTCTGTCCCTTGAACACTAAAAGGCTTATTACTTAATATCACAGTAGGTTTATTAACTGACTGAATTTCAAAATTGTTGTGTCTCAGGGAATAGAAAGACACAAGGAGAGGGGGAGAGATGAGAGTATGACTGGTCAGTGGAGCAGTCAGAACACGCAACAATTATCGATTAAGTTCGCTGTTTCACACGGATGTAGTTTGTGGTGCCCCCAACACAATTAAAATAGTAACATAAAAGATTGCTGGTTACAGGTCAACATAATAGATATCATAATAATGAAAATTTCTGAAATATTGTGAGGATTACTGAAATGTGACACAGAGACTTGAAGCAAGCACATGCGGTTGGAAAAATTGTGCTGATACAGTTGCTTGATGCAGGGTTGCCACAAAACAACGCAAGATCTGTGAATCTCAATGAAGCAAAGTGCAATGAAATGCGAAATGCCTGTATGCTCTTTCACCACAGTGGAATTAAACTAGAAATCCGTAACAGAAGAATCCTTGGAAAACCCTCTTATAATTGGAAATTAAACAACATACTTGTAAATAATTCATAGATCAAATAAGGTATCAAAACAGACATTAGAAAGTATTGGAAACTGAATGCAAATAAAAACACAACATATTAGATTTGTGGGATGCTGTAAAAGCACCACAGCGGGATGGGGAATTGTAGCAATAAACATAAATTACAAATGATAATTCTCAAATCAATAACCTCTTCTTCCACTTTAAACTAGAAAAATAAGATATTAAACACAAAGATTATAGTATACTGTAAGAGGTATATCATGGCTATCAGATTAATGGTAGCCATAAGGCCCACTTAAGCATCTCACAGGGCTAATGCATGCCATTTAGCAATGTGATGCAGCCTGACTTGGGGATTTCCAACCCAGGGATTTCCAGGAGACAATGCCACCACAGCAAAGATGTAACTTTCATAAACCTTAAAACAAAGCTTACCTTTAGAAGAATAGCTTAAGTTCCCTTTATGAAAGAAACACTTGGAAACTGATGCAGATTAGATGCAGGTATAAGAAAGGCGGAACAATCTTCCAAACCCTGAGAATGGTCTTTAGATGAGTCTCCTCCTGGTCAGTCATTCATCTGATCCCTGACTGTATCTGGTTCATGCCACTAGCCTGCTCCCACAATCAGTCTTAGAAAAGAAGAGTGGTCCAGAAAAAACTGCTTGTGCATCAGACATCAACTAAGACTTATCTTCGGTGCAAATCAAGCAGAAAGGGAGAAGTCATCCCTGTGGAAGCAAGCCAACTAGGACCACCCCAAATGCCCAAACATGACAGACATGTATACGTATAATGATGAGGACATTATTTATAATAGCTCCAAACTGAGACCCAAGACAAAAACCCAACAAAAAATGAATCAAAATTGATCTCGATACTGGAGGTAGCAGATATCAATTTTAAGGTAACCATGATTAATACGCTCAAGAAAACAGAAAAAAGATTGAGAAAACCCTTGAAAAGTTGGTGAATTTCAAGAGAGAATTGAAATCCATGAAGAGTATCAAACAAGCATTCTATAACTAAAAAATACAGTTTCTGAAATATAAGAACTCTCTAGAAGGATTTAACAAAGAATTAGACAAAGCCAATGACAGAATTAATGAAATAGGTAACAGACCAATAGAATGTATTCAAACTGAAACATACAGAGGAAAATATAGAAGGAACATTAGAAGCACGTGAAAAAGAATGAAAGGTTTGACATTTAGTTGAAGTCCTAGATGGGGGTGGGGAAGAAGTGATATTTGAGGTGATACTGCTCAATAATTTTTTCAAAGTTGATGGAAAACATAATTCACAAATTAAAGAAACCCGGTGAATCTTACAGATGCTGGAGATATTTATTAGTTCTGACAGATTTTCAATAAATTCCTTAGATTTTCTACATATGAGATCATGTCATCTGCAGATAGAGATTGTTTTACTTCTTCCTTTCTAATCTGGATGGCTTTTGTTTATTTTTCTTACTTAGTTTCCCTGGCTATAATGTCCTGTGTGATGTTAAACAGAAGTGACAAGAGTGAAAATTCTTGTCTCATTTCTGATCTTAGGGAAAAGCATCCAGTCTTTCACGATTCAGTGTGATATTAGCCAATAGTATGAGTTGGGTTTTTCATAGATGCTTTCATAGATGCTTGTCAGATTGAGGACCCCTCAAAGAGCATCTATGAAACATTCTCATCTATTCCTACTTTGTTGAGTGTGTGTGTGTATGTGTGTGTGTGTTTTATCATTAAAGGGTGCTGGATTTTTGTCAAATGCTTTTCCTGCATCTATTGAGATAATACTGTAGTCTTTGTATTATTATTCTATTCATATGATGTTATATCAATTAATTTCTTAATTAATTAAAACAACTTTGTATTCCTGTGGTAAATCCCACTTGCTTATGGTGGGATCTTTTTTTAGGTGATGAGTTTTGTTCGTTAGTGTCTTGTTGAGGGATTTTGCATCTGTAGTCACAAGATATAGGGGTCCGTAGTTGTTTATCTTGTGATGTCTTTGTCTGGTTATCAGGGTAATATTAATCTCATAGAATCAATTAGGTAGTTTTCTCTCTTCTTCTATTTATCTAAAGAGTTTGTGAAGAATTGGCGCTAATTCTTCTTTAAATGTTTGGTGGAATTCACCAGTGAAGTCATCTGAGTCTTGGCTTTTCCTTGTTGGTGACTTTTTTCATGACTAATTAAATCTCCTAACTTGTTATAGGTCTAGTCAGATTTTCTATTTCTTCTGTAGTCTATTTTGTTAGTTTGAGTCTTTTTAGAAAAATTTCCATTTTATCCAATGTGTCTAATTTGTTGGCATATAGTTTTTCGTGGTATTCCTTTACAATTCTTTTACTTCTACAAGGCTAATAGTAATGTACTCTCATTCATTTCTGATTTTAGTAATTAGAAATTTATCCCTTCTTTGGCCAGTTGAGTAAGAATTTGCCAATTTTATTAATATTTTCAAAGAACTAACTTTTGGTTTTGTTGGTATTTTTTCTATTGATTTTCTATCTCCATTTCATTAGTTTCTTCTTTAATATTTATTGTCTTTCTTCTGTTTGCTCTAGGCTTACTTTGTGTTTGTTTTTCCAGTGTCTTAAGGTGGCAGGTTATTTGACTTCTTTCTTCTTTTTATAAATAAATTTAGAGCTATACATTTTCCTCTAAGTATCCCATGAGTTTGGGTATGTTGTGTCTTCATTTTCATTTCAAAGTATTTTATAATTTCCCCTGCTATTTCTTCTTTGACCTATTTTAGAATTTTTAATGTTTTTCTGTTGAATCGATTCTTTAATCATCATGGAATACCTTTGTCTGTAGTAATACTTCTGGCCTTAATGTTAACTTTGTGCTGTGATATTGTAATCATTCCAGTTTTCTTTTGGTTAGTAACAGCATGGTTTTTCTTCTCCCATCCTTTCACTTTCAACCTTTCTGTGTCTTTCAGTCCTTATATATAAAGTGTGGACATGGTAAACAGCATGCAGTTGGGTCTTGATTTTTATCCAGACAATGTTTATTTCATTACATTTAATAAAAATTAACTGATGTAGTTGGGTTTAAATCTACCGTTCTACTACACCTTCTGTGTGTTCCATCTGTTTTTTGTTCCTTATTTGACTTTTCCTGTCTTATTTAGAAGTAATCAGATATTAGTACATTAGGTCTATCAGATCTTTAGGTAGACATTTTTATATCATTTTTAGTGGATTCCAAAGACAAGAGATTTCAGTGTGCATTATTGACTTATTATAGTTTACCTTAAGTTAGTATTTATATCACTTCCCAAAGAGTGCAAGAATCTTACAAAAATTTAACTTTATTTATCCCCTTTCACTTTTTTTTAAAGAGATGGAGTCTCACTACGTTGTCCAGGCTGGAGTGGAGAGGACATGATCATAGCACACTACAGCCTGGAACTCCTAGGCTTTTGCTATCCTCCTGCCTCAGCCTCCCAAGTAGCTGGGAATACAGGTGAGTGCCACTGTGCCTGGCTTCCCTTCTGCTCTTTATGTTAATTTTCATATATTTTTGCTTCCTTTTTATCACCGCATAACACATTATTATTATTGTCCCAAACAGTTAACATACATTATTTATAAATAATGTAAATACATATTTACCCACTTATTTACTCTTTCCCATACTCTTCATTCTTTTTCATAATTCTCTGTTTCCATCTGGGGCTATTAATTTGCTTAAGTATTGCTTGTATTGCTGGTTTGTTGATGGTGATTTAGATTTTGTTTTTTCTTAAAATGTCTTTATTTTACCTCATATTTTAAAAACCATATATTTTGAAATAATTATACATTCACAGTAAGTTGCAAAGATAGCACAGATAAATCCATGCACTCTTTATTCAATTTCTTCAGTAGTTACACTTTATATAATTGTAGTGCAAAATCAAAACCAGGATACTGACATTTGGTACAATATGTGTGTAAAGCTGTATACCATTTTATGGCATGTGTAGATTCATGTAACCATGACTGCAATCAAGTTACAGACCTATTTCATACCACAAAGATCTGTTGGAGTCAACATTTTACTCGCTTGAGTGAAATGTAAAACCTTCTTCCTTTTACATTCTTTACCTCCCCTGTTTATAATAAAGTTGTCTTAATGTTTCCTCTCCATTCATTGATGTCTGCATCATGCACTGTTATACTTCTTGGTTTGACTATCAGATGTAAATTAGAAAACTCAAAAGAGAAGGAAACTCTTTTGTATTTACCCATTTTTTGCTCCTTATATTGTTCCCTTTTTCTCCCCTTGATGTTCCAAGGTTACTTCTTTTATCACTTTCTGTTTCAAGAACTTCCTTTGGCCAGCCCACTAGGGTTGAGCTTCTGGCATCAAATTCTCTTAGTTTTCTTTCATGTTACAATGTTTTATTTCTCTTTCATTCCTAAAGATCAATTTTACTCCATGTAGAATTAAAGGTTGGCAGTTCTTTTCTCTTGAAAAATATCACGTAACTTCCTTATAGCCTCCATGGTTTCTGATGAAAAATCTGCTGTCATTCGAATGGTTTTCCCTTGTAGGTTATGTGTCATTTCTCAGTGTGTGAAGAGTTTTTTCTTTGTCGTTAGTTTTCTGAAGTTTGATTATGATGCATTTTGGTGTGGATTTCTCTGCATTTATCCTGTATGGAGTTCAATCACCTTCTTGAATTTGTAGATTTATGTTTCTTGCCAAATTTGAGAAAGTTTCCATCATTATTTCTTCCAGTAGTTTTTAGCCCCATTGTCTTTCTTTTTTCCTTCTGGAACTCTGACGCTTAGACCATTAGACCTTCTGTTATCATCACATACTTCCTTAAAGTTCTATTCATATTTTTCATTCCATTTTCTCTCTGTTAAGATTTATTGATTTCTATTCTATCTTCAAGTTCACTGATATTTTTTCCTCTGTCTTCTCTATTATGCTGTTGATCCTATTCAGTGCGTTCTTACATTTTGGCTTATTATACTTTTTAATCCTTGAATTTCCATTTGGTTCTTCTTTATATTTTCTATTTCTTTGTTGAGACTTTATTGGTTTTCATCTGTTTCAAGCATGTTTGTAATTGCACATTATGATGAACTACTTTAAATTCTTGTTGGAGAATCCCAACATCAATATTATTTCAGTGTTAGTGATGGTCTTTCTCATTCCAATATCTCTGATGAACATAGATGCAAAATTCCTCAATGAAATACTAGCAAACCAAATTTGACAACATATCTAAAAGATTATATACCACGACCAAGTGGGATCTGTCATGGGATGCAAAATTTTTTTAACATGTGCAAAACAATCAATGTAATATACCGCATTAACAGAATAAAAGATAAAGGTTGGGTGTGGCATCTCACACCTGTAATCCCAGCACTTTGGAACGCTGAAGTGGAAGGACTGCTTGAGTCTGGAAGTTTGAGACCAGCCTGGGTAACACAGTGAGACCCCATTTCTACAAAAAATTAAAAAACATATAGCCACACATGGTGAGATGTGCCTGTAGTCCCAGCTACTCCAGACGCTGAGACAGGAGGATTGCTTGAGCCCAGGAGTTTGAGACCAGCCTGGGTAACACAGTGAGACTCCACAATTTTTAAAAAATAGCCAGACATGGTGGCATGTGCCTGTAATCCCAGCTACTTTGGAGGCTAAGGCAGGAGTATTGCTTGATCTCAGGAGGTTGAGGCTGCAGTAAGCCATGATTGCACCACTGCACTCCAACCTGGATGAAAGAGTGAGAGCCTCTCTCAAAAAACAACAACAACAACAACAACAACAACAACAACAAAATTTACCTGATATATGTGTTAGTTAGCCTGATTTTTATCATTTCACAATGTATACGTGTAACAAAATATCACATTGTACTCCATTAATATACACAATCATTATTTGTCAATTAAAATAAAAGAAAACTAAAAAACAGTGTGTGTATATATATTCTTTTCATGTATGTGTATATATATATATCTATACATAGAGATGAAGAAAAACAGAGCCAGAGGCATCATACTTCCTGATTTTAAATTATATTACAAAGCAATAGTATCAAAACAGTATGATACTAGTATAAAAAACACACATATAGACCAATGGAACAGAGTAGAGAGCCCAGAAATAAACCTAAGCGTGTACAATAAGCTAATTCTTGACAAGGCCATGAAGAAGATAGGATGAGGAACTGATTAGGAACTGGATCAGTTCTGGGTTGTTGGTCTAGTTAGTTTCAGTAATTTCTGGTTATGAATATCTTGAGGTTGTAGTCTGTTCTGTATGTATGAGACACTCTGTCCATTAGTTTTTTTTATTTTTTATTTTTCCATAAGTTATTGAGGTACAGTTTTTATTTGGTTACATGAATAAGTCCTTTAGTGGTGATCTGTGAGATTTTGGTGCACTCATCACCTGAGCAGTAATATATTGTATCACATTTGTAGTCTTTTATCCCTCATCCTCCTCCCACTCTTCCCCATAGGTCCGCAAAGTCCATTGTATCATTCCTATGCCTTTGCATCCTCATAGCTCAGCTCTCACATATCAGTGGGAACATGTATTTGGTTTTCCATTCCTGAATTACTTCACTTAGAATAATCTCCAGTCTCATTAGATTTTTTTTTCTGTGATTCAATCTGGATTTTCTCTTTCTTTTCTTTTGCTCCTACTACCATCTATTAATTTTTTTCTTCTAACATTTTTCATTTTTAGAATTCCCATTAGAATATTTTAAAAGTATAAACTCCAAGTCCTTAGTGAATTTATCTGTTTTCTTGAACATAGTAATCACAGTTATTTTAAAATTTCTTCACTGATAGATCAATTATCTAAATCATCTGTGGGTCGGTTTCTATTGTTTGTTTTTATCTCTTAGTTTTCAGTCATTTTTTTTTTACCCTCCCAGAACCCCGCCCCACTTTTTAGCATGCTTCAAAATTTTTGTTTGGATGTCAGGCCTTATAAGTATAAATATGAAGAGACTATGGACATGTTATTTTCCTCCCAAGAGAGCTAACTTTTTCTGCTGGCATGCAGAGTAACAGGCCACCTTGATCTTGTTGAGCATTGGTTATAAGTTCTGTTAGGTTTGGCCTATTTCAGTTTCCCCTTCCTCGTAAGGTATGGTCTGTGACTGGTTTTGTGTGATTGGTTTATTTCACTTAGTACAATGCCCTCAAGTTTCATCCATGCTGTGGCATATGTCACAATTTATTTTCTTTAAAAAGTCAAACAATATTCCAGTAATGTATAAAATGCATTTTGCTCATTCATTCATTCATCAATGAACACTTGGGTTGCTACCATGTTTTAGCTATTGTGAATAATGGTACTATTTGTATGGCTGTAAAAATATCTTTTTGAGAACCTACTTCCAATTATTTTGGATATAAATCCAGAAGTGGAATTGCTGGATCAAACAGTAATTCTATTTTCAATGTTTTGAGGAACTGCTGTATTATTTTCCACAGTGGCTATATCATTTTGCATTCCCACCAACAGTGTACAAATGCTCTAATCACTTAACCACTCCATATCCTTGCCAACACTTGTTATTTTGGTTTTTTTTTTGCTTTTTTTTTTTTTTTAAATAGCCATCCTAATGGGTGTGAGGTGATATCTCATTGTAGTTTTGATTTGCATTTCTCTAATGATTAGTGATGCTGAACATCTTTCCCTGTGCTTATTGGCCATTTGTAGACTTCTTAGAGAAATGTCTATTCAAATCCTTGCCTGATTTTGAATCAGGTTGTTTGATTTTTGGTGTTTGAGTTTAAAGAGTTTTGTATATTTTCTCTGTAATGTAGATTTTCATTTTACTCTGTTGATTATGTCTTTTGATGCACAAAATTTTTCCATTTTCATAAAGTCAGTTTTTTCTATTTTTTTCTTTCGTTGCCTGTGCTTTTGGTATCACATCCAAAAAATTACTGCCAAATCCAATGTTATGAAGATTTTACACTATGTTTTTTTCTAGGAGTTTTATAGTTTTAGGTCTTATGTTTAGGCCTTTAGTCCATTTTGAGTTAATTTTTGTATGTGGTTTTAGGTAAGGGTTCAATTTTATTCTTTTGCACGTGTGTATCTAGTTCTCCTAGCATCACTTGTTGAAAAGATTGCCCAAAATAATTTGACCATATATGCAAGACTTTTGGACTCTTTGTTCTACTCCATCGGTCTACATGTCTGTCTTTATGTCAATACCACTCTGTTTTGATTACTATAGCTTTGTATCAAATTTTGAAATCAAGAAGTTTTAGTCCTCCATCTTTGTTGTTCTTTTTTTCCTTTCAGGATTGCTTTGGCTATTAGGGATCCCTTGAGCTTCCACATAAATTGTAGGATTGCTTTTTCTATTTCTGCAAAAACATTAATGGGATTTCGATCAGGATTGCCTTGAATCTGTAGATTATTTTGAGTAGTACTGACATCCTAACAACATTAAGCCTTCCAATCCATGAACATGGGATGTTTCTCCACTTATTTATGTCTTATTTAATTTCTTTCATCAATATTTTATAGTTTTCATTGTACACATCTTGTATCTCTGTGGTTAAGTTAATTCTGAAGTATTTTACTCTTTTTGATGCTATAATAAATGAAATTATTTTCTTAATTTCCTTTTTCGATTTTTCAATGGCAGTGTATAGAAATGCACTAATTTTTGCTTGTTGACCTTGTATCCTGTTACTTTGCTGAATTTGTTTATTAGTTCTATAACATATTTTTCTTGGTGGAATCTTTAGAGTTTTTTACACACAATATCATCTGTGAACAGGGATAATTTTGCCTCTTCATTTCCAGTTTGGATTGCTTTTTTTCTTGCCCAATTGTTCTAGTTAGGACTTTCAGTACTATGTTGAATAGAAGTGGTAACAGTGGTATCCTTACCTTACTCCTGATCTTAGAGGAAAAGCTTTCATTCCTTCACTATTGAATTTGATGTTGACTGTGGATTTTTCATATATGGATTTTATTACATTAAGGCAGTTTCCTTCAATTTCTGACTTGTTGAGTGTTTTTAACATGAAAATGTGTTCAATTTTATATAATGCTTTTTCTATATCAGTTGGGATGACCATGTTTTTTCCCCCTTTTATTCTGTTACTGTGGTGTATTATATTGATTGATTCTCGTATGTTGAAATGTCCTTCATTGCAGGAATAAATCCAACTTGGTCATGCTGTATAATTCTTTTAATATGTTGCTGAATTCAGTTTGTTAGTATTTTGTTGAGGAATTTTGCATAATTTTCTAAGGAATCTTGGTCTGTAGTTTTCTTGTGGTATCTTTGTCTGGCTTTGATATCAGCATATGCTGGCCTCATGGAATAAGTTTGGGTGTGTTCTCTCCTCTTCAATGTTTTAGAAAAGTTTGAGAAGAATTGGTATTTGTTCATCTTTAGATGTTTTTTAGAATTCACTAAAGAAGTCAGCATGTCCGGAGCTTTTCTTTGTCAGAAGATTTTAAATTACTGCTTAAATCTCCTTTCTGGTTATAGGTTTTTTCAGATTTTCCATTTTCTCACATTTTAGTCTTGTCAGGTTTTGGGTTTCCAGACATTTGTCCATATCATCTAGGTTATCTAACTTGTTGATGTACAATTATTCATAGTGCTCTCTTACAATCCTATTTATTTCTGTAGAATTTGTAGTAATACTCCTAGTAATTTAGAAATTATTTCTGACTTCAATAATTTGAGTACTCTTGCTCTTCCTTGTGTGTGTGTGTGTGTTTTTTTGGCCATCTAGCTAAAGGATTGTCAATTTTGTTGATCTTTTTGAGGAGCTAAATTTTGGTTTTATTCCTTTTCTTTATTATTTTTCTTTAAGATTTTAAAAATCTTTATTATTTTCCTCATTCTGCTAGCTTTGGGATTAGTCTGTTTTCATTTTCCTAGTTCCTTAAGTTGTAAAATTTAGGTAGTTGATATGAGATGTTTCTTAATTTTTAATGGAAGATTTATAGGTATAAATTTCTCTGTTAGACTGATTTTGCTGTGTTACATACGTTTTGGTGTGTGTTGTTTCTGTTTTCATTCATCTCTAAGTATTTTCTAACTTCACTTGTTATTTTCCTTTGATCCACTGGCTGTTTAAGAGTGTGTTATTTAATTTCCACAAATTTGTGAAATTTCCAGTTTTCCTTCTGTGACTGATCACTAACTTCATTCTGTTGTGGTCAGAGAAGATACGTTGTATTATATTTATCTTTTAAAATTAATTGAGGCAAATTTGTAGTCTAACATATGTTTTATCCTGGAACATATCTTGTGAACACTTGAGAAGAACGTGTATACTGTTATTGGGCACAGTGTTCTGTACATGTTTATTAGATTGAATTGGTTTATTGTGTTGTTCAAGTCCTATATTTCCTTACTTATCTTCTGTCTGATTGTTCTATCCATTATTAAAAATGGGATATTGAATTGTCCGACTATTATTATAGATCTATTTCTTTCTTCAGTTTTGTCAGTTTTAGCTTTCTATATTTGATGCTTTATATACTAGTTGTGAAAATGTTTATAACTGTTTATGTCATCTTTCTGTATTGAATTGTTTACTAATATATAAGTCCTTTTCTGTCTCTTATGAGCTTTTTTGATTTAAAATCTATTTTATCTGACATTAGTATAGCTACTACTCTTCTCTTTTAGCTATTATTTTCATGGAATATCTCTTTACATTCTTCACTTTCAGCCTATTTCTGTCTTTGGATGAAAAGTGAGCCTTTTGTAGACAGCATATAGTTGGATCATTCTTTTTAAATCCTTTCTGCCAATCACTTTTGATTGGAGAGTTTAGTCCATTTACATTTAAAGTAATTTCCAATAAGAAACAACTTATTCTGTCATTTTGTTATTTGCTACTGGTTTTCTGTAAGCCTCATAGCTGTTTTGTCCCTCATTACCTGATTTACTTTCTCTTCTTGTAACGACACACTTAAGTTTCTTTCTCATTTCCATTTTTTTGTATATTATTTAGCTATTTTATTTGTGGTTACTGTGGTGATTATGTTTAACAGTCTAGTTATAAAACTCTAATTTGACTTGTACAGAGAGTTTTATGCTTACTTCCTCATGGTTCCCACCACTTCAGAATTTTATCCCCTAAGTCCCAGAGGGTTAGGCAACTCTAAACTCCAACTTCTGTTTCCTAAACCCACAAAGACTTCTGCTTTCTTCTTGGACTTTGTTTTTCTGAGCTGGGAAGTAGAAAATGCCCTTATGGAAAATGTGAGGATATTTGTGAAATGTATGTCATGTACTTACCTTCTCTCAGTGTTCATAACCCTTCAAGTTCTGTTGGCCTTGGCTGGTCTCTAATGCCTTCATATAATTATCTTACATGTTTTAACTATCGTTTGCAGTTGTTGTCAGTAAGATGATTCGTTCTACAAGTCATTCTGTCATGGCTAGAGTCAGAATCCCACTCCCCTTCAGAATTTCTTTTTAAAATTTAATGCATTATAGTACGTCGAGGATAAAATTTTTACCAATTTGTCAGACGATAGCCTCCTCAAGCGTTCTTGAAAACTTGACGTGTCTCCATCAGTTTTGAATGCTTCCTTACTTTCTGGCACAAATAATTTTTACTTCCCTTGCCCCAGGCCTATTAATCAGCTTCTAGGACAGTTTAGTGGAGACAGATAAAAAGTAAATATTCAAAAATTATTTCATACTAATACTTCTAATGTCATTCCAACATCCTGAAGTTCTTCCCCTCCTTCCATTTTAATTTTGAATCCTCCTTCTCTCCAAAAGAGCCCTACTTTTCAATAACATTCATATACTTACTTTTTGCTCAATCTTACAATGAACAGAAAATAGTTTAGTGGTTACAGCCCCAAATCCACTACCAACAACAAACTTTTCAATAAAGTTCAGGATTTCTTTAAGTTCTTCTTCTTCTACACAAACAGACCGATGTGTTCAAAAAATGTTTGGATTTATTACCATTTTCTCCTATACGGTTATGATATCAAACTGATATACAGTTATCTCCACTTGTTTCTGTTCATGTGATTTCAGTGTTTTCCCCCAATCTTATTTAATTTTATTTTATAAATGTATAATATATTAACATGATTTAAAAGTCAAAATAGTTAAAAAAGGTGTATTCAGAGAAGTCTCATTTTCTTTCCTTTCCCTTACTATGAGTGGGGATGAGCATTTACAAATTTGTATTTAAGGTGTCTACTCTTATAGTTAACCAATTTTGTTGGTTTCTGTTTTATTCTATTTCATATATTCACGATTTTCTCTATTTCTTTTGTGGAACTAAATGGTTTCAACTTCTTATCTTCACTGGGATCAATTTTGGTAAATTGTACTTTCCTAGAAAAGCTGCTTTCTGTTTCTGTGAATTTGTCTAATCTGCATATATCATATAAAAGAAACCAGGCAACATGTGACCTTGTGTGTCTGGCTACTTTCACTTAACGTTTTTGAGGTACATCCAAATTTTAGCAGGTATCAGTACTTTGTTCCTTTTTATGGCTGAGTGATGTTCCCTTGTATGGATAGACCACATTTTGTTTATCCATCATCCATTGAAGGACATTTGGGTTGTTTCTATCTTTTGGGCATCATGAATAATTCATGCACAAGTTTCTGTGTGGACATATGCTTTCATTTCTTTGGGGTATATTCCTAGGAGCAGAATTGTTGGGTCATATGGTAATTTTTTTTTGTTTAACTTTTTGAGGAACGGCCAGACTGTTTTCCCAAATTGGCTATATCATTTTACCTTCCTGCTACTTTAATCTCTGTTATTTCCCTATTGCATATTCTTTTGGTTTACTTCGTTAACTTTCTAATTTTTTTGAATTGGAAAGTTAGTTCACTTATCTTTGTTACTGATACGAGTATTTGAGGTTGTGAGCTTTTCTTTGATAACCATCTTACAGTATCTCCAAAATGCCGATATGTAGCGTTGCCATTATGTATTTTTTAAAAAAGCTCTGCAGTTTCCATTTGTATTTTAACTTTCAGCTGACAGTTATTTGAGAGAGATTTTAAATTTTCAGGCAAAAAATTTGCTTTTTGAATTAGTTTTTAACGTCTAGTTTTAATGTATTATAACCAACAAGGTTATTTGTGTCATTCTATTTATGAAGAGTATTGTGATCTGTGCGCGTGTGTTTATTTTGGTGAATGTTCCATGCGTTATCTGAGAACAAGGTGTATCTTTGGTGTGACGTGAATTTTACACATAACCAGAAGATCTTCCTTATTGATTATACTGTTCAGTTATTCCATAACCTTGCTTTTTTGGTTGTTCATTTGACTAGGAGCAGTGTATAAGTCTCCTATTAGTAGTATATTTTTGTCTATTTCTTCTTATATTTCCTGTAGCTTTTGCTTTATATAGTGGTTGCTGTGCTGCTTGCCACATAGGTATTCTTAACTGTTAAATTTCCACTGGCCTAATAATGTAACATCTTTTTCACACTTGATGCTTTCTGGCCTGAATTCTACCTTGTCTGAAAATGATGGCCGTAAATAAGCAGAGTCAAATCTCTGCTTGTTTGTGACCATTTTCCTAAGTCACTGTGTTTAGAGTGTTGGCTTGCTATGTAAGCCAATTTGAAAATCTTTTTCTTTTAATAAGTGAGTTAAGCCTATTCATGTTACTGCTATGACTGATATGCTGGTCTCCACTCTGTGTTATTGTATATAATATTTATTGTTTCTTTCTCCATGTCATCTGTTTTCCTTGTTCTATTTTTTTTAAAGCACAACTTCCTTTATGCTTTCCTTGTTCTTATTTTTTAAAGCATAACTTTCTTTATTTCTATGTGTTTTTTTTTAAAACAGCTTTGAGATTTACTTCACATACCATACAACTCACCCATTTAAAGTGTACAAGTCAGTGGTTTTTGGTTTATTACATTAGTATTTAAACATATGGTAAAACACAGATAATATAAAATGTATCATTTTAACCATTTTTAAGTGTATAATTCAGTGGTGTTAAGTACATTTATGTTGTTGTGCAACTATCACCATTATTTCCAAAATAGTTTATTACCACAAACAGAAACTCTGCACCCATTAAGCAATAACTCCCCATCTCCCCTTTCCCCGTAGCTCATAGTAACCTCTATTCTATTTTCTGTCTCTATGAATTTGCCTATTCTAAGTACCTTATATAAGTGAAATCAGACATTTGTTCTTTTGTGCCTGACTTATTTCACCTAGCATAGTATTTTCATGGTTTACCTACATTGTAATGTGTTTTTGTTTTTCCATTTCTTTTGCAATTTAGGCACGTTTGTGTTTTTGATTGAGTGACTGTCTTTATTCTTTATTGTAATGTTTAATTAGCTTGAGCAATATAGGATTAGCATTTTTGTAGGGAAAAGATGGTCAGATATTGTCAGTTTCACACAGTGCAAACTAATACTGTTTGGTTTGTCAGCGTGAAGTGACATGCTTTGTCTGCCACCTATTATTTATGTGACAATCAATGAGTTTGTTCTGTTTCCCCTTGATCTCTCTTTTTTTCCTCTCATTTTAAGTTCATTATTTCTATTTTGTCAGAACATATAATAGTTATCTGTTATTATTCTACTCTGGTCTCTGTTTTTCTGTTAGTCTGAGACCTACAATTACACATATTTAATGCTCACCACCAGCCTTCTGGTCGCTTTCTTGGGAAGGGCTTGTGAGTACAGTATTTCCTGGGTTCTTGCACATTTGAAACGGCTTTTCATAGTCTGAATGCTGGAAGGACAGCTTGGCCTGACAGTCCTTGCAATTTCCAATTAAGTTCATTCAGGTGCTCAAAAATGTCAAGTTAAGTACATCATTTTTTGAAGCTGAGTGAGAAGCTAAGTGAGAATCATTTACACTTTTCCACCCCCATTTCTTCTCTTAGCTCTTAAGCTCTCGACAAGTCTCATTCTTTGGACAGCCACTTTGGCATGGAACAGCCGAGCCCAGTATTCTGATGACACTTTTTTTTTTTTCACATAACATTGAAACAGACGGTTCTGTCACAGCTTGGATTTTATTAGAGTCACTCATTTGATCATGTAATTTAACGTGGATGTCAGATCTGCACGCAAACTTTCTATACCAGAGGCTCTGAATAATGCCATGCATTACTGGAATCTCAGGGTTTTCTAGAACAAACTCTTGGTGGAGAGCTGTTATGCCTCCCATCATTACAGCCACATCTGTATGCAACACAGCAGGGCCTCCACCACCAGCTATGTGTCTCGAAGTATTAATTGTCCAGTTTGAATGATTCATTCCCAGTCATTTGTTTTGCGAGTACTCAGAAGAACAGTGTCCTCCCCAGCCTTTTTCTTTTGGGATTCATATTAGTGCTATTAACTGAGCCCAATTAGTAATGTATTAATATATAGATTCATCAATCTGCAATGAAAACTTTTTTTGACTTAATAAGACTTTGGATTGGTGTCATCTGTGTCATCTGACATGTTGTCAATTCGTTTACTAATCATATTATTTGAAAATGTCACCTTTTCCATTTCCTTTGCTTCATTAGTCCCAAACACAGTGTTGACAATTTCCAATCAGGCTGTTAGAATGAGGGATTCTGCAATTATGTGAGTCATTTCGGCTTTAGGTCGTAATCGCTCGACCTTGTAACCAGCTCCTTGGGCTCCATCGGATGCTGGGGCAATCGATCTCAGCCAAGAACTTTGTTTCTTAATTCGTGTTTGTGGATGCTTAGAAAAGGTCACAGCTTTTTTTCTGGGCAAAAAGCACATTGCGTGGTGAGGTGGTGCCCGCCACTTGGCTCCCTTGCCTCTCTGGATAATTCCCCACCCAAATAAGACTTTAAGGCGGAAAAGGGATAACTGTCAGGAGCACACGGACCGCAGTGTGTGATAATTCTCATTATATTGCCTGACTAATGACTTAGACTTTTGGGGGATTTACTGGTCAACTTCTGACTATGATAGCTTTCCAGTCTTAATTAATATATTGTCAATTACAGAGAACATAAAAATATCTGTAGAAGTACATCCATTTGGATATGAAATGCTTAAGGAGACCAGAGGCCTTTATAGCTTCTGAAGACTGATTTTAAAGAGTTTTTAAAAAGGCTGTCTGGGCCGGGCACGGTGGCTCAAGCCTGTAATCCCAGCACTTTGGGAGGCCGAGACGGGCGGATCACGAGGTCAGGAGATCGAGACCATCCTGGCTAACACGGTGAAACCCCGTCTCTACTAAAAATTACAAAAAACTAGCTGGGCGAGGTGGCGGGCACTTGCAGTCCCAGCTACTTGGGAGGCTGAGGCAGGAGAATGGCGTAAACCCGGGAGGCGGAGCTTGCAGTGAGCTGAGATCCGGCCACTGCACTCCAGCCCGGGTGACAAAGCGAAACTCCGTCTCAAAAAAAAAAAAGAAAAAAGGCTGTCTGCATTATTGGAAGTTTAAAAATAAACAAAAATAAAAAAATTGAAGCATGGACTAAATAAAATAGGATGTATTAAAGTTGATTTTCATTTAATTCAGGAATTAAATTTCTGAAAACGGCATGCAATGTGATTATTATCCACACACATGTATAATAATGAACCTTTTTAAAAGATAGATTTCCTGGTGCTGTAAATGCCAATAGTCCCTCATTAATGTATTGATTTGCTTAAAGTATGTTAAATACCTATCTTAAAAAAACCTGGCTGGGTGCGGTGTTAATCCCAGCACTTTGGGAGGCCCAGGCGGGTGGATCACGTGGTCAAGATATTGAGACCATCCTGGCCAACACGGTGAAACCCTGTCTCTACTAAAAATACAAAAATTAGCTGGGCGTGGTGGCACGCACCTGTAGTCCCAGCCACTCAGGAGGCTGAGGTAGGAGAATCGCTTGAATCCGGGAGGCAGAGGTTGCAGTGAGCCGAGATCATGTACTGCACTCCAGCCTAGGTGACAGAGCGAGACTCCGTCTCAAACAAAAACAAAAACAAAAACCTAGCATTATTTTTAAATTTCTAAAACAAATTGATTTAAATTTCTGAAATAATTCATATGAACTTTTGTTAAGAATCAGACTGGTGGTCAGGCAAGGTGGCTCACACCTGTAATCCCAGCACTTTGGGAGGCCCCGGCGGGCAAATCACTTGAGGTCAGGAATTCAAGACCAGCCTGGCCAACATGGCGAAACTCTTTATCTACTAAAAATAGCAAAAATTAGCCAAGCACGGTGATGCACGCCGGTAGACCCAGCTACTCGGGAGACTGAGGCAGGAGAATCCCTTGAACCCAGGAGGAGGAAGTTGCAGTGAGCCAAGTTCGTGCCACTACATTCCAGCCTGGGCAACAGAGCGAGACTCTCTCTCAAAAAAAAAAAAAAAAAAAAAGATTCAGACTGACTAATTGTAAATATCAAGTAGCAAAGTCAATTATGCTTTATTTGGAAACACCTAACACTAAGAGTCATTACCACTAAGATAAAGAAACAGAATATAGACCTCTAAGGAGGAAATTAAAATAAGAGTTAATCAAAAAGAAAACTAAGTATCTTTGCAGAATAAAGAACTTCACTAATAAAGCTAGCAGCTAGATGAAATCTGACTGTTGGTTGATTGATGGGAAGATCAGGGTCGTGCCCCCAGATATAGCGTCTAGGGCACTCTCTGGATAGGGGCTACCCATACAATCTTAGGTGCCAGAATAAGAGGGACTGAATTTAGGATTCGTTACTTCCAAAGAGAAAGAGTCACTGAGAGAGATGTCGGGGCCAGCTACAGTGGGGTGCTGGTCACCATCTTGGTTCCATTTTGCATTTGAAGCCAACGCTGAGGTAGAGAGGTAAGAAAACAGAGCAGAGAGATGGAAGGCACCAGGGTCTTTGAGGACCACACCCAGCTGCAGAAACCACACACCCTGAACCCCATTCCACTTCTAGACTTCCTGTTATATGAAATGATACCTGTTTTTATGGTTTTAGCTTGAGTCAGGGGGTTTTATGTTCCTTGTGGCCAAAGGCATTTAAGCTGAGGTGATCCTTGATAAATGTTTTTTCAGTGGATAGATGGAAAGTTGAATGAGGAGGTTATTAAGGGATTAAAGTAAAGGCTATGTATGCAGGCGGGGCTGGAACCCCCTCCCCACAAATGGTGCCTGGTGTGGGCTAGGGTGGGTGAAAGAGCGTGCGGGGCTGGCCCTCACTGCCAGGTGTGACAGAAAGCGCCACCGTCTTCACAGCAAAGGCTGGTGAGCGAACCAAAGAGTTTTGCAAAGTTTTATTATGATTCAGAAAGGAGTGACAGTGAGGGGGCGACAGGGATGAGTGATCACTCTCAGCTCAGACAGGTTTCATCTTCTGAACGTTCAATCAGAGCATGAGTGATTGGTGGGTATTAACGGCGCACCTTTAAAGGTCAGTGCAG
Source organism: Colobus angolensis palliatus (assembly GCF_000951035.1). Taxonomy (NCBI): domain Eukaryota; kingdom Metazoa; phylum Chordata; class Mammalia; order Primates; family Cercopithecidae; genus Colobus; species Colobus angolensis. The sequence goes on from NW_012116488.1 coordinate 4,270,440, forward strand.
CAGACAGACGTCCTCGTGGCCCAGACATGTGCCTTGAGTAACCAAGGCGGAATTCATTAACTTGTCATGGCTGTCCCAGAGCCTGTCAGCTGGCCTTCCACGGACATATGCCATCCTCAACCACATCCATGCTGGCCAGGCCAAAGGAGGAAGCCATACAGGGTCAGAGTATGGGCAACTGGGGAAAGCAAGGCCCAGCACCCCATCCAGTTCTCTTCATGTTATTCTCACAGTAGCCAGCAATTATTGAGCACTTACTGTGTGCCAGCACCCTGGCAAGTTCTGGATACTTAATGCTCACAGCCTCGTTTGGAGACGTACCTGGTGAGTCCCATTCAAAGAAAAGGAGGCTTGGGCATGGCCCTGGACATCCCAGGGACAGAGCTGGGGTGGAGCCCAGGTTCCCAGCTGTACCCAACACCACTCACCACCAGGGGCCCACGCTGGGCGTGGAACACATCCCCACATAACACAGCTGTAAACACGTTCCCAGTAAAGGGAGACACACATTTTTGGGGTGTGGGTAGTTTAAGCAAGTCCCAGGGATTGCCCGCTTACTCCTTCTAGGGGCCAGGGAAGATTGGCTGGAGGAGGCTGCCTGGGAGCCCCGGAGGCAAGCAGAACTCCCCAGGACCGCCCCACACCGGGGCAGCAGCAGGCACGGCCCCTACAAACATCCCCTGGCACCTTGCAAAGCTAGAGCCCGCCCGGTCCCCTCCCCAGAGCGCCCTGGTGTTCGGTTGGTATTCAGCACATCTTCAGAAACAGTGATAGAAAAACGATGGTTTCGGACTCCAGCAGAGATACCAACCAGCTCGCGGAGGAAAATCTGGAAGGTGTTGAAGCATAGACGCTGGAACATAAACTGACTCACGATCTCACTGGTAGAAGGGCTGGGAACACCGTGGGCTCTCTTCTCCCCGCGCTCCTCTCTCCGGGTCTCTGTTTCCCTCATTCCACGATGTTTAGTGAGCACCTGCTGAGGGGGCTGCCCGGGTTGCAGGGCTCGGGGCAGGGGAAGGGGCGAGCGTGCGCGAGGCAGAGCTGGTGAACGTGGGCTGGGAAGGGCGCCCCTGGCGGGCGGCCCGGGCACAGAGGCTTTTGAGCTGGCCTCGCGGGCAAGGCAGGAGGACTGCCTGGGGGAGGCGGCCACGTGCCCACCCTAGAGGAAAGCGGCCACCAACGCGGAGGGGTCCGGCCCCCACTGACCCTCTGGGGCCGAGCCGCCTCGTGTGCCAGCGAGGCCACCAGCAAACCTGGCTTGGGCTCCCAGGCCCGCGCACCTCCACGGCGGGGGCGCAACACCTGTGCCCAAGCCCCGGGCTCTGAGAACGTCTGGCCTTTAGATAGGCCTCACGCTTCCAGCGCTGGGAAGTCCTGCATCCCCTAACCGGAGTCTCTCCCGGATGCAGTGGGGGTGAACCCCTGGGGTCTCGCGGATCTCGAGACTGCTCTGCTTCCAGGACCTCCCCTTGGGCACCCTCCTTCCCCGCCCAGGCAACTCAAAACCAGCGTGTCCCCAGACACACTTCCCGAGACACACTCTGCAGCGCCCCAGACCTGCTCCTCCCTGAGTCCTCGGTATCCGGGAACCATCGGGGCAGTACCAGGGGCTAGAAGCCGGGGCCACCCCACCATCCCGCCACAAGCCCCTCCGAGGCACCGCTGCGTCCAGGTTTTGCAAACTCCACCTCCTGAAGGGGCTGGGGTCTGTCCACTTCGCCCCATCTGCCCTGGCAGCACTTCCTCTGTGGTTCGCACCCCCACAGCAGCCTCCTGGGAAGGCACCTCGCTGGGGCCCCTCTCAGTCCACGGTGTGGACATGGTGAGTTCTTAAACCATGAACTTCTGATTTCGCAGCTCTGCTTGAAGACTTCGGTGTCAGGCTTCCTATTGCTCTTACAATAATGATCAAAATTCTCAACAAAGTTTCCCTGATAAATGCTCTCAGCGTGCCCCACAGCATCCCTAACTGTAGTGAATAAATCACTGGTCCTCAGGGCAGCGGATTAATCGTCTGTGAGTGTGGGTTTAATCTTTCTCTTCTGGAGTTTAGTTGTCACTGCCATATCCCCAGCACGGAGCACAATGACATGTTTATATGTAGAAAATTGAGCGAAAACTAAAAACAACTAACATTTGGGTACTTATTATCTTCCAGGCAACAAGCTATGCATTTTGCATATATTAGCAAATCCATGAGGCAGGTGCCGTCTTCATCGTACAGATGAGAAGCCTGAAGCTCAGAGAGGTGAAGTGACGTCTCCAAGGCCATGCTCTGAAATCAACAAAAGGTACCTCAGTTTATTGTGGGAAACATCAGAACATGCAGAGAAATTAACAAAGAGAAGTCTCTCAGAAATGACCAACTTTAACGTTTTGGTGTATTTCTTCCTAGACATTTTCCTATGTCTCTGCATAGTAACATACTGTCCAGAGTGCTTGTAATCTGCTAGACAGTTTGATGAGACGGAGTTTTCATGGTAGTAGCCACGGTAGTATTTGTATTCATATTTTAGGGTACGGCTAAACTGAAATTTGCTTTTGCTCAACTCAGCCTCTCTTGTGAACATTAGGCACTTTGCACTTCCCCTGCTGAAAACGTGGTAGTCATAAACATGCTAGTAGCTCCATCGTCCTGCCTATCTTTACTATGTTATTCATTCCTAGCAGTGGGGCCTGGGTCAAAAGTTATGCAGGGTTTTAAGGCTTTGGATCAGTGGTTTGGGATTGTCCTCTGGGAAGGGCTGAGAGGCACACACGCCTGCCGGTGGTGATAGGCATTACTTCCTAGTGCAGCAGAGTCAGGTCTGCACCTGGCACCCCCTGCCCATCCAGGTTGGGTCCCTGGCATTCCGTTATGTGGAACAGACCAGAAAAATTAAAAAAGAATCCTCTTCCGCATCTTCCCTGAAGGACCACTGGCCTGCTGTCTCTCCCCGACTCCCCCACTGGAGTTCACACCTGCTGAATCGCGACCCCTTGCGGCCAAGCCCTGGTGCGCTGCCCTGCAAAATCAAAGGTGGTGTCTAGGCACAGAAGCTGGGATGACTCTGTGACCTATGTCCCCTTTGTTCTAACCTAGAATCCAGCCAGGATTATGTGTGTCAGAAGCCAGGGGTGACAGTGTTTTTTCTCCTTCCTCTTTCTTCAGATCAGGAAGATCCCTGCAGCTGCTGAGTTAGTACTTTTAAGAAGGCACTGGATTCCCTCTCACAATGGGACTTGGATTATTTTAAGGAAAAGGTTTCCTAAGTTTTCAAATAACCTGGAGCAGTTGAACAAACTTAAGGTGGAGCATGGTCCCTGCTGGCTGGGTTCGAGGGGCTGGGTCTCTCCGAGTGGATGCTGGTGAGGTGTGGGGGTGAGTGAAGGTTTATCCGGGACTGGAGGAGAAGGGAACAGCCTGGGGAATAAAAAAGAACTTTCCGTGAGACGCTGTACCTCAAAGCTAGATAATGCCAGGCTGAGGTATCTGCTAGCTTTAAAAACTACACCGTGCATGTTGTAGGCAAAGGCCGGCAGCCCCTCCCAGGGAAAGCCGTTCGTTTGAGTCCGTAGAGACCTCCTATTGCAAGGCCCCTTTTCGTGATTTTTGAGGGGTCTGCAGGAAAAGAGGACAGAGGCCATAGTTCGGGGATTGCTGGCGACCATGCACCAACTTTTTTGTGGTTTCCATCTCAGGAAGACAAAAAGGTGCCTGAGGACCTGTGTGGAAGGCCTGTCACACAGCACATCCCGAGAAATCTCTCTAGGAAGCTGCCAGGCGGGCATCAGCGTCTTCATTGTGCAAATGAGAAACTGAGGCTACAGAGGGGAAGGGACATGCCCAGGATCACTGAGGCAAGACAGCAGAAGAGCAGGGATCTTGGGCGTGATCTTGACTCACTGCAACCTCCACCTCCCAGGTTCAAGTGATTCTCCTGCTTCAGACTCCCAAGGAGCTGGGATTACAGGCGCCTGCCACCAGGCTTGGCTAATTTTCGTATTTTTATTAGAAACGGGGTTTCACCATGTTGGCCAGGCTGGTCTCCAACTCCTGATCTCAGGTGATCTGCCTTCCTCTGTCCCTTAGGGACCTCACCTTAGTGTGCCACACACTAGGAAATTGCCTCGCTTTTCTTAGAGCTCAGTGTTTTCCTGAGTCTGAGCCACCGCCTGGGTAGCCATCCCCTGGTGGGGGCCATTCAGGGTTCCAGCAGTCACATGCCATGGTAAACAAGCTTCATGAACACCCCACGATAAATGTGGGAGAGAATCTCCGTAGGGACAATGACTACAGGTGGAATTGCTGGGAAAAAGTATGTTTTAAATGTTGGTAACTGGTCCTTCAGTGGTCGTGGTCATTCATTCTTCTGCCAGCCGGGGCTGGTGTTCCTATATCCTCTGCTCACCAACAGAACATCTTATGTTTATTTGTCGGCAACATGGCAGGTGAAACATGTCCGCTACCATTAAAAAAATTATACTTGGCTGGGCACTGTGGCTCACACCTGTAATCCCAGAGCTTTGGGAAGCTGAGGTGGGTGGATTGCTTGAGGCCCGGAGTTCGAGGCTAGCTTGGGCAACACAGCGAGATCCTGTCTCTCAAAAAACAGAAAAATTAATGGGGCGTAGTAGTGCATGCCTGTAGTCCCAGCTACTGGGGAGTACTGAGGTGGGAGGATCACTTGAGCCTGTCTCAGAACAAATAAACAAACAAAAATAAGAAAACAGTACATAGTTTTAAAACAGTTTTCAACACATTTGGGAAAATATAGGCAGTAGAAATAGCATTTGTGCTGTTAATGCCTCAGACAGGGCTGGGCCCATAGTAGGTGCTCAATAAATATGTATTAAGTCAGTGAATAAGGAAGAAAACCCCATGGCTCTGCCAACAAGAAACACTTCTGTCAACATTTCACTGTGTTTGTTTTCCCTGAGTAATTTTTCCTCTACATAATTTAGTTTTGTTTTCCATTCATTATGCTCACCCGTGCAGACACAGTTTTTAATCTTGTTTTTTTTTCCAGTTCACATCGTTGACATGTATGTCTCTTCTAAGCTGCATTTAAACATCTCTTTAATACCCTCACAGGTGTGTGAACCATAGATCATTTGAATCATCTATTGCGCTTTTAGGCTGTTTTCAATTTTTCTTTTTATAAATGATGCAGCGGAGTATCTTTATGCAGAGACTGTTTCCATACTTCCCCTTATGCAGAAGGAAAAGTAGGCAGAAGAAAGATTAACTTGGTCAAAGCTTTTAAAATCTGATTTAATACTTCTTAAGAGTGATGCACCTTATGAAACAACTTTATATCTGTTGAAAAACCTAGTTCTTTTTTTAATATTGTTTTAAAAAATGACTTATTCTGAACAATATTCTGTGCCTTTCAGAAGACAGCGACGGATATGAAAGGAGATTTGTTCTCTCCAAGCTCTTAGGAGGCGATCTGGCTCAGGAAACAGACACATCAGATCGGAGCATGTATCTGATGGTTGCTATGGGAACAAGTCATTTAACAGCCACTCGGCTAAAGCACTGATCAATAAGGGAGGGGGCAGGAGGGAAACAAATTAGTTGGTGTCTGAGTAGCCCTGAGAGAGAGCAATAACGCATTCCCTTCCCGTGGCAGGGGCCCGGGCAGGAGGCAGACACGAAGTCTCGTCCTTCCATGTTGGGATGCATGGGGTAGGGCAGAGGGGACAGAGAACAGAATCATATTGGGGTGAGAAAACTGCTCCCCAAACCAGATATGGGGCAAGGGAGGCCTTAGACAAGGCTGGGAGCAGGGCTCCCAGGGATGGGGGCATGGCCGGTCCTGCTTCTCTGTGCTCCTGCGATGTGCTCGCCGGGCCTGCTGGGATACCCTGCGGCACCCCATTGCTCAAGTGGGGAGTCCCAGTCTAGAGAGGAGCCGTGACTCCTTCCAGGTACACGGCCAACCCCACTTGTCTTCCGGGGGTTCCCAGCCTGGCAGGGGAGAAAGGCAAAGGCCCTCGCGCGCGCGGTCATTCATTGATTCATCCACAAATACTTCCTGAGCCTGTCTGAGGGGCCACGCTCAGGCCTGGGCAGAGAGCAGAGACCCAAGGAAAGGACAGAGCTTGGGCTCTGGGGCCAAATCGTGGCTCGGCCACTTGGCAGGCTCTTCACCTGTGACCTGTTGAGAGAGTGACGTAAAGTCAGAGCCAGGAGTGGGCCTCGTGGAGTGCTCGGCTGCCGTTGCTAGGACTCACCACTGCAAGGAAAGGCAGAGACAGAAGCAAGTGTTCCTAAGTGGAAGATACTCATAAAGCCTTGACTGAATACGTACGGCTGACACAGGGGTGTCTGTGTTCGCCTCCAAAGGGTGGCCCTCGGCCAGAATTACACACGGAGAGAAGGCGGGAGGAAAGTCAGGGAGCCTCAGATCACTGGAGGCTGCATCTGTTGACCTCCGATCTCCACAGGCCTGGGTGTGGGTGTGGCTGTGGCTGGCTCAGGGTCAGTGCCCACCAGAGAGCTGGATGACAGATGAGCTGGATTTTTCCAACCCTGCCAGCCTGGGCCGTCTCACGGGTGCTGTTGGTTGTGAGGGGAGGAGACCCTCTTTTCTGAGTCCCTTCCCAAATGAGTGCAAGTTGGGATACACATATGAGAAGGATTCTAATAACATGCATGCCAAAATGCTGCTGTCCCAGCCTTTGGTTCCAGTAGTTTGACTTCTGGAAGTCTTTCCCAAGGAAATAACCTTGAACCCACAGTGTCTGCTGCAGCATTCTTCGTAAGAGGAATTGCAAACAACCGCCAAGCCCCCAATCATGTGCTGGTTGAGAAAATAATGATTCCTTTTCTTGCTTTAACTCAGGCGATCCCTAGAAACACAGCCAGTGGCCCGGAAGCTGCACTGTTTTGTGCACTGCAGGAGTGGGCATAGATGGGGCTGCCCGTCCTCCTCCTGGAAGGGGGTAGAACCCAGCCTGGCCTCCAGTGGTCAAGAGCTGACTCCAGACTCAGCAAGACCTAGTTCTCTCTCCTGCCCCTACTTCCTTGCTGCTGACCTGGGCAAGTCACTGAAGCCTCTCTGTGCCTCAGTCTGCTCATGTGTAAGATGGGCACACGACACACTGCCTACTTGATTGGGCTCAACCATGTGCAGTAAGTAGCTCGGTGTCTGGCCAGAGCCCTCAGGAAACAATATTAATTCAAATGCACCAGCCTGGAACAGGCTCTCGGGGGGCCAGCCCGGGAGTCCCCCTCCGTGAAGGCCACAATGGGGCTGGGCGGGCTGGGTTGACATCCCAGGCCCACCGGATGCTGGCTGTGCACCCCGGCCAGGCCACGCATCTCTGAGCCTCACTTTCCCGAGTGTGAGATGAGGCTAGAAGCTGCTTTCTCTCGCGTGTGTGGGGACTGGCGGTGACAACACGGCCAGAAGCCCAGGCCCAGCCTACGCGAGCAGGCTCGCCCCAGGCCACACGCCCTACTCCTGACAGCTCTGTGCAGCAGTGCGTGCGCGAGTGGGTGGCTGTCTGCCAGGCGAGGGGCGCGGGTGCCCAAGAGGGCTTCACTGCTTCTGGAAAGATCACAAGGAAAAACCACCTCCGCGGCGGGACGCTCCCCCCAGGCCGCTGCGGTCCCGCTCGTGGCCTGCAGGGGGCAGGATGTCCCCGCGAGTCGCCCATGTCTTCGCGTGTCCTCGAGTCACCCCGCACCGCTCACAGCCTCCGCGCCTAGTTAAAGGGCCACGAGCTCATTTCTGCAAAGAAGGAGCCCAGCGGCCCCTCCCCAGGGAACTCTTTCCATCAACTCGGGGCCTAATAATTTACATTTAATTTGTTAGCGATTTAATGTTTGTTTTTTAAAAACGAGATTATTCATTACCATATTAATAAATAATAACATTTATTATTCTCCTAATGAGTGTCCAAAATACAAACGCAATTACATGTTTTATATGTTTTCTCGTAATTTGAGACAGCAGAGCGTTAATTACAGAGACTCACGGGTGGACCCCATTCTGATCCAGGGTCCCGATCCTGCCTTTGTTTCCGTCTCTGAACCAGTCGCCCTCCGGGGCTTCTGCAATTCCCTCAATCAGAGGAGAGGAGGTCGTGCGTGACTAAGCTCAGGCTCCCACAAAACCCCTGCGCCCCAGGCCCAGGAGCTGCAAGGCCTCAGCTCCCCGTGCCCACACTCGTCACTCCCCGTCTCCTCTGTGCAGGGTTCTTCAGGAAGAATCGGAAAGAGGCCCCCCCACCCACAACCAGCCTCACAACCTTCCTCCGGCAGAGATCCATTGAGCTGGGGGTGTGACTGTCCTCACTTCACAGATGGGGGAACTGAGTCTTGGAGAGAGATGCTCTGGTGTCCTCAGTTGGTGAGGGGCAGAGCCGGGAGCCACGTCCCACGCAGTTGGCTGGCCCCAAGCTTGGCTCCTACCTCAGCCCCAGCGCAGGTTGCAGCAGGCCCACGGAGGAGCGCGGCCTGGGTCTGGACAGATCCACAGCCGGCCAACGCCCCTGGCCTGGCTCTCTATGGCTTTGCTTCTTCCCTTGACTTGCAAAGTTGTTCTTGTTCTTTGCAGAAAATGTGGAAGGTGAGGCCGGGAGCGGTGGCTCACGCCTGTAATCCTAGCACTTTGGGAGGCCGAGGCGGGCAGATTCCCTGAGCTCAGGAGTTCGAGACCAGCCTGGGCAACATGGTGAAAACCCATCTCTACTAAAATACAAAAAAAAAAAAAAAAAAGAAAGAAATTTACTAGGCGTGGTGGCGGGCGCCTGTAGTCCCAGCTACTTGGGAAATTTGGGGAGGATGAGGCAGGAGAATTGCTTGAACCCGGGAAGCACAGCTTGCAGAGAGCCGAGATCGTGCCACTGCACTCCAGCCTGGCGACAGAGTGAGACTCTGTTTCAAAATAAAATAAAATAAAAAATAAATAAAAAAAGTGGAAGGTGAAAAAACCACGGAGAGACAGCAAAGCTGGCAATGACATGGCTCCAAAAATCCCACTTCTCAGATAAGATGCAGGCAGTTAAGGGCCTAGAGTTTTATGTATCCTGATGTTTGAAAGGGCTTGGACAGGGCACTTCCTCCCTCCATAGCTCTTCTGACCTTAGGAATCCCTCCCTTCTGGAGGGGAAGGGTGGGGGTTTTCCTGTTTGGTCCCCAGGAAAGGAAGTTCAGAGACAGAGGCCCACTCAGGACCACCCCTCTGGTCTGCACCCCTGAAATGTAATTTGGATAATATGGAAAATTACTAGGAAGTAAAAACGCTATAATCCCCCCACCTAGAGATAACCAGGCATTCTGGTACACACCTATTGAGGACTTTTTCCAAGCACATACTCAGAAGGAGGCTTCCTCTCAATAGGCATGAGATCTTACTCCACATGCAGTTTGTCTTATCTTGATTTTTTCCAGTAATCTTTTATTTCAAGAGTTTCCCATGCCATGTAGTCATTCTTCAAAAACCTGCTTCGAACAGCTGCATAATATTCCACTGTGGAGAAGTGCCCTGCAGTGTAGAGAAATGTGTTATTTATGCGGAAGTCTGTTATTATTTGGACATCTTCCCTTCTCTGACACTGCGATGACCACACTCATAGGTGAGTCTCTCTGGAAATCCTTGACTACCTCCTTAGGGTCCATTCTGAGAAGTGGAATTACTGGGTTAGAGGGCATGAGTGCCTTGAGGACGTCTGCCTCCCTCCAGCTGCATGCCTGCCAGGGCAAACCCATGCAGGCTCCCAGGGCAGGCCTGGCGTGTCTCCCTCCTGCACCCTTGGCACCCTTGGCAGGGCTGACATTATCCTCTAAACCAGGTCTTTGCAGCACTTACCCTTTTCAAGGTGCTGCTGTGCCTCTCCTTTCAGGGTTCATCCCGGGAATTGTGAAACACAGGTGGGCTGGTCCTCTTCTCGCAACTTCACGATGGATAGACTGAGGCCCATGGAGGCCAAGTGCACTTGACTCAGAAGATTTTAGAGTCTTTTTTGGATCCCATTTGGATCCCACACCATTGAAGCCTCCTTGTGTTTCAGATTATGGGAAACGGCTCAGTGACATGTCCCAAGGAGAGTGCTGTCTCTGAAGTCTACCCAGCCACAACCCATCCACGAACTGATCCACAGACCTATTCATTCTGGAACTCATCCACTTACCCTCCACCTATCCATTAATCTCAGAACTCATCCACCTATCCATCCACCCATCCATTCACACTGGAACTCATCCATCCATCCATCTACCCATCCATCCATCCATTCATCCATCCATCAATCCATCCACCCACTTAACCATCCCTCTACCTATATATCTGTCAATCCATGCATCCATGATCCATGCATGCATGCATCCACGCATCCATCCATCCTTCCACCACCTACCTACTCATCCACTAAAAAATACTGATTGAGAACCAGCTCTGACTCAGGCCCAGGTTCAGGAAATTTTGCATGAACAGCTCTGGCTTTTACAGGGAAGGTAGACCTTAAAGAGCAAGCATAGTTGCCGTGACTCATCTGCAAGGTGAAGGTTAGGTATTATGGGAGCACAGGACAGGGAGCTCAGACCTTCCTGAGAAGGGGGGACCAGGCCCCACTGACACTGTTTGTGTGACCTTGGTGAGTCCCTGCATGTCTCCCGCCCTGCTCCCTATGCTGAGCCACAGAGGAAAAGCCGTAACTCACATATTGGCTGGGAAGCAGAGTTGGCCAGGGAGGAAATGGGAGGCCCAGCCCCTGTGCTGACATCTGTGTGGCAGTTATTCTCAGGGGTCTTGAGAGAATTAGAACAAACACAGAGGTCAGTGCCAGGCACCACTGTCACGGGGCCATGAACTCTTCAGATTATCGCTTATTATTATTTGTAATAGTAGTACTAACACCTTCTGAGATTTTTTCATGGGCCAGGCATCATGCTGAGAACTTTCAGATATTGGTTTATTTAATCCTTCCTTAGCCCTGTCGGGTAGGCAGAAATTGTTACTCTCACTTTACAGATGAGAGCATTGAGGCACAGAGTAGTTGTGTAACTTGTTCAGTGTCACACAGCCAGTAGGTGTGTACAGCCTGTGCCTTGTGGCTTTGATGTGTGCCCTGCCTTTCTTGTTCTTGCTACTGCAGGCACCTACAGTGGGGCATTTAGGGAGCCTGACTTGCCCAGGGACCCACTAAAGAATCCAGGTCCCATCCCTGGAATAGCATGCATGGGAGCCTCCCTGCCCTGCTCCGGCCTCTGCAGTGTGAGGTCAGGCCTCCTCTTCCTCCATAGGACCCCATAAGGGGAGGAGGGGAAGCACGTGTGACCCTGCACATGTCTCCCACCCTCTCTGAGCCTTCGTTCCTGAGGGGCCTGGGGGGAAACCATGGATGTGAAAGAATGCTCCGGAATGCCGCGCAGGAGAACGCAGCGCAGGAGTGAGGCTGGAATGGTCACTCACTCACTCGGTGGGTGCACGCGCTCTGCTCTGCCCTGCCCACAGCAGGCGCCTTCTCGGCACTGGGGTTCCAGTTGTGAACAAGAAGGTCAGGATCCTGAACTCAGGGCGCTGAGAATCTAGGGAGGGAGGCAGACAGTGAGCGGTGCGATCGTGACCGAATGCAGGGTGAAAGTGCAGTGCTGCGGAGAAAATCTGGGTGAGGGGACGGAGACAAACGGGAAGGGGGAGTCCCACAAGGAGCCGGGCTGGAGAGGAGATATTTAAATGGCATGAATACAGGGGGCATGCCATGTGCCTGGGGATGGGAGGAGTAAGAGAGAGGAGAGAGAACGTTCCAAGAACAGCAAGTGCACAGGCCCTGAGGCAGGAGTTGCCTGGTGAGTTTGAGGAGTGCTCAGGCCAGCGGAGGGGAAAGTGGGCAGCGGGAGATGAGGCCAGGGTGGGGGTAGGGCCAGGCCAGGTGTGGCAGTGGGTGAGGACTGAGAGTGAGCTGACCTTCCGGGTGGGTTTGGAGCAGAACAGGGTGGTGATTCGGTGCAGGATTTCAGGGTGCTTCTGGCTGCGTGAGAACCAGGATGTGGGGTGAGGGCTGGGGCTGCCTGCCAAGAGGCCCCTAGTGTGATCCAGAGGAGAGCAGGGTGGTGGCCCAGACCAGGGCTGTGGCTGTGGAGGGGACCGGCTGGATTTGGGATAAACCTGGATAGGAGGAGACAGCAGAGCTGCATGGTGGCCAGCTGCTGGGGTGACAGATAGGAGCTAAGATGACTCCAGGGTTTGGGTCTGAGCCCTGGAGGGAGGGAGGTGCTGAGATGGGGACGATGGTCGTGGAGCAGGCTGGGGAGATGAGGAGCTCGAGGGGGCAGGTTAGGAGCTAACTGTTTATGGGTGGGGTGGCTGCCTGGCAGGTGGCCATGTGAATCTGGAGCTGGGAGACGACACTGACCTAGAGATTGAAAGCAGAAGCTTTTCCCAGAGCTGGGAATGCAGGAAGCTCCTCACCCCACTATCACTGCTCTGAGAGCCAGGAGTGACCCCTCACACCTTCTCCCCTGCCTCCTGTACTATTTCCCTCTTAATCCAGAGCCATCTTCCTAAACCACCCAACTGACCAGCTTCCTCCCTGCCTAGCACCATCTATGGCTCCCTGTGGCCCTGGTAGGTGGACTAGACCCAGGGCTCTGCCCTCCCCTAGCTCCTGCTCTCACCTCTCCTAGTCTCCCACCCAGGCTCTGGTCATACCAAAGTGTCCAGCGCCAAAAACACCCAGCTGCTTCTTGCCTCCACACTGTTGTTCTCCTTGTCCTGGAACCTCCCCGACACCCCCCACCTGGCCGTGAGTAGACCACCTGTGGGACTAAACCTCAGTTTCCCCATCTGTAAAGTGGGAATAATCCTTTCTGTACCTGCCTCACGGGGTGCTGTGAGGTATAAACGAGTGCCTGCCACTAGTGCCCAAGAAATGGTAATTTACAAGGAAACAGAGCGTGGTGCCACTTCTTCCTGAAAGCCTTCCCTGACTGCCTCAAGCCCTCCCTGAAGGCCCAGTGTTCTTCACACTTCCTGTCATTGTCTGGTTGATTTTTGCCCCAGCAGCAACCTGAGGGCTGTGGCAGGGCCCTCTCCTCCCTGGGCTGCCCCGGCTCTGGCATGTAGCAGGTGGGAGAAAGAGTAATACCAATGACTGAGTGAGTGCCGGGGGCTCAGACCTGCCTCAGGTGACGGTGGGATGGGGCTTGGGGCCGGGCCTTGAGAGGGCAAGACGTCCAGTGCTCTTCCTTCCTGCTGGGAGCGACAAGGAGCTTCCTGGAGGAGGCCATGGCAGAACCAGGCCTGCAGGAAGCAGGTCGAGCAGCAGAGGGGGAAGGGCATTGTAGGGAAGGGGCTCTGCAGGAGGGAGCCTGTCCAGTCAATGTAGAGAACTGCGGGCTCCCCCTGGTTGGCTCTGGGAGACTGTGGGTCTCCTCCTGGTTGACTTTGGGGTTGTTGCTCCAAAGACTGTGGCTTCTCTCTCTCTCTCTTTCTCTTTTTTTTTTTTTTTTGAGACAGGATCTCCTTCTGTTGCCCAGGCTGGACTACAGTGGCACGATCTCAGTTTACTGCAAACTCTGCCCTCTGGGCTTAAGCAGTCCTCCTACCTCAGCCTCCTAAGTATCTGATACCACAGGCATGTGCCATCATGTCCGGCTAATTTTTGTATTTTTGGTAGAGATGGGGTTCTGCCATGTTGCCCAGGCTGGTCTCAAACTCCTGAGTTCAAACGATTGGCCCTCCTCAGCCTCCTAAAGTGTTGGATTACAGGCGTGAGCCACTGCGACCGTCTGTGGCTTCTTTTTATTGACATGACCACAAAGGCAAGTTGTACCCAGAGGATGTGGGAAAATGGAAACGAATTTGTTTTCTGGTCGTGTTAAATTTACCGTTGGGAAGTAGCAGAAAGGTAAACATCTCTTCTCCCTGTATTCTCTCTTGGGACTGACAAAGCCCTGCCTTCCCACACTGCAGGCCAGTGGGTGACTGAGAAGAGTCATTTTATTTATGCAGCGAACGTCCGACCCCGGTTCACTCAGCCTGAGACTGACCAAGGACTACATGACACCCGGCTGCAACTGAAGGCAGAGAAGACATGGATGGAGGGGCCCCTTGGCACTGGGGACAGTGGCCTCTGAGCACCCTGGAGGACAGCTGACTTGTGGCGTGCAGCGGTGGAGAGTGTGGCTACCAGTGGCGGGGCTACCTGGTTAGTGCTGGTCGCCATCATGCCTCTTGGGTGCCATGGACTGGAAGCAGCACCCTGGCCAGAGCGGAGGGAGGTGAGCACGGGGAATCGGCGTGCAGGCTCACGCTGTGGCTCGGGTCCAAGTGTCGGTGCTGGACTCAGAGACTTGAGCTTGTCTTGTGTTTGACATGGATGAGTGTCACCCCACGTGCATGGTTCTGACGGCCCAGCCTCATGTGACCTCACAAAGGAAGCGCGGATCCTCCAGCCGAGTGGCCGGCCTGCCAGCCCTCCCTCCCAGACCTAGTTCATTCCCAGGGTACCTCTGCACACCTGGTTCACCCCACGTGGGGTGATGGTTGGGTGGAGTGAGACAGTGCCCCAAATGGGGAGCAGGGGGATCTAGAGTCTTCACAGTGCAGGTCAGGGCTTGTCGCAGACACCACAGGGGTCTCAGATCATTTGAGGAGGGCGCTTCAAAGCTGGAGCTCCCTGAGAGGTGAGGCCCGGGGCAGGGCCCCTGCTGGTTAGAGCCTGAGGGGCCTCAGAGAGGGTAAGTGATTTGCCAGACACGTGGCCTGCAAGTGGGGCTCTGGTTTTCAGGCTCAGGGCTGTCAGAGACACTGGGGAAAAGTTCCCAAGCCCCAGCGGGGAGTCTCAGCAGCAGAGACAGATGACGGGACAGTTATTTGTGGAGGGTGTACGAGATGACACTGGCAACATTTCCAGCCATCTCCCAAGGCACCCCAGTCCTGACTGGTGATTTTCACTCTTTGCTTCTGGGCTCTCTGTCTCAGAGCCCAGCTGGGGACCTGTCTGAGAAGCTAATTCCCACTCAAGTGTTAACAGTTTGATGGGGACCTTCAGCCTTTGCCTGAGGAAATGGAACAGGATGGAAATCCAGTGTCTGACTCGGGGCCTGGCCCAGGCTGGTCCCCACCCCCATTCCCACCTGGGACCCCCAACCCCAGGTCTCCCATCCACATCCTGCCTGAGGGCCCAGAGCATCCTGGCATCTCCTGCCTGTAGGCCCTGGGTCCTTCCTTTGAGGTGTTTTGGGGCCTGGGACCTGCACAGAAATGGAGACAGCACAGCCACAGTGACCCACGTCTTGGGGCGGGTGACCCATGCCAAGGGCAGCTCATCCCAGGCCCGACTCTGAGCCTCCACGTTCCCTGGCTCTGGGGTCTTTTGGATGCCAGCACTGCATCCAGGTCTCATGCTGGCTCAGAGGGCAGCAGGGGTGTCTAAGCCAGGCGGCTGTGACATCTGGAGGAAGCGTGCTGTGGCCAGAGGAGACTGGGGAAGGAGCCTGGGAGGAGGGCTGAGGCGGGACAGCCGGCGGGCCTGGACCTGAAGCATTTGGGTGTGGCCTGTGACCTGTGCCTGACCCTGGCTCTCACCTCCCTGGAAGCTGTGTCTTTGCCTCTGAACCCAGGCCTGCCACCCCCATTTCCAGCTCCTTGAAGGTATGTCCTAGCCCCCAAAGGGACTCAGCGTCCACCTCTGATTTTTGAGGATCCAAGTTGAGCGGAAGCCTCCAAGGATGCTTGAGCACACCTGGGAACAGGTGTGTGTGGAGCGGGGGGTATGGGGGGAGTGGGATGAGGGGTTGGGATGTAGGACTGCTGGGCTACATGATCAAATTAACAGCTCTCCCTGGCTGGGCCTGTCCAGTGTGCCAACCCTGCCCATGCTTGACCCCAGTGGTCCCAGCCACTGACTGTCTAGCCCGTCCTGCTGTTGAGAACAAGCCCAGATCTACTGGCCAAGGGGTTCTGTGTCCTCCTGCAGCCCTGGACAAGCCTCAGGAAAGGCCCATCTGCCCTCTCTACCCACCGGCAAGTGTGACACTCGGCGTCTCTGGGCAGGTGGCCCCATTGCTGCCGTGCACAGGATGAAGCACAGGTAGCAGCTCATCGCCCTGGGCTCTGTCCTCTTCTTCCCACGAGTCCCCTGATTTGCCTCCCGAGTGAGGGAACCTGGCACTCTGGGGCTCCCTCCTCCCCATTGTGGTCCGGGTGTCCTGACCTCATTCATTTATTCCACCCCAGAGTTTTCTGCCTGGACCAAGCTCCAGCACCCTGGCACACTCAGCCTCTGGTCTCACCCTTCTTGACTGCAGGGAGACACAGTTTTACCGCATCCTCTTCAATTTTCACACCTTTTGTCTTCTTTTTCTCTCCTGATTGCAATGCCAGAACCTCCAGTATAATGTTGAATAGAAGTGATGAGAACGTCTATCTTAGGAGGACAGTGTCAATATTTCGGCATTTAGTATGATGTTCACATAGCGTTTTCACAGATGTCCTTTGTTGGATAAGGAAGATTCTCTTTATTCTTAGTTTTCCGAGAGTGTTATCAGGGTTGGGTGTTGAATTGATCGTGTGTTTTTTTTACTTTCTCCTTTCTTCTTTTTATGTGGTAAATTATATTGATTTTCAAATCTTAAAACACTTTATACCCCTGAGATAAATCCTTTTGTTCTTTTAAATATACTGTTGGATTCTATTTGCTAATAATTTATTAAGTTTTTTTGTGTCTATGTTTTCATGAGAGATACTGGACTGTAATTGTCTGCAAAATTATCAATTTTGAAATGTATTTGTCAGGCCTTGGTATTAAGATTATTTTAGTCTCATAAACTAACTTGAGAAGTGTTCTCTTTATCCTTGATTTTTTTCAAAGAGTCTGTGTTCGTCCTTCAATGTTTGATACAGTTCACTAATGAAGACATCTGAGTCTGGAGTTTTATTTATGTGAAGGGTTTGATAACAAATTCAGTTTTTAAAGTAATTATAGGGCTATTACAATGTTCTGTTTCATCTTATGTTAGTTTTGGTAAGGTGTATTTTTCAGGGAGTTGTCAACTTCCTAGCACTTGTTGCATTTGTTCATATACAGTTGTCTGCAGGATTTGTAGTGATCATCTCTTGTTAAATCTGGGTATTGATGATTTGTGTTCTTTCTCTCTTTCATGATCAGCGTAGCTATGGGTTTATCAATTTTGTTTATCTTCTCAAAGAACTGACTCTCGGCTTTGTTAATTTTCTCTGCTGTTTTCTATATACACATAGAAAGTTATAATTTCCCCCTAAGCACTGTTTTAGCTGCATACCATTGATTTTGATATGCTGTATTTTCATGATTATGCAGTTCTTGTGGTTTCTTTGATCCATTGATTATTGAGAAGTATGTTGTTTAAAAACATTTGGGGGTTTCTTAGATATTGTATTATTATTGGATTTAATTCCATTGTTACCGGATGTACTCTGACTGATTTCAGTACTTACTAAACCTTGTTTTAGAGCTCAGAATATAGCCTATTTTTGGAAATGCCCTTTAAAAGAATGTGGATTCTGTAGTTGAATATAGTATTCCATAAATATCAGTTGAAGTGGTTGATAGTGTAATTCAGATCAACTATTTCATTTATGTCTGAACTAACTTTTAATCTATTATTCTATTAATTACTAAAAGAGTAGAGTTAAAATCTTTAATGATGATCAAAGAGCTGTCTGTTTCCCCCTTTCAATTCTGTTAATTTTGGCTTTGTATATTTTTAGATTTTGTTATTATATGGATACATATTTATGTTTTCCTGAGGAATTAACCATTTTATCTGTATGAGCTGGTCTTCATGATCACTAATAAAACCCTTTTTCTTGAAGTCTCTTTTATCTGATATTAAGATAATGACCCCAGCTTTTTTACAACTACTTTTTGTCTCTCTCTATTCACATCCATTCACTTTGAACTACATTTTATTTATTTATTTTGTAAACACATAATTTATTTTAAAAATAAATAATTCATTCATTTTGTAAATAAATACATTATTTATTTTGTAAATAAATAAATAAATAAAGGTGCTCAGTCACCCAGGCTGGAGTGCAGTGGTGTGATCTTGGCTCCCTGCAACCTCTGCCTCCCAGGTTCAAGAGATTCTCCTGTCTCAGCCTCCTGAGTAGATGGGATTACAGGCGCCTGCTGCCATGCCTGGCTAATTTTTGTATTTTTAGTAGAGACAGGGTTTTACCATTTTGGCTAGGCTGGTCTTGGACTCCTGACCTCAGGTGATCTGCCCATCTGTCTCCCAAGGTGCTGTGATTACAGGTGTGAACCACTGCCCACTGCACCTGGCTTGTCTTCATATTTAAAGGACATCACCTGTACAGGTTTATAGCTGGTTCTTGCTTTTGTATCCATTTTGACAATCTCTGTCTTTTTATTGTGGTGTTTAGTTCATTTATATCTTTCATTTTATTATGTGTCTTCTGATTATCCCCTTTGTTTTTGATTCCTCTGTTTCTCTTTTCTGTCTTCTTTTGAATAATTTGAGTAGTTTTTAGGGTTTTGTTTTCTCTATTGCATTTTTAGCTATACCTTCTTGTATTTTAAAAAATTCTGGTAGCTGTTCTAGGGATTAAAAATACATTCTTAACTTTTGACAGTCTACTTAAATGAATATTTTACCACTTCATGTAAAATGCAGAAATCTTGCAACCATATATACATATACATATATATACACACACATAGCTATCCATTATGTTATGTGTAATATATCCACATGCATTATAAACTCCATAGGAAAATGGGGTTTGCTTTTTAAGAAATAGAATGAAAGTTTTAAATATTTACTAGGTATTTATCATTTATCATTTCCAGGCTCTTTATTCTTCCTGAAGATCTACGTTTCCATCTGATATCATTTCTTTCCAGCCTGAAAAGCTCCCTTTAGGATTTCTTGCAGTAGAAGTATGAATTCTCTTGCTTTTCTTTGATCCAAAAATGTTCCTATTTCACCTTCATTCTTGAAGACTGTTTTCTTTGGATATAGAGTTCTGAGTTGAAAGTCTTTTTCTTTTGATATTTTGAAGATCTACTGTCTTCTTGTCTCCATAGTTTCTGATGAGAAGTCAGTGGTGATTTCAATTGTTCTACTGTACGTAATTGTAGTTTCTTCTGACTGCTTTTACGATTTTCTGTTTAATTTTCTGAAATTTGGCTGTTATGTTTTTATTTGGGCATAAGTATGTGTTTTTATTTTACTTTTTCATCCTCCTTGGGGTCTGCTGAACTTCTTGAATCCTTAAAATTTTTGTCTTTATCACATTTGGGAAATTTTGGGCATTATTTCTTTAAATATCTCCCCTCCCTCCCTCCCTCCTTTCCTTCTTTCTTCCCTTCCTCCTCCCTTCCTCTCTTCCTCCCTTCCTC
>NW_012116488.1:4289836-4298207 GCF_000951035.1 Colobus angolensis palliatus
TTCCTTCCTTCCTTCCTTCCTTCCTTCCTTCCTTCCCTCCTCTTTCCTTCCTTTTTCTTTTCCTTTTCTTCCCTTCCTGAGACAGGGTCTTGCTGTGTCACCCAGGCTGGAGTGCAGTGACATGATCATAGCTCACTGTAGCCTTGAACTCCTGGGCTCAAGGGATCCTTCCACCTCAGCTTCCTGAGTACTGGGACTATTAGCACGTGTCACCATGTCTGCATCATTTTTTTATTTTTATTTTTTGCAGAGACAGGGTCTTGCTGTTGCCCGGGCTGGTCTCAAACTCCTGGCCTCATGCAGTCCTTTCACTTTAAACTGCCAAAGTGCTGGGATTATGGGCATGAGTCATCACACCTGGCTCCCATTTTCTTTTCTTGCTCTTTTTGTGGCTCCAATTACATTTA
Organism: Colobus angolensis palliatus; assembly: GCF_000951035.1. Lineage (NCBI taxonomy): Eukaryota > Metazoa > Chordata > Mammalia > Primates > Cercopithecidae > Colobus > Colobus angolensis. The sequence goes on from NW_012116488.1 coordinate 4,290,244, forward strand.
TGTTTGGCCTTTTGATATTTCTGCACAGGTCCCTGAAGCTCTGTTCATTTCTTTTTGATCCCATTTCTCTCTGTTCTTCAGACTGGATAATTTCTGTTGACGTCTTTTGAAGTTCACTGACTCTTCTCTCATTCTGTTACGCATAGTAAACCAATATTGATATGCTATTATTAACTAAGTTCTAGACTTTATCCAGATTTTGTTAGTTTTGACCCAGTGGCTTCTCCTCTTCCAGGATCCTATCTCACTTACTTCTCATGTTTCTTCAGGCTTCTCTTGACTATGACAGTTTCTTACTCTGTCCTTGTTTTTGATGGACCTTGGCACTTTTGAGGAGTACTGGTCAGGTGTTTTGTAGAGTGCCCCCGTTTGGGATTTGTCTGATGTTTTTCCAGTGATTAGGCTAGGTTTATGGGTTTTGGGTGGAAAAACCACGGAGGTTTTTCCAGATGAGAATGCCGTTCTCATCACACAGTATCAAGAGCACATGTTATCAACATGACTTCACTGACCCTAATCACACAGCTGAGATGCTGATCAGTTTTCTCCATTGTAAAGTTACTGTTTTCCCCTTTTCCATACTACACTGTTTAGAAGGATGTCACTGTGTGCAGCCCAAACTTACGGAAAGGGATTTATGCTCCTCCTCCTTGAGGGTGAAGTATTTATATACATTATTTGGAATTCCTCTGCAAGGGAGATTTTTTTTCTTCTCCCCCCCTTATTTTTTTAGTTAATCATTTACTTATATCAGCATGGACTCACAGATACTTATTTCATACTTTAGGCTATAATCCAAGAATAGCTGATTTTGTTGCTCAACTTGTTCCGGCTTTGGCCCCTGGGAGCAGCAGTTGGCATCTGTGTCCCTTTAACATCCCCCCATCAATGGAGGTGTTTTGTGTTTTATTTTTGAGCACTTCCTCAATTTCTGGCACTACGAGGTACTCATTTTGTAGATTTCCTGCCCCAGCCATAGAAGCAGCTGTTTCTCCAAGGAGCCCTGGGTGGTTCCACTGCAGAATGGCATTGGAAAGCAAGGTCTGGGTGCCGGACGTGCTTGTTGCTATTGAGTGTGGTTGCTTCTAGACCCTCTCAGCTGACAGAGCAAGGAGATATATGTGTCTATAGGAACTTGTGTCCACACATCTATAAATGCTTCTGTATGTAACCACCTGCATCTATACTGAGCTAAACATGAGTCAACAGTGATGTCTCCAACTTGTATCCCCGGCCACATGGGCCATTCTAACCTCCTCTCCTTGATTATCTGTGAATTCCCACTCCAACAGGGAGAAACCTGGATTCTACCATCCACCATCCATTTACTTCATTGTTCAGTTCCATTATACATGTCCAGCGGTATCAGAATTATTAACCGGTACCACCATCTATCGACTGCAAACAACCGTGAGCTAGAGCACAGGGTTTATGCACTGTTCCTTTTGTCTCCATTAATTTCCAGAGTCACTTGGCTCACCATCTTTTCCCTCTTCCGCTTCACGGGGGTGGGAACACCGTTAGAGTCTGTTGCTATCAACTACATTCCCTCTTGGAATCCCCTGACTAAAAGATTTTAAAAATTTGCATAGACGAGGGTTCATTCTTTGTGCCGTCCAGTTCTATGGGTTTGAACAATGAGTAACATCACGTGTCCACCATTACAGGATCATGCGGAATAGTTTCACCACCCTTATGCTTTACCCGTCCAATCTCTCTCCTTCTCTCGGAAACTCTGGAAACTACTGATCTTTGCACTGTCGCTACAGAGTTTTGTGTGTTCTAGAATGTCACATAATTAAATCCTGCAGTATGTAGCCTTTTCAGACTGGCTTATTTTGCTTCACAATATGCATTTAAAGTTCCTCCACATTTTCAATGACTTGTTGGCCAATGTATTTTTATTAGTGAATAATATTTCATTGTATGGATGTACCACAGTTTATCCATCTGTTCATCTGCCGAAGGATATCTCAGTTGTTTCCAGCCTTTGGCAATTACGAATAAAGCCACTGTAAACATTTGCATATAGGTTTTTGTGTGAACATAAGTTTTCAAATCAGTTGGGTAAATACTTATGAGTGTGATTGCTGGATCGTGTGGTGAGACTATGTTTAGATTTGTAAGAAACTGCCGCGCTGTATTCCCAAGTGACTGCACCACTTTGCATTCCCTTGAGCAATGAATGGAAGTTTCTGTGTCTCTGCATCCTCACCAGCACTGGTACTGTCAGGTTTTTAGATTTCAGCCGTTCTGGTGTGTGTGTGGTAGTATCTCATTGTTTCAATTTGCTATTCCCTTATGACAAAAGATTTTGACCATCTTTCTTTTTTTTTTTTCTTTTTTTTTGAAGCGGAGTTTTGCTCTAGTTGCCCAGGCTGGAGTGCAGTGCAGGATCTTGGCTCACTGTAACTCCGCCTCCCAGGTTCAAGCAATTCTCCTGCCTCTGTCTCCTGAGTAGCTGGGATTACAGGAACCTGCCACCACGCCCACCTAATTTTTTGTATTTTTCAGTAGGGATGGGGTTTCACTATGTTGGCCCAGCCCGGTCTTGAACTCCTGACCTCAGGCAATTGACCACCTTTTTACATTTTTATCTGTCATATGCAGATCTTCTTTGATGGGACGTCTATGCAGAATTTTTCTCATTTTTCAATTGGGTTGTTTCCTTACTGTTGAGTTTTAAGAGTTCTTTGTATATTTTGGATGCCAGTCGTTTATCAGATATGTGTTTTGTGAGCATTTTCTCCGAGTCTGTGGCTTGTGCTTTCATTCTCTTAACAGTATCATTTACACAGCAGTCATTTTCAATGTTACTGAAGTTCACCTTATCAATTTTTTTCATGGGTCATGCTCTTGATATTGTACCTAAAAACTCATCATCAAACCCGAGATCACCCAGATTTCAGCTGTTTTCTTCTGAAGTTTTATAGCTTTGCATTTTACATTTAGGGCTATAATCCATTTTGAATTCATTTTTGTGAAAGGCATAAGATCTGTTATTAGATTCTTATTATTTTTGCATACGGATGTCCAGTTGTTCCACATCATTTATTGAAAGATCGTCCTTCTCCTTCGAGTTGCGTTTGCTCCTCTGGTAAAGAGCAGCTGTCTATATTTGTGTGGGTCTATTTCTGTGTTTTCTATTCTAGTCTATTGATCTGTTTGTCTTTTCTTTCGCCAATACTAGGCTGTCTTGATTACTGTAGCTTTATAATATATAAGTCCTGATGTCAGGTAGTGTCAGTTCTTCAACTTTGTTCTTCTTCTTCTTCTGTATTGCTTTAGCTTCTGTGGGCATTTTTCTTTTCACATAATTTTAGAATCAGTTTGTCAATATCTACAAAATAGCTTGCTGTGATTTTGTTTGGGGTTGTATTGAATCTGTAGATAAAATTGGGAAGAACTGACATCTCAAAATATTGAGTCTTTCAATCCTTAAACACAATATCCCTTGATTAGATAGTGTTTGATTTTTAAAAATCAGAGTTTCATAGTTTTTCACATATAGATTCTGAACATTAAAAAAATTTTTTTTTTTAGACAGTGTATCACTCCATTGCCCAGGCTGGAGTGCAGTGGCAGGATCACGGGTCACTGCAGCCTCGACCTTCCCCAGCTAAAGTAATCCTTTCACCCCAACCTCTTGAGCTGCTGGGACTACAGGCATGTACCACCATGCCTGGTTATTATTATTTTTTTTGTGGTTTTGGTAGAGATGGGGTTTCACCATGTTGCCCAGGTTGGCCTCGAACTCCTTGGCTCAGTGCACCTGCCTCGGCCTTCCAAAGTGCTATGTTTATAGGTGTGAGCTACTGCACCCGGCCAGATTCCAAACATATTTTGTTAGACTTATACCTAAATATTTCATTGTTGGTGCTATTGTAATTCATATTGTTTTAAAATTTCACACTGCTGGCTTATAGGAAAGCAACTGACTTTTGTGTATTAACATTGTAGCCCCTGACTTTGCTTTAATTCCTTATAGTTCCAGGAGGTTTTGTGTGTGTACATGTGTGGGATATTTTTGGGGTTTTCTTTATGGTTAATCACATCAACTGTGAACAAATACAGTTTTATTGCTTCCTTCAAAACTGGTATAATTTTTGTTTCCTTTTCTGGTTACAATAGCTAGGACTGCCAGTATGATGTTGAATAATAACAGTGAGAGGGAATATCTTTGACTCGTTCCTAGTCTTACAGAGAAAGCTCCCAGTTTCTCACTAGTAAGCGTGATACTCACTATAGGTCTTTGTAGATGTTCTTTATCAAGTTGGAGAAATTCTTCTCTATTATTAGTTTGCTGAGAATTGTTTTTACATGAATGAGTGTTGGATTTTTGCCAAATGCTTTTTTCTGCATTTATTAATGTGCACATATGAGTTTTCCTCTTTCTCTTGTTGATGTGGTAGATTACATTAATTGATTTTCATATGTTGAACCAGTCTTGAATATTTGAAAATAATCCCATTTGGTCATGGTATACAATTATTTTTATATATTAGTAGATTTGATTTGATAGTCTTTTTTTTTTTTTTTTGAAATGGAGTCTTGCTCTGTCACCCAGGCTGGAGTGCAGTGGTGTGATCTCAGCTCACTGCAACCTCTGTCTCCGGGGTTCACGCCATTCTCCTGCCTCAGCCTCCCAAGTAGCTGGGACTATAGGCACTCGCCACCACGCCCGGCTAATTTTTTTTTTGTTTTGTATTTTTAGTAGAGACAAGGTTTCACTATGTCAGCCAGGATGGTCTCGATCTCCTGATCTCGTGATCTGCCTGACTCGGTCTCCCAAAGTGCTGGGATTATAAGTGTGAGCCACCGCTCCTGGCCTCGATGTGATAGTCTTTTATTGAAGATTTTTACTTCATGTTCATGAGAGGTACTGGTCTGCTGCATTCCGTTCTTGTTATGTATTTATCTGGTTTTGGTATTAGGGTAATATTGGCTTCATAGAATGAGTTAGGAAGTGTTTCTTCTGTTTCTCTTTTCTAGAAGGGATTGTAGAGAATTGGTATCATGTCTTCCTTAAATGTTTGATACAATTTACCAGTAAGACTCTCTGGGACTGCTACTTTCTTTTTTGGAAAGTGACTATTGATTCACTTTCTTTCATAGGCAGGCCTACTTAAATAGTCTTATTATCCTTGTGTGAAATTTTGGTATCTGGGTCTTTCAAGGAATTAGTCCATTTCATCTAAGTTATCAAATGTATCCACAGAGAGTTGTTCGTAGACTCCTTTATTATCCTCTTGATATCCATGGGATCAATAGTGATTAACTTTCTTTCATTTCTGATATTAATAATTTATATCTTCTCTCATCTTTTTCTTGGTTAGCTTTGCTAGAGGTTTATCAATTTTATTGATTCAAAGAACCTGCTTTTGGTTACACTGATTTTCTCTATTGTTTTTCTGTTTTTGATTCTATTGATTTTTGTCTCTAATTTTTATTACTTCTTTTCTTTTGCTTGCTTTAGGCTTAAATTGTTCTTCTTTCTTGAGTTTCTTAAGATGGATGTTTAGATTACTGATTTTACATTTTTTTTATCTTTAAAAGACATTTTATTATTTTTATGTTTTTCATTGACAAAATTTACTTATTTATCACTTCCAATACATAGTTTTGAAATATGTCCACGCCGTGGAATGATTAAACTGAGAAATTAACATATGCATTACTTCACGTATGTATTTGTGGTGAGAACACTTACAATCTGCTGTTAGCAATTTTCAAGAATGATATATTGTTATTAGGTATAGTAACCATGTTGTACAATAGATCTCTGGAACTTATTCCTCCTGTCTAGCTGAAATTTTGCATCCTTTGACCAACATCTCCCAACTCCCTGCCCAGTTCCTGGTAACCGCCATTCTGGTAACTCTGAGTTCAACTTTTTAAGATTCTACATATGAGGGAGATTTTTCTGTGTCTGGCTTATCTCATCTAACATAATGCCTTCCAGGTTTATCTGTGTTGTCACAAATAACGAGATTTCCTTCTTTGTGATTTTTCCTTTCAAATATATGCATTTAAGGCCATAAGTGTATAAGCACTGCTTCCATTGCATCCACACATTTTGAGTTATATTTTCATTTAGTTCAAAATATTAAAAACTATCTAGAGACTTCTTTTTTGATCCGTATGTTGTTATTTAGAAGTGTGTTGTTTTATCTCCATATATTTTGGGATTTTCCAGTTATCTCTACTATTGATTTTCTGTTTAATTCTGCTGTGGTCTGAGATAATAGTTTGCGTGGTTTCAATTCTTTTAAGTTTGTTAAGGTGCGTCTCATGATCCAGAGCATGGTCTATCTTGGCGTGTGTTTCGTGTGAACTTGGGAAAAGTGTGTATTCTATCATCCTTGCATGGAGTTTTCCAGAAATGTCAATTAGATCAAGTTGATTGATAGTGCTGTTCAAGTCAACAATATCCTTACTGATTTTCTACATGTTTTGTCAGTTACCGAAAGAGGGCCGTTGAAGTCTCCAACTGTATTAGTGGATTTGCGTGTTTCTCTATGTAGTTCTGTCAGTTTTTGTCTCATGTATTTTGACGCGCTGTTGTTAAATGCATACATATCAGGGATTATTATATCTTCTTGAAGAATTTGACCCTTTTATCATTATTCAATGCTCCTCTTCATTCCTGTTAATTTTCTTTGCTCTGAAGACTGACGTGTCTGAAATTAACAACTCGACTCCAGCTTTCTTTCTGTTGCCACGATATGTCTTTCTCTATCCCTTTGCTTTTTGACTTTCATTGATATTTTGCTTTTAATTTACATGTGTCATTATATTTAAAGTGGGTTTCTTATAGATACCATTTAGTTGAGTCTTGTCTTCCTAGTCCACTCTGCCAATATCTGTCTCTCAATTGGTATATTTAGAGCATTTATATTCAAGGTGATTATTGATAGGGTTGAATTAATATCTACCGTGTTTATTTGTTCACTTGTTATTTCTTTTTCTTCCCTCTTTTTCTGCTTTCTATCATTTTAATTAGGCATTTAAAAATTATTCCATTTTCAGGTGGAGCTAAAGAGAAGATCTCCGCTCTTCAGAGTGCAGGAGTTGTGGTCAGTATGTCTCCTGCACAGCTGGGAACCACGATCTACAAGGAATTTGAAAAGAGGAAGATGCTATGAAAGAAAAAAAAATTCCTAAAACTGTGGAATGAATCACGTAGACATGTGACCCTGCAGCAGTTTGCTTCTGTTGTCCACTGATTATCAGCCTGTGTGCCTGACACTGGTCTTGCAGTACAACTGGAAGCCAAAATAAGATGGAGGATGTCCTGAATTAAGATGTTTTCACCTCACTGTATAACAGAAACAGTCAATAAATCTACAATTTGATTTCAAAAAAAAAATTATTCCATTTTCTCTCCTCTCTTAGGCATATCGGTTATACTTAAATTTTTTATTTACTAGTTTCCCTAGAGTTTGCAATTTACATTTATAACTAATTTAAGTCCACCTTCAACTAGCATATTACTTCACATGTAGTGCAACCACCTTATAAAAGAATATCTACAATTTCTTTCTCCTGCCTTTTTAAAAATTGCCATCATTAATTTCATTTAGCCATATGCTATGGTCACCAAATACTTTATTACTACTTGTCTTAGTCCATTTTGTGCTGCTATAACATAATATCTGAGACTGCATAATTTATAAAGAATAGAGATTTATTTCTTACAGTCTTGGAGGCTGAGAAGTGCAAGGTTGAGGAGAGGGCCTTCTTACTGTGTCATCCCAGGCGAAAGGCGGAAGGGCAAGGCAGCATGCACATGCACCAGACAGAATGAGAGAGCAAGAGCGCGCGCGCGAGAGAGGATTAGGAGAAGGAGGAGAGGTGGAAGAGGTGGAGGAGGAGAGGAGGAGAAGGAGGAGAGGTGTAGGAGATGGAGGAGGAGGAGAGGTAGAGGAGAGGCATAGAAGGTGGAGGAGGAGGAGGAGAGGTGG
>NW_012116488.1:4299156-4333127 GCF_000951035.1 Colobus angolensis palliatus
GAGGAGGGAGGAGGAGGAGGAGAGGGGGAGGAGGAGAGGGGAGGAGGAGAGGTGGAGGAGGAAGGAGAGGAAGGGAGAAAGGTCAGGAGGAAGGGGGCTGAATCCATCCTTCTATCAGGAACCCACTCTTGTGATGGTGACATTAATTTATTGATGAGGGCAGAGCCCTCAGGACCTAATTAATTCTTAAAGTCCCCACCAGTCCATCCTGTTGTCTTGGGGATTAACAGATGAACTTTGTGGGACTTTGAAACCACAGCACTAGTATTACTTTGAACAAACATTTATCTGTTAAGATTAATTAATAATAAGAAAATAAAATGTTTTATTTTATTTTAGAAAACCCTTCTCTGATACTTTTCTTTTCTTTTTTTTTTTTTTTAATTGTAGATTTGAGCTTCTGACTTACATATTTTTCCCCCTTCCTGAAAAACTTCTTTTGATACTTCTGGCGAGGTAGGTCTGCTGGTGATGAATACCTTTAACTTTTATTTGTCTGAGAAAGTTTTTATTTCTACTTCACTTTGGAAGATCATTTTGCTAGATATAGAATTACAGGTTGGTGGATTTTTTTCTTTCAATACTTGAAGCATTTCACTCCACTCTCTTGCTTGTTTTCTGAGAAGACTGATGTAATTCCTGTCCTTTTAGGTAAGGTATCTTTTCCCTTTTGCTTCTTTTAGGATTTCACCTTTTTCTCCAGCTTGACAATTATATACCTAAGTGTAGATTGTTTTTGTTTTCTGTTTTGATTTTGTTTTCAGTACTTATCTTGCTTTGTGTTCTGTGAGCTTCCTAGATCCGTGGTTCACTTTGGAAAGTTCTCAGCCATTGTTCCTTCGAATATTTCTTGTGTTCCATTCTGTCTTCTCCTTGTTTATTGTAATTATGTGTATGTTGCACTTTTTTGTTTGATTTTTGAGACGAAGCTTCGTTCTGTCGCCCAGGCTGGAGTGCAGCGGCGTGATCTCGGCTCACTGCGACCTCCACTTCCCAGGTTCAAGCAGTTCTCCTGCCTCAGCCTCCTGAGGAGCTGGGATTACAGGCGTGCCACCATGCCTGGCTAATTTTTGTATTTTTAATAGAGATGGAATTTCACCATGTTGCCCAGGCTGGTCTCGAACTCCTGAACTCGTGATTTGCCCACGTTGGCCTCCCAAAGTACTTGAATTACAGGCGTGAACCACTCACCCAGCGTGTTGCACTTTTTGAAATCGTCCCACAGTCCTTGGATCGTTTGTTCTCTTTGTATTTTTCAATGTGGGAAGTTTCTATGGCCATACTTTCAAGCTCATTAATTCTTTCCTTGGCCGTGTCCCGTCTGTGGATGAGCCCATCAAACATAGTCTTCATTTTTGTTTTGGCGTTTTTCACTCCTAGCATTTCCTTTTGATCTTAGAGTTTCCATTTCTCTGCTTCCATTATCCATCTATTATCACATATTGTCTACTTACAACCTGTGAAAGTGACCGGGGATCAATGTCTAGAATACAAAAAGCAACAAGAAAAACCCCAGAACCCTTCTGAAAAAGTTAGCGATTAACAATAGCTACCATTTATAGAGCAATCACTACCTTTTAAGCGCTTACACAGATGTGACAAGAAAGTGCAGTAAGACCTGTGAGAATCTTGAGGGTGGTGCCCTGCCCAGCTTTGGTGAGTGGTAGTGGAGACTGGGAAACATTATCTGGATGGCTTCTGAAAAATGAACTCCAGTTAGTGGGGAATGGGGTGCAGTACAGTCATTTTAGGCTGTGGGAACAGCCTGGGGAAATAAATGTGTGCAGAGAATAATGTACAAGTCAAGTTTCCCAGAAGATCCATGAGAGACAGCAGCAGGTGCTACAGCCAGAAATCCAGGATACCATGCAATAGGGAGCCATGGATGGTTTTTGAGCAGGTGCAAGGTGAAATGAAAGTGCTAGTTATGAATACGACTTAGACAGGATGGAGGATGGACTGAGGAGAAGGTCTGGGCTCTGGGAGACGTGGTCAGGTGAGATTGTCTTCAGGCCAGAGTGAGGGTTGTGGTGGGATAGAACCAGGAAGACCTTGTGACTTGAGCTGAGGGCCAAAGGAGAAGTTAGGGGCACTGCCGGGGCCCTGGCTCAGGGTATGGGTGGATGCAGCTGCTGGTCACCAGTGGGTGGAGGGCAGACTGGAAAGATGAAGAGAACAGGCCCAGAGAGGTGGTGAGGAGGCTCCGATGAGGAGAGTGGGGACCACTGTCCCTGAGGCAGGCACCAGAGAGGGGACTGATCTGAGGGCTGTACTTTGTGGGTGATTGGAGGCCGAGGAGGCAGGACGTAGACGAGCAGGTGTGGCTGGAAGTCTCGGGACCCTGCACCCCTAGCACTGTGGCCACCTCAGCTCCATGAAATGGGGCTCTGGCCTCTCTGTAGTGTCCAGGGCTGAGGGCACCCCAGATGTTTCTTCCTTCCTAGGCCTGGAGGATGAAGCCAGCCCAGCTTGGTCCTGCCTGGGCCAGAGAGCTGGGCACTAGGAGCAGCAAGATTTGGGTGGAGGGAAGTGGGGGTGGGGGTGTTGCAAGACCAGCCCTCCTGAGGGAGGTGACCGCAGGGACTCCACCAGGGTCTTCTCCATGCCCCTCATCCTCATGCTGAGGGAAGGGTCTGGGCCCAGCTCCAGCTACACTCTGGGTCGCCCACACCTACCCAGGGCAGCAGAGTCCTGGGGGCACCCCCACCCCATCTTGTGTGAAATGGGTATGTGTGGGTCTCATTCACGCCTCTGCCTCTATCCTCCCCGCCCGGCCCCTCCCTTCTCCAAACCTCAGCACCCCATCCCCTACCCAGTGCCTCCCTCCATGCATTTTCTTTGCTCCAAGGAGGAGAAAGGCCCACTCTCATGACTGTATGCTGACTTCCGACGTGAAGCCACTTTCTCTGCCTCTTCTACCTGCCTTCCTGCCTCTCCGGCTCCCACCACGTCCTCCCAGGGGCACAGTGAGCTTGTTCCTGACTCTGGGCCTTTGTTCCTGCTGTGCCCATTGCCAGGAGCACCCCTTCTCACTCTCGAATAGTTTGTGGGGACTCACTTGGGTTAGAGGCTACACCATTGTCACCCAGCCTGCTGTGGTCTTCCTTCCAGCTTTATTCTTATTGGCATGTTTGCCTGTTAGCCTGTGGGATGGGCATTGCTGGTGTATACTTGAAGCTTCAGGCCCTGTAGTCATTCAGCTTGTTGAATAAATCAAATTAAAATTTTGATTCTGGTGGGAGGGACTCTTGAATTTTGGGACATGTATCCTGCAGTGGATTCCAGGAGTAAAACCATAAAGTTATATTGGCCTCATACCTCCTCCCCCGAATAGATTTTTTGATTGAGGAAATGGTTTTATGTTTTCTTTAAAAATTATTATTACTATTATTTTTCTTAAAGAAACAGGGTCTCTCTCTGTCATCCAGGCTGTGGTGTGGTGGCACAATCGTAGCTCACTGCAATCTTGAACTCCTGGGCTCAAGGGACTTTCCTGCCTCAACCTCCTGGGTAGCTAGGACTACAGGCGTAGCCACTGTGCCCAGGACATTTTTTCTTTTTTTTTTTGTAGAGATGAAGTCTGCCAATTTTGTCAGGCTGGGCTCAAACTCCTGGCCTCAAGCGACCCTCCCTCCTCAGCCTCCCAAAGTGCTGGGACTACAGGTATGAGCCACCACACTGGGCCAGGTTAATGTTTTCTGATTAAGAGCCCTCATACTTTCTCTTCCATTTCAGACGTCCAGTTCCATTCTGCCTACTGGAAAACGACTGCCTGTGGAAAGGGCAGAGGAAGGTCCACGTCCCCTCACAGGCCCTGGAGTGCCCCACACCTGCCTTGAACTGTGGGCTTCCAGTTACAACCTCATCTGCGAAAGAAAGCGGTGAGGAAAGCTGTTGAGAAGGAAGTTTAGGATTCGTGGTCAGGGAGTGGGTGGTGCTGGCAGATCAGGGCCAGGGCTGGGACCCTCCTAGGGGAGTGTTTCTGGATCCGGGCTGTAGCTGCAGGAAGGCGGAGTGGACACTGGGTCCTCGCCCCTGTCCCTGACCTCTCTGTCCAGGTTGCACGTTGCCCCTTGGCCAGCTGTCCCATTTGGGCCGCCGGCAAGGGAACCAGGCACAGGCATCCCTGCCCTCTAGCTCTGAGATCCAAGTCCCTGGGGCTGGCCTAAGGAAGCTAAAAATCTCAAGGTCCCCTGGTGTGAGACCCAACTGGTCATTCTACCCCACCTAAGAGTGTAACTAAGGCCTTCCCACTGCCTGGACTCTTCTTCTCCAGACCCCTCTTCATCTTTTCCTCCTCCAGGGCAAAGGTGTCATACCTCCAGGGGCCATGCGTGGCCTTTTGGCTCCTTCTTCACCAATAGATAGTTCTTCCTTTGGCTAAGTTGAGATCTGCTCTGTAATTCCTCTACCTTCACCCTAGCCCTGGTGTTGTCCACAGGGGCCACAGAGAACAAGTCAGATCTGCTTAGCCTTGCAGGTTAAATACCTCCAGCTCTTTCTGCCTCCCTTACTGGCTTCTACTGGAAACTCTCCTAGCAGCATGGCCTCTGAGGTCACGTTTAAAGTCATTTACAGTGAAGATCATGGCTGCACTCGAGTCACCTTGGGTCTAGGACATCCCTGCAGACTCAGCGCCTCTCAGATCCCTGGCATCCTCATCTGTAAAATGGGGACAAGAGCCCCTCCATCTCCTTCTCTTCCCTCCCTCCCTCACTCTTGGGTTGATCTTCTGCCTCTTCTAAGGAGACTAGAGGCAGGAGCCTGGACAACAGCTATGCCTGGCTCTGTGAGGGAGGCGAGGGAGCGGTGCGGGCAGGGATGCCAGGCCTCGGGTCAGCAGGGAGGGCTGCTCGGCAGACGTGGGCCTCGGAGGAACGGTCAGGCCTTCTGGTGGCCCCAGCTCGGAGCCTGAGGCCCTCCATGTGGCCCCTCCCTGGGGACCTCCTACAGTGTCCTCTCCTCAAGACTGTGACTTGAGCTGAGGGCCAAAGAAGAAGTTAGGGGCACTGCCGGGGCCTGGCACAGGACTGCGGGCCTGCCTTGCACAGTGTTCTCCTCGTACTGCATCCCGGCCTCCCTGGCTGACTGGCACCCGCTCCGTGCTGCATCCCCTGCACTGGGAGTGCCAGGAGGGCAGGGCCTCACTGACCTTCTCCAGGCCCTGCTGCCAGCCCAGCCCAGGCTGAGGAGTCCTGCAGGGCATATGCTCCTGGGCTCTGAGAATCTGTGATAGTGCCTGTGACATGCTGGTCAACCTCATACAACAGGCTAGGCCACACACAAGCCCTGGCCTGTGTGACCTGGGGGCGCAGATGCAGGCATATCCACGAGGGGCTGACAAGCACCAGTCCTGTGCCAGGCGAGTCCTGGATCCAGCACCAAGCATGGGGTGGGCACGTGGGACAGGCTCCTGTGCCAGCCCTGCTGAGGCCTCGCAGACCGCATCCCCATCCCCAGACTGCTGGGCTGCCAGGGGCCGGAGCTGGGACTCGAACCCAGACCACCTGCTTCCTGAGTCCATTCACTATATGCCACCTCATTCAGGAGTGCACAGCTAGGGAGCGCCCAATAGGGCTGAACCAGGAGCCTGGGCAGCCTGGCGAGGGGGGCTTCTGTACTTGCTCTCATTTGTTCACTCAGCAGTGGTCTGACCCCAGGACCAGCCGCGTGGAAGTCCCAGGCTGCCCCTAGGCTCAGGCGCCTCTGCCCTTGCTCCTGCACAGACCTGGACACATTCCTTCAGCTCTCTGAGCCTCTGTTTCTCTGCCTGTCACAGGGCTGGGATCCTCTACACAGCATCATGGTGCAGATCAAAAGCTCTGGAGGGAGCCCAGGAAGGTACCTGCAGAGGTCCCATCCCATCCCCTCTGCCTCACCTGGCAGCTCTGAGCATCCCCAGCCTCTTGAAGGAAGACGCGCTCCAGGCAGGGCACCGTGTGTGCTGGGACTTACAGGGGCAGCCTGGCAGGACAGTGCACCAGGACAGAGGGCCTGGCAGCTTTCCTGCTCAGCTCCAAGCTCTCCTGGGAGCCTCTAACCCCAGAGGACCCCACTTGCTGTGCTTCAGGCTTTGCTCAAACTTGCAGCTACCCCATGGTGTCCCACTCCAGTAATGGGCCCGCACACCCTCCGAGCCCTCCCGGCCAGATGCTCTGCTCTGGCACTCCTGTTCACATGTGAGAGCCCTGGGAGCCAGGGGTAGAGGGACATGGCACAGAGGCCCAGAGATGGGAGGGCTTGGGCTGCAAGCCTCAGGGAGCCAGGCCCATGCCAACCCTGCTTGGATAGAGGAAGGTGGCAGAGGCAGCCAGCTGTGCAGGAAAGGGGGCATCACAGGGGTCCTGGAAAGCCCCCCCAAAGCTGCACTGCTTCCTTGGAGTGAAGAGTTGGGGAGTGCACGCAGATGCCACCACGGGGGTGGGCAGGGCCTTCACCATGATGGGGAGGTGGCTGCCTTTGCTCAGCAGCAGTGGGGACCTCTCTGCACACACATCTTTTTGCATCACACAGGTCACATGTGAGTCACATCAGAGAGCCACATGGCTCCAGGTGGGAAGCCAGGGCTTACTTGGACGCCACCTCCAGTTTGTCTGGGCTGTGATAATTTCCCAACTATGCTGTGGTGAGTGATGCTGCTGTCCCCATCTGGGGGCTAATCATCTTCCTCCTCTTAGTGGGCGGTTTCCTGGGGCAGAGTCCCCAAAGCAGGGCAAACAGAGGTTTGGGCTAAGCCTCCTGGACGCTCTGCCTGCCCCACAGTCAGGTGACTGCCAAGGAGCTGACAGGGCTCTCTTCATTTCCCAGCTTGGAATGTCATGCACAGCTTTTCTCTTTTTCTGTCCCAACCTAGAAATGTTCACACACCTGGTCTGCAGCCAACAGCTGGGATGCCGTTCTCCAGGTGTCAGGAAGGTAGCCTGGGAACATTCAGGGGAAGGAGGGTTTTACTTGACTTGCTCGTGCTGGCTAAGAGCCTGACACTGTGTAGGGGCGTAACAAAGCAGCAGACAAGTGTCTGGGGCCCCAGGGACGTGGAGCTCCTCTCTACTGTCTACACTCTCTGGCTGGGGCGGTCACAAGCAAGTGACAAGCACTTGCTTCCCCTAAGCATGACTGTATCCCATGGACATTGCGAATCTTATAACAGACCACGTATGTATTTTTGCTTTGGCCACTAGGGAGCTCAGTGCCAAAATGGGAGCCGTTGCAGGAATTGTATTCTTATCGCTTTTCTACCCTTGTTCCTTTATCTACATCTTTATTCTTCTTACTCTATTTCTGCCTTCAGTGCTTGGGAACACAGTAGGAGAGCCTCATCTGCTTATTGACAAGATGGGAAATATTTTGTCCTCATCTCAGGTTCTTCTGAGGATTGAAGGAAGGGAGGGCCTTGCGCAGAAGACGCTGGTGGGTGGGTGCTGCACCGATGTTGGCAGAAGCAAGTCTGGATTTGGCAAAGTTGCACCCAGGGTGTGCATTCCCAGCTGGAGCCATCCCCACTGCGGGCATCTGCGCAGTGCTTAGGAACGGGACCAGGGATTCGGCCCAGAAATCCTCCTGCTCTCGGTAGCTGAGTAAGTCTTGACTTCCTCTGCGCTGTGGAGAGTGAGCTCCGTGAGGGCCTGCCTGGGCCCCGCACACAGCGGTGGGAATGAAGAAACATTTCCTCCGCTGCTTCCCTACTCCCACCCAGAACCTTCCCTCACTGGGTGTGCTGATGAATGGAGCACCCCCATCCAGGCCTCCAAATGACCTTCTTCCCAAGCCTCCCAGCGGATGCTTTCAGCCTCCCCTAGGATGTCCTCAGACTTGCTCTTTCTTGGTTGGGGGGACCCCAGAAATGGGGGCAACCCAACTTTCTGGAATGTCCTGGTGTTTGTGAATTCTCCCTGTCATTGGTGCCTTGTTTGATGGCGCTGGAGAGGGGGCAGGTCAATGTTTCCTCTCCCCTGTTTCTGAAAGATCTCAAGGTATCCACAGACACGGAAAATCTCAAACCTGTGGTTTCATGGAGGAGCAAAGAGGGCTGCGTTCTGGCTTCCTGTCCTTAAGGGTGAGGGACGTGGGCATCTGTGACTCCACATGTCTGAGCTCTTGCCTCTGACTTTCAATTCATTGAATAGGCCACCATGAATGGCCTTCAGTTCTTCTGCTGAAAAGCCAGACCCCTGGAGGAAGGCTGGGCAGGGGCCTGGGGCCGGAGGTGGATCAAGGACACCTGCAGGTTGAGAGGGTCTTGGGTGGGAGAGCACTGGATGGAGAGCCAGACCCACCTCTGAACACCTCTCTCCAGCTTCTTCCTCACTGACAACCCTGGTATCTTGTCCTTCCTGGATCCAAACAATACAGAATGTTGAACACACCCTCAGAAATAATATACTAGCAGAGCCCTCCAAGAACACACTGAGGACCCCATGATGCAGGGATGTGAGCCATGACAAGGGCCGTCTGACTCTTCAAGGAGCATCTCTATGAAAACCTCAGGTTGAGGGAGTCTGAAGCATGGCAGGAGTTCCACAATTGTCCACTGAGTGGCCCATGCGATGTGAAGGGCACCTGAGTGCCCTGTATCTTACGTCCACCAGTCAGGACCTGGCGGGAAGGGGATTCTTCCCAGACTTGGACATCAAACACTGAGTCCCCCAGGGCCTGGCCCTGTGCCCACTTCCTTTCTCCTCTGACACTCAAGCCTGGGAGAGCTGGGCCACAGCATGGCTCTCATACCCGTCTCTCTTCTCTCTTAGCCCCCTCCCCGGCCAAAGCACAGGAACTCTGGCCTTGCAGGTCCAGTGACCCATGGATGGTCTCTGCCTGGGTGACCTCTAAAAAACTCCAAGGTTGTCTGTCCAGGCTGACCTCATCACCTGCCCCGGCCTGCCCCGCCCTCCGTTCCCTCCCCTCTGTCAATGGAACCCCACCAGCCAGGTTAGAAACATGACCTCACCTTCTCCCTCTCCTTCCACATCCAATCTAGCCCCTTGGACCCCTGACTCAAACCCTCGTCTATCTTACAGGGAACACTTCTGCACGGCTGGTGGCAATGTAAACTAGTACAACCACTATGGAAAACAGTGTGGAGATTCCTTAGAGAACTAAAAGTAGATCTTCCATTTGATCCAGCAATCTCACCATCTACCCAGAGGAAAAGAACTCGTTGTACGAAAAAGAACTTGCACACGCATGTTTATAGCTGCACAATTCACAACTGCAAAGATATGAAACCAACTCAAATGCCCCTCAATGAGTGAATAAAGAAACTGTGGTATATATACATGATGGAATACCAGTCAGCCATAAAAAGGAATGAATTAATGGCAGCAACCTGGATGAGATTGGAGGCCATTATTCTAAGTGAAATAACTCAGAAATGGAAAACAAAACATCTTGTATTCTCACTCATATGTGGGAGCTAAGCTATGAGGATGCACAGGCATAAGAAGGATACAATGGGCTGGGCAAGGTGGCTCACGCCTGTAATCCCAGCACTTTGGGAGGTGGATCACAAGGTCAGGAGATTGAGACCATCCTGGTCAACATGGTGAAACCCCATCTCTACTAAAAATACAAAAATTAGCTGAGCGTGGTGGTGCACGCCTGTAATCCCAGCTCCTTGGGAGGCTCAGGCACGAGAATCACTTGAATCCAGGAGGCGGAGGTTGCAGTGAGTCAAGCTCGTGCCATTGCACTCCAGCCTGGCAGCAGAGCGAGGCTCCATCTCAAGAAAAACAAAATAATGATGCAATGAACTTTGGGGGCTCAGGGGGAAAGGGTAGGAAGGGAGTGAGGGATAGAAGAGTACAAATTGGGTTCAGTGTGTACTGCTTGGTAATGGGCGCACCAAATCTTACAAATCACCACTAAAGAACTTACTCATGTAACCAAACACCCCCAAACCTATGGAAATAGGTTAAAAAAACCCCTCATCTCTCTCAAGTGTGTTCCCTCTCTGCCCTCCTGCCTCCGGCCTGGTCAGCCACTGCGTCTTCCTGTGACGCCCTGGGCTTCCTTCAGGCCTTCTCGCTGCCTCCCCATGCACCCTCCCCAGGGGGCCAGACTGGGTTTCCTAAACTGCAGACCTGATTGTGTCGCCTCCCCCTGCCTAAAATCACTAGATAGAGCGCAGGTGTCTTGGGTTGTCCAAAGCTGGCAATGAGTCAGTGACAGCCTGCATCGTGAGATGTTGACTAGGGCTCAGCAGCTGCGAAAGGAAGAGGAAGAAGCAGGATGGGACATGGGGAGAAGCTGAGCTGCAGCACAGGCCTGAGGGGACCCTCAGTTCCCTCTGTGGAACGGGGGTTGCTCTAGAATGAGTATTGCCCATCCGAGTATCCCTTATTGGGCCTGACTGGCCAGGCCTTTACAGTGAGCACCGGCTCACTCACTGCCAGGAGGAGCTGACATCAGGAGAGGCAGCCCCCTGCAGTGAGGCAGGGCCTGGAGGAGCTTCAGCTGCAGGCATTCTGATGACCACACTCTCTCAGCTGGACAGCAAGGCCTTCCTGGAAGAGGCATGTGGCATCTCACGTCTCCTCCCGTCTGCTGCTCAGACTCACTTCCTGTCTGCTTCCATCTGCCACTCAGACCCACTTCCTGTCTGCTCCCCTCCACTGCTCAGACCCACTTCCCGTGTCCACTTGGGGCTGGCCTCTCTTCCTGGAGGGCAGTTCCCTGGACACAGGAAAGCCCCGCACTGCAGGTGGCCTCAGGAAGGCCACCACCTCCCCTTGCCGTTCTCCATTTAGATTCTCCTCTTGCTGTGTGTCGGCACCACTGGCTTTCATGGCTTAGCCAGGGGCGTGACTCAGACCCTCTTCCCCAAGGGTCCTGAGGTCCTGGCCAGCACGTCTTTGGCAGGCCAAGGGCTGTCACCCTTACTCACTCAGAGTCACCACTGGGCAAGGAAGTGCCAAGACCCACGTGCTTTATCTGACTCCACTGTGGAGCCTGCCTCTTCCTGTTGATCCGTCACTAACCCCTGCCAAGGCAGGTCATGCTGCTGATCCATGGACACGAGATGTCCAACTGCCCAGGTTGCAGCCATAGCTTGTAATTCAGTGGGATGCTTTCTGTGTCCCCTGGTGGAAATGTGTCATTTTGGGGAATGAGGATCCCTGACTCTGCAGAACACAGAGGTGTGGAAATGGAAGCACCAAGTTCCCAGTGGGCCAATGAATGATGATGAGGGGATTCCTCCTGCTTCTGTCCCTTGTATCCTGGGCCCACATGCTTGTTCCACCTGTCAGGTGTACATTGTCAGAGGCAGACACAATGCATCTGCTCATCCTGGAGGATGACCCCCACGTGACTGAGTCCTGCCCTGGAAAACCCCATTCAGAAGCTGCAACCTGACCATGTTGGCATTGTCAGCCAAACTCCGGTGCTCAGTGAAGCCTTTGACTGGCAATGTCAACACAGTCAGGCCTGCAGCTTCTGAATGGGGTGTTCCGTGATAGGGCCAGTGGGCCCCATGGTCCTGGGTTCTCTCCTACAATTCTTTAGCTGCCAAATGGTCCCCTGGTCTATAGCGATGTTATGTGGGGTCCCGTGCTGGTGGCTCAAACACTACAAAAGCTCTTGCTTTGCTTGGTGGTGCTGAGGGTAGGAAAGGCCAGTTTACACCTGAGTAGGTGTCTCTTCTGTGAAAACAAACCGTTGACCCCTTTGTCTTAGTCCATTTGGGCTGCTATAACAAACTACTACAAATTGGGTGGCTTATAAACAAAAGACACTTATTTCTCACAGTTCTGGAGGTTGGGAAGTCCAAGATCAAGGTGCTGGTAGATTTGGTGTCTGATGAGGGCCAGTTCCTCATTGATAGCCATCTTCTCACTGTCACCTCATGTGGAAGAAGGGGTCAGGGACCTCTCTCTGGCCTCTTTAACAAGGGCACTAATCCCATTCATGAAGGCTCCACTCTTGTGACCTCATCACCTCCCAAAGGCCCTGCCTCCTTATATCATCCCCTTTGAGGTTGGAATTTCAACATATGAATGTTGTTTGGGGACATGCATTCAGTTCACTGCACTCTTCTAAAGTGGAAGTGCCCAGGTGGTCAAGGTGCCTCTACTTGGCTGGTTGGCTTCCTCCAAGAATGGTGCCACATGGAGGTCGGCAATGGTCTCCACTGCAGTCAAGCTGGATATTCTTGGGGTGGCAGTAGCTAGGTCAGGTTTGATAAGTCAGAGTCCATGCAGTTGGGCCCATGTGTCTCCTGCAATTTTAGTCCCCATGATAACTTCATTCACGTGCCCATGATACCAGCATGGGGATGAAGGACAGAGGTTGGCTGCTGTCAAATGGCTGGTCCTCTTGTCAAGAGGACTTGGATGTTGAGGGCCTCGATCAGGGTGGTGTTTTCTGATGGGATTAACATGTGTTACATGATCTACTCCCATAGGTACATCCCATCTCTACCTCAGAATTTCTTGTCCTTAATCTTCAATTTTTTTCTTTCCAATATCCTAATCAACCAGCCAGGCTACTTGTTGCCACCCATAAGCCCACAGATTCTGTGACTTCTGGCTGCTTCCTTTTCCACACAGAATGGATAGCCATCCGAGGCTCTGCCCACTGGGAGAACTCTCCCTCACCACAGTCTTTCGAGGCCATCTTAAGCGAGGGTGTAGTGCAGCTGTCATCTGTTTTGGCTTGAGTCCACAAACAAAATGGACCCATTTGTAAACCACCTTCAAGCATTTCCTGCTCCACACAGACACTGGCCTGGGCAGAGAGAAGGGGCTGGAAGCCCTGGGACACAGGTGACCTGCCCGTGAGGCTTGTGCCTTCTGGTCTTGCTTCTGCTAAATCCTGGACGTAGCACTTCCACATGATAGATTGTTGCCTGGCCTGCCCAACCTTATGACTCATTGGGTCTTATAGAACTCATGGTGGGCAGTTGAAGTTGCATGGCCACTTGGCATGATCTGCTCAGGCATTCTGTCTCTATTAGGCAGAGACAGAATGGCACTCCAGTGACACTCCGGGAATTGTTCTCAAAAAGTGCAAATGGCACGGTCTTGCCCCAGAAGCCCAGGGGCCGATGTAATGATTCTCCTACTTCAGTTCACCATAAACTCTGATGACATATTTTCCTGCTGCAGATTCCTCCACCCCAGTAGAGTCTGCCACATCCTATGGCCTGAGCCACAGGACTGCTTGCATGGCAGCTTGAACCTGCTGCAGAGCTCTTTCCCAAAACCTGCTGCAGAGCCCTTTCCCAGTCTGGGCCTCACTCAAAGCTAGTGGCCTTGTGCTTAACCCAGGATGTGGGCTGGTGCAATATCACTAGGTGTGTGAGGTATGCTTCCCCTAGAACCTGAACTCATCAGCACTATCCTTCCTTCTTTGTAAAGAGATGCAAGCTGCAACAATCTGACTTTCACTTTGGAAGGATGTCCTGACCATGACACCCCTAAAAAGGATAAAGACATGGCAGGCCCCTGAGACTTCAGGGAATTCACTTCCCACCTTCTGGAGCGTATGGGTCTTACCAAGGCCTTTAGTGGTCTGGCTCCTACTTGCTGATCTGGTGCTATCAACATGATGCCATTAATGAAACAGATCACTGTGCTTTTTTGTGGGACATCAAGATGATCCAGACTCTCCTGCTTTTATGATCACAGAAGGTAGGAGAACTAGCACAGCCCTGGGGCTAACTGTAAATGTATACTGTTCTCTATTCCATGCGAATGTGAATTATTTCTGATCCTCCTTTTTGACTGGGATAGAAAAGAATGCATTTGTCAAACCAGTGGCTGCATACCACACTGCTGAGACCACCGTAATCTGCTCTAGCAAAGGTACCACTTCTGGTGCAGTGATATGATCCAGGCTCCTCCTTAGTGAAGCTGAGGTAGTTTACACCATCCTCCAGGATCTTGTAGGTTTTGCACAGGCTAGATTTGGTGAGTTAAAAAAAGACATGATGGGAACCAGCACCCCTGCATCCTTTATCTCCTTAAAGGTGGTGCTAATTTCTGTTATCCCCCTTTCCTGGGATGTGCTATTGTTTCTGATTTATTATGCTAGTCAAGGAGGAGTTAGTTTCAAAGGCTTCCACTTGGCCTTCCCCATTTCAATAGCTCTCACCCCGCAGACCAAGGATCCAAGGTGGGAATCGCACCAACTGTTAAGTGTGCCGGTTCCAGCTATCTGTTTGGGGGTCAAAGAGATCAATTCCCAGTGACTCAGTGGCTTGATAGTAAGGTGGCTCTTGGAAAGGGCTCCACCATTGACCTGATGCCTATCAGCCCCCACTCCATGAGGGCCAGGGGGATGGATGCCTCATGTCTCTAGTGTCAAAGTCAGTTCAGGTTTGGTCTCCAACAGACCTCAGAATGTTTGGTTATTGGCACTATTAGCCTTTGCATTATTAGCTGACTAATGACCATAGGTCCCTTTGTGGGAAAAATTGGGCAAAATGTTACCATATATAGTTGCTCTGATATGGTAGGGTCTTCCCTTCTTGCAACCCACTTACCTCTTCAGCCAATGAGTTATGGATCTAAAACTTGACTGAGGTATGGAAATTGGGCAATAGATTGTGACTTTTTTCTTGCTGTGACCTCCCCCAGCCTTTGGTTCATCCATACTTGATTTCCTTTGTTGGCACAAACTAAGAAATGTCCTTGTCCCTCTGTTTGCTCTGGCCCTGAGGTCATCAGTCTCTGCAGGTTGAGCTCTTGTGGCTGCCCTACACTTTGGCTGGTCATCGTGATGCTGGCAAAGTCCCAGCTCCTGGGGAATCAGGCTCCCGGCCTTTAGCACATGGGTCCCCCCGTTCCATTGCTGTCTGTGAGCCTTGTTTTGTAAGAGCCTTGCCTGACATCAGCCCTGGTCTCCAGACAATTCACCGTCGATGTTGTAGTGGTTGACGCAGGTGCTCCTCAGGTCTCGGCAGCCGATGTGTCTTCTGGGCCCTTCCCTGGAAAATGGTCACTGGTGTCCTTCTGGCCTGACATGGTGTGTCCATTCCAATGTGTCCACTTCCCTGAGCCTTTGAGTTGTTTCCTTCCTGTGTGCCTGGCAATCCTGGCATTTCAGCTTTGATCGCGTCCAAGTCTCCCAGCAGCCACCCACACTTGAGTCTGACCATCCCCTGGGTTGTGTGTCTTGGAAGAGAGGGAGAGAGTTAGCAGACTCCTCTTGGCTAGTTTTACTTTCCACGTCTCTGATCACACTGGAGTCCTAGCTGTATGCCCTCGGCTCTGGTCAGAACGTGCTGGCTGTGAAGGTCCTGTGGCTCCTTTGAGCATAGTCTGCTTCCTGCCTTAGCAGGCCCAGCACATGCCCATCGGCTTAGTGGTGGGGGAGGGTAGGCTGCCTTCTGCACTGTCTTCTGCCGCAGGGAGTGCTGGCTGGCACTTGAGAGGAGGTGTCTCTGCAGTCTCTGAAGGTCGCGGGTCCTGGGGAGCCATAGTCTTCAGGAGCATCTGCCTCTGTCCCACATGTCAGGGTCCCTGTTCCCAGGTCTGGCAAAACAGACCTACCTGGGCAGGGCCTGTAGCCTTCTTCAAACTTCAGTCATTCAGACTCCTGGGTCCTCACTTCCTCTGTCCTGCCCTGGCAAGAGGTGAGGGCTTCAAAGAGGTCCTCTGGGTTCGTACTGGTTTCCAGTTGCCTGTTCCTCACTCTCAGCAGTTCCTTGCTGTCTGGAGAGCATTGTGGTGCCCGGCAGTAGCCTCAGCCCTGCCATCCACACACCTCCTGTGCCTCTAGGTATCTCCAACTCCCCGTCCAGGACTCTTGTCAGAGCGTCCCTCCTGCTGGCAGCCACTCCCAGTTCTTCACAGCGAACGGAGCCCTCACGCTGTGCCAGTTCCACGTCTCCCACCAGCGATGGAGCCTTGGTGCCACCTCTTCATCTACTTTCCCAGGCCATTCCTGGTGCCAACTGTTTCAGGTTGGTTTGTCTGGAAGTGGACGCTGAGATGGATTTTGGGTGAAAGATATTTACTAGGGTCAACCCCTGTGAAAAGAAAGGGGAAGGAGCGAGTTTGAACAGAAGAAAGGGTCAAGCTGCAGCACAGGCTTGACAATACCCTCGACGATGTCCTCACTCTGTCCCCAGACCTGGGCAGGCGGGGCCTGTGGAGGTGTGTGGTTTCGATTTGTCCTCCTGGTTGGGCTGAATTCCAGGAAGATGGGGATTATGTGGTCCTGAAGCTCCTTGTTCCCAGGGGTATGTGCCAGGCCTGGTAGAGAGGAGTCATTCAGTAAATCCTCCCAAATCTGACCCACTCCGGGCTGGCTGCCCTGATGCACATGATGGTACTTCACATTTACAAGCACCCAGGGGCAGGGCCGAGCGTCCCCATGACACAGGCGAGGACCGTGAGACCCAGACCTCCGAATGTCTGCCTCAAGATCACAACTCAGAGAGGCCAAGTCAGGGCCAGACCTTGTACAGCCACACCTGAGTGTCTGAGGTCCTCTCTTTGCAGACAGCACTGCCATGACCCCATCACACCATCACTTATCTGTGCCCCAGTGTCCTGGCTCAGGAGACACCCTAAGTTACAGCTTTAGGCCACCTTTGACAGACCTCAAATCCAAGTTGGCTTTGTCCTTGGAGTCTCAAGTCAGGACAAGTGCATGGAGGTGTCTGGTCCTTCCTCGGCAGGTGGAAGCATCTAGGGGCCCAGGTCTAGAGGATGGAGTGTTGGTGCACTTGATGTACTGGGTTTTCTGAGGGGCAGGGATTTGAAAGGAGGCCTGGCAGCCTTCTGGGAGTCTGGCCTCTGTGTCCCCAGAGACAGCCCCCAAGGGAGCCCACCTGTGGCCTCCCCTCTTTCCCTGGGCGCCAGTCATCACCTCCCAGCTGACCCCCTGATCGCTGTGTGGTCTCCGGTGCAAAGTGCTGCCTCTCCAGCCTCAGCGCCTCCTCCAACCACGGTTTAGGTCCTGAAGGGAAGACAGGCCAGTTTGGTTCTAGGGGACTCTGTGGCACCCACTCCTAGCTCTTCCTGATGACATCCCATGGGCCAGCTGTACGACCTTGGGTAAGCCCAGACACCCCTTTAAGTCTCTGCAGCCTTGTCTGTGAAATGGAGCTAATAATGTTGGTTTCACCGTCACGCTGTTACAAATACGTGAGAAAATGCACGACAAGTATCGGGAATCATTCCTGGCACACAGTTGGTGTCAGAGCTGTAGGCTTTCCCCTCGAAAGAGAGAAAAGGATGCGACTCTTTCCAAGGGAAAGTGGTTTGCATGGGAAGTAGGTGGCTTCTCCGTGACCTTTAAGCTGGAGGGGCATGGAGTGTGGGGCACGCGCTCCATGGGTGTGGATGGCGGCCGATGGGAGCCTGCCACCAAGGCTGAAGTCCCGACTAGTGCGTCACTGCTCTAATCCCTCCCCGCCACCCACCACCAGGCCTAGGTTATGTGCTCTGAGAAACGGGAAAACGGTCAGGGCAGGCCGGCAGCCAGCGGATGTTGTCCCAGCTACGGGGCCAGTCCCCTTTGTGGTCTTCGACAAGGTCTCTTCTCCTCCCAGTCATTTTCTCTGACTTGGGAACATGGGAGTGCAGAGAGAAATGGGTTGGAAGCACTAGACGAGGCCCTTAACCTTTCCAAACCTTAATTTCCCCAGCTGTAAATGGGGGTGAGGAAAAGACCTCCCTGTTGGGGCTGCTGGGCTGATGACGTGAGTGCCTGACACATAGTAAGCCCTTTTAAATGTGAGCTAGAATGATGATTACTTCTTTCATAACTGCAAATGTCACTTTGGCAAGAGGAAGGCCAGTGCTGGTGGGGACGTGGGATCTAGGACTGCTCTGAGCCTCCTCTCGTACATGCAGACTGGTGCAGACATTCTGTAGACAAGCGAGGTGAGTGACCCCCGTGCCCACCCTGTGTGCCGGAATCCTTTCCTGGAAGTATTCTAATGGTGAGGGGCATGTACCAGGATGCCCCTCACAGAGGTGCTGGTGGGGGCGGGAGTGGGGGGTGAGAGGTAGTGGATGTGCCCCGTGGAAACCCAGCAGCAGCCAGGACCAAACAGACACTGCAGCACCGAGAGATGTGAGAAACAGCCAGCCGAGTGGAGACGTGCAAGGAAAAGCACTGAGCTACTACACAGCGCTGCTTCTGCACATTGGAACCGCATACAGACAAAACATCAAGAACCAGTCTGTCGACCACATGCCATGAAAACTGAGCACATCAGACACGTGGGCAGGGCTGCCCCTTGTGGGGAGTGAGGGGGAAGGGGCTCCAAGCAGTGAGCAGGGGGCTGTGCATGCACCAGTAATGCCCATGAGCTGTGGGCTGAGGCATCGGGTTAACTCCACCTTCTGCAACTCAGGTGAAAAAACAAAAAGGAAAGAAAAGAAAGAAAGAAAGAGTGGAAGGAAGAAAGGCAGGCAAGTAGGCAAGTGTGCAGTCTACGACACTGTCTCAGGCCCGGGAAGGGAGTATGGTCCAGGTCTGAGGTGGTGGCAGCAGCTAAGGTGTCCCAGAGAACTCCAGTGGTGTCCTGCAAAAGACATTGATAACCACAGCTGGGAGAATGCATCCCCTGGGCTTTTTACAGGATAGCTATTTTCTTTCACGTCCCCCTCTCTAGAGACAGTGGCTTTTGTTGGGACTTCTGTTCCCATTCTACAGAAGCAGCAGCTGAGGCCCGGGGTAGTGGGGTGATCCCAGGTCACACATCAATAAGGGAGTGGGGGTGCCAGTCAGAACTCCAGCCCAGCGTCAGCCTCAGGAATGACAGGGCTTGCCCACGGCTCCATAGCTGGCAAGCGCTTGAAAGAAACCCCAGCCAGCCCTGCCGCCTCTAAATCCTGCCCGCGCCCCCTCGGAGTGGTGGCGCATTCATCTGAATCTAAGCAACCAGCACCGCCAACAAAGCCCCGACAGCACACGCATGTTTTTCTCCGCAGCTCACTGTACAGGAACAATGGGTATTTACAGCAGTCCTGAAATGCTGCGCGAGCCTCCAAGGCCTTTGGCGTCGTCAAAGCACAATTAGCGCGGAGAATGGTTTTAGCTGCGAGAGCATTTATCGTATTAGTGTTCTTGGAAGACGGCAAATCCCCATTACTTAAGCAGCCGCATTGCCGAGCCCAGTGCCTGGCCCCCAGATCTGGATAATCCCTATGGATTCTTTTGAACTCCATGGATCTCCCTGCCTTCAGCTCCTCCAGCCCTGTTTTTGAGCTCCTGTTGCTTGCAGGAAATGTCCGAAGTCTTCATCATGAGATTTAAGCCCAGGTCTCCAGGCAGCCACCTTGTGTCCCTAGCCCAAAGGTACCAGGCCTGCTGTTCTTAGAATGGGGCAGGGGCAGGCCCTTGGCAGCCCTCCTCCCACGCCCAGGCCTTTGTCCTGAATGCTGCTGCTCTCTGGGATGCTGTCCTGCTTACTTGCTTTTATGGGTCAACTCGGACACCTCCCCTTGGGCAGAGTTCACCCATGCACCCAGGGGCCGCGTCGCATTAGTTGCACCTCTGTTGTGGACAGGAACACTTCTGACCTCTCCTCAGCCACACAACTGCTCCAGGGTTGCGTCCAGGCCTTGCTCACCTGCCCCTCTCCATCCCCCGGCCTTCTGCCTTGGCATAGGCAGGGTGCAGAACAGTTCCCTGATGACCTTTTCTGGACACAAGATAACGTCCTGTTACCCAGGACGACAGGGAGGTTCCTTCCCTACGGAGCTGGCGTCAGGGACTCCTGGACACAACTGTGCAGAGAAGCTAGGACGACACTGGCATGTGACAGGGTGGCGGGGGTCTGTGCCTTGAGCAGGAACCCCCAAGGCAGAGCCTGAGACCGAGCGTCAGTGCGGTTTTGTTTGGGAAGTGGCCAGGGGGTGTAGTGGAGGCCGGGGTGAAACAGAGACGGGAGGGGGGCTCCCGCTGTGGGCACCCGTGCTTGGCCCACCAAGTTCTCCCGGAGGCTGTGGCCAGGTCTTAGGAGCCTCCTCCCTGATGTGAAAGGGAGCAAGTGTCCCCAGCTCTGTTCTACTGTGCTGGGAAGAAACTTTGGGTTGACATGTGTAAGGCAGAGTGGATTTCCATGGAGAAGACCCCGGGGAGGGGTAGGAGGAGAGACAAGGGGCCTCCTGAGGCCCTGTTAGCTGTCCCCAACTGCAGGTGAGTGGAGGCTCATGTGGAACTCGTGACTGCAGTCATGGCTGGTATAAGAGGTGCCCCCAGAGGGTCTCCGGTGCTGCCCACGGTGTTGCCCTGTGCTGTGGATCCCAGGCTGCTTTACTTACTCTAAAACTTATTATAGGACACTTGGAAAATACAGAAGAGCCTAGAAAATGAAATGAAAATGACTGCAATTCCACCCACGAGGGAGAACCCCAGTGAAAATTTTGATGCATTCCTTTCCATCTTTTTTCTCTGCATATGAACACTGTGTACATACGCATATGTCCGTCTGTGTGTAGCTGAGACCATGCAGATTTTACAAGATTATCATGGATTTTCTGCAACTTTTCCCATTTCGGGTCTGCTCTTTCTCTGCTGGGGGCCAATGCCTGCCCCTGTAATCCCCTGGACACCTCTCGGCCATCTGTCAACACTGGTCTCCTCTGAGACCGTCCCTGCTGACCAGCCCCACAGAGTTGTTGTGACTACTCTGTTGTGAGCAAGGCTCTTCCACTGGCGGTTGACACATCTGCCTCTACCCAACTGGACTGCAAGCTCGAGGGTCTACGTGGCAGTCCAACTGCACTGCTGTAACAAATAAGTGAGAAAATGTATGAAAAGTGTCAAGAATGATTCTTGGTGCAGGCGACAGAGCGGTTAATGTCTGCCACTGAAAGAGGAAAGAGATGCAATTGCTTGGATGGGGGAAGTGGGTCTTACTCATTGGTCCCAGTGTCTCGCATGGACCTTGGCATACAACAGGCACTCAATAAATGTCTATTGACTAAACACAGCCACAGTGTACCTCATGGACTAAACACAACCACAATGTATCTCATGGACTAAACACAGCCACAATGTATCTCATGGACTAAACACAGCCACAATGTATCTCATGGACTACTGCAAATGACAGAAACACAACTCAGACTAGCTTAAGAAAAAACAAAGGAAAAACAGGCTTCCAAAATGAGGAGCTCAGTGTGTGGCTCTGGCTTCAGGTACTGCTGAGTCTAGTTCAGGGTGTTACAGGAACTCAGCGTCTTTGTCCATCTTCCGGGTCTCTGTGCCTCTGCCTTGGCTTTCTGCATGTACCGGACAAGAAGCTCTTGGGGCTGTATTTTTGTTACAGTTTATGATCCCAGCAGACGAGGAGATCTCCCAGGCGTCCACCTAGCCGATCCCCAGGGAGCTCGAGGAGCCGGGGCTGGGTCAGGCTCCCCCTCCTGTGGTGGGGCTGGGACTGGCCCCTTCTCCACATTGAACGAGGTAGTTTCCTACAGGAAAGGCGGCTCATTGTCGGAGGGAGGTAGAGAGGGAAAGAAGGGAGGGAAGAAAGGAGGGAGACGGTGCTGCGGAAAATGAAAGCCAGTTCCATTAAAATCTCCATCTTAGGACACGGATGTGGGGAAGGGGCCCGCACTAAACGCCCACGGAAGTGCCTGTAATGGCGACTGCCCGCCACGAGTCCAGGCCAATCAGCAGCCGCCTACTGTGCTGGCAGGTGATTGGCTCTGGAGAGTCACGTGGCCCAGCCGTGGCCAATGAAACAGAGGGTGCCCTGAGACTTTTCCGCGTCCAGGAGGGTGCCCGGAGCGAGGCCTCTTCCTCCGTGCAGGTCGCCAGGCCTGCAGGCGATGACTGCGAAAAGGGTGCTGTCATATCGTCCCCAGCCCGTGGACGGCCTCAGCTCGGAGAAGTCAGGCAGCAGGACACGGGGCCAGGGTCCGCATCCTGAGGCACTCACAGTCGCCAGGAATGCTGTTGGAATCCGAGGCAGCCGGCGCTAGAGGCAGGAACCACCCTAATTGATTACAGCTGTCATGTTTTCTGCGGCTCCGAACAGAACTGAGACGTCTGTTTCACAATTTACTAGCGGAGTTCATGAGCTTTGACAGCTCGATCATATTTCCGGAAGTGATAAAAATGTTTCTCCTCGGGGAACGCGGGTGCTGGTTCGCGCCACCCCTGCCCGCCCCGTCGGCCCCGCCCTCCAGCCTCGGGGGAGAAAGGGTTTTGCTGCACAGATGGAGTCCCTAGGATGTGCAAATCATATTTATGTGAAAGGAATCCCATTTCCTTATCGACCCCCATAGGACTGCACAGACGCCGGGATCTGCAGACACGGCTGAGCCGCGGCCCAGTCCAGCCACTGCAGGGCTCCCCGAGCTTCCAGCTAAGGGGACACTGAGACTGGGGGACCCGCCACGGCAGTCCCAGGGCCCAGCCCGGAGAGAGGGGTCGCCGAAATATTTGCTGCAGCCCACTGGACTTTGGGTAGGAGAGAGGGACGGATGTATGGACTGTGGTGTTTGGATGGACATACGGAATGATGAGCGTAGCTTCCTGAGCCAAGTTACCTGATTCTGGGAGAAGGGGTCAGAACTGGCTCTGATTCTTCTAAGGGTATCACAGCATTTTTGCCTCCAGTCAAGGAAGGAGCATTTCCACACTCCACCCTGAGCTTTGGACACTCTTGGTCCTCTCAGGTGAGGATTCAGTTTACTAACTCGGGGTCCAACACCCTCACCCAGATGCCCCCAGGCTCTGTTCTAAAAAACTAGGGAGGAAGGGGAGAAGTGGGGAGGTGCGGGACCTGAGCGTGGAAGTCTGTGGCTTTGAGTAAAAGGGGCCGTGTGTGTGTGTGTGTGCATGTGTGTGTGTGGTGTGTGCAGGTGTGAGGGTTTGTGTGAGGGCATGAGGGTGTGTGCACATGTGTGTGGGAGGTGTGTGTGCCTGTGTGCACACCTGGCCCATGTGTCATCTGTGCTTGCATGTTGGCATGTAGCATGTGTCTGCGTATGATGCTGAGACTGCACCTGAGCATGGGGGGCCGTGTGCTCAGAAATGCGAGGTCTCTGGTGCCCTTGCAGAGTCTGCTCTGCATGAATGGGAAACTCTTCCCTAGGCTCTGAACTCCACGTCTTAGATCCATGTACATCTAATAATCAGAAATCGTTGTCTGCTACAGGCCCCGGGAGCTGTTTCTAAATATTTGAAAACAAGAAGGCCCAGGCAGGCAGTTGAAAGTCACCCCGGCCTCAGAGGAGGGCTGTTTGAAGGATGGGGGTGGGTCTGCTGACTAGCCCAGTTTTGGGATGGGGGTGGTGGCTCCTGGTTACCTAGCCCTCAGCTGCAAGCTCTCCCAACTTTGGGAGGGCCCAGGTCCTCCCCTATCGGCAGGGGCTGTCAGTCCAGGGCCTCCCACTGATCATCTTACCTTGGGTCCTGGGGATCCCCTATATTCCTAGACCCTGTAAATCTTACACTGTTTCCTATGGTTCTCTGGGCATTCTGGTGCTCCCTGACTCAGTTTCCCTTAGATGACCAGGTGGTGACTGGGCACATGGGCCTCAGTGGAGACACCCGCCATCTGCCACAGATAGATTCCTGCTGTGGTCAGAGCGAGTCTTTTTTTTTAAAAGACAGGGTCTCACTCTGTTGCCCAGGCTGGAGTGCAGTAGCATGATCACAGCTCACTGCAGCATGACCTCCTGGGCTCAAGCCATCCTCCTGCCTCAGCCTCCCAAGTAGCTGGGACTACAGGCGTGCACTACCACACTCGGCTGATTTTTTGATTTTTTTGTGGAACAACTTTGTTGTTCAGGCTGATCTCCAACTCCTGGGCTCAAGCCATCCTCCCGCCTTGGCCTCCCAAAGTGCTGGGATTACAGGCATGAGCCACTGCACCCGGCCCAGAGTGAGCCTTTTAATGGGTATGGCAAGACATCTTGCTGAGAAGCCAAGGCAGGCCCTCCGCCACGGTGATAGCAGCTGGCCTTCCATGGGTGATAGCAGCTGGCTTTCCATGAGCACGTGCTCTGTGTAGCCCGTTGCCTGCATTCTTTCCCACGAATACTCACAGTCACCTTAGCAGGCAGGGGCCAGGTCTGGGCTCTGAACAAGCCAGATCCACATGACTCCCATCTTCTATTCTGCCCAAATCCCTGCCCCTCGCTGCCCCCACTCCCCCGCCACTGCAGCCCCATTTCTTGCCTGCTCTATTCCTTCCACATCTCTGACATGTTTTCCCTCACTGTCTCATGGGGCAAAGCCATCCAGTGTTGGCCCACCTGGATCCCAGGTAGAGACCACTCTGACCGAGGCCTCTCTCTGTACAGCACTGAGGGAGCTTCTTCCCTTAGACCAGCTCCTCCAGCCTGACTCAGTGGTGCTCAACATCCTGGCCTTGGGCTTGGTGTGGAGCAGGGACCCAGGACACGTGGGAAGAACCAGGTTGGCCCTGAGAGATTCCAGATGAAACTAGTGCTACCAGACCGCCGAGAGCCGACCCCTCGAGGGCAGGGATTGAAGCCCACTGTCTCACCCAGGACTCTGCTCTCTGCAGCTGGCCACTTGATCAGACGCTTCCCTCCTTCCTGTGTGGCACAGGGTGTAAGGAGCCCCAGAAGCTCCCAGGCTGATGTGCCTGTTGTCAGGAAGTACATTTGCCCAAATTATGGCTATGGAAAGAAAGTCATTAGGTAAAGAAAAGCCCTTTTCCCTCCAAGAGGGAGGGGAAAGAAACTTGCAGGGATGGCTCCAGCCCAGCATTGCGGAGAACCTCTTTTCACTTGTATCAGGCTCACAGCATGCCAGACTCTGTGTGACACAGCCCCCGGGTGACTGCTCTGCTTTCTTCCTGCCTCTGTGTGCTTTAGAAAGTCCCACTTATTTATAATTTTTCTCTTACAAGTGCTGCTGCTCGCCTTTGCTGCCAGTCGGGGGCTGCAGGGATGTAGCAGGAGAAGGCTATAGTGGGTATCGCATCCCGGCTCGAACCACTGGCTGCTGGGTGGCCCTGTCACAACAGCATTCAGACATCAGGCATCACCTGTAAGATGAGGGTCTTGGACAAATTTCTCTCTAAACCCCTTTTTACTCAGGCATCCAAAGACAATTTATAACTCTAGGAATTGTGCTGAGCTCCCTCTTCCTGATAGCCACTGGCTGCTTTTCCTTCTCAAGTGGCCTGGACAATATTTGAAAGAATACAAGATGATTACTGGTACAAAAACAGACACATAGGCCAATGGACTAGAATAGAGAATCCAGAAATAAAGCTGCGCACCTACAACCATCTCATCTTCAACAAACCTGGCAAAAAGCAACGGGGAAAGGACTCTGCGTTCAATAAATGGTGCTGGGATGACTGGCTAGCCATATGCAGAGGATTGAAACTGGACCCCTTCTTTCTACCATATACAAAAATTAAGATGGATTAAAGACTTAAATGTAAAACCCAAAACTATAAAAATCCTGGTGGACAGCCTAGGCAATACCATTCAGGACACAGGGATGGGCAAAGATTTCATGATGAAGATGCCAAAAGCAATTGCAACAAAAGCAAAAATTGACACATGGGATCTAATTAAAGAGCTTCTGCACAGCAAAGGAAACTCTCAACAGAGTGAACACACAACTACAGAATGGAAGAAAATTTATGCAAACCATGCATCCAACAAAGGTCTAATATCCAGCATCTATAAGGAACTTAAACAGATTTACCAGAAAAACAGCCAACCCACCCCTTTAAAAAGTGGGCAAAGGACATGAACAGACACTTTTCAAAAGAAAAATCCACGCGACCAACAATCATATGAAAAAAAGCTCAGCGTCATTAATCATTAGAGAAATGCAAATCAAAACCACAATGAGACGGCATCTCACACTAGTCAGAGTGACCATTATCAAAAAGTCAAAAAATAACAGAGGCTGGCGAGGTTGCAGAGAAAAAGGAACGCTTATACACTGTTGCTGGGAGTGTAAATTAGTTTAACCATTGTGGAAGAAAGTGTGGCGATTCCTCAAAGACCTAAAAACAGAAATACCATTCCATCCGGCAATCCTATTACTGGGTACATACCCTAAGGAATATAAATTGTTGCATAATAAAGACACATACACACATATGTTCATAGCAGCACTACTCACAATAGTAAAGACATGGAATCAACCTAAATGCCTGTCAACAATAGACTGGATAAAGAAAACGTGGTACATATACACCGTGGAATACTATGCAGCCATAGAAAAAGAATGAGGTTTTTTTTTTTTTTTTTTAATATCAATGCTACTATTGTCCTCCCTTTTACAAATATGGACACAGGCACGACAGAACAAGCTCTTCCTTGCTCACACAGTTCATAAGTGGTAGCACAAGATTCAGCCTTGGCAACCTGGCCCCAGAGCCTGAATGCAGTGGTGACTGTGCTCTTTCCCTAGGAGGGGGAAGGAGTGGGGCTTCAGAGGTCCATAGCCCTGAGCTTAAATCCCACCTCTGCAGCGTCCTGGCAGTGTGAGCCCTATGGACACCCCGTTGCAGGAATCCTGCCTCACAGGGCTCTGTGGATGTTTGCTGGGGGACAGCCAGGGAGCTCAGGCAGGGCCAGCTGGGGTGATTGCCCATGAGGCTCTGCTAGGGATCACAGCAGAGGGGACAGGGGCCCTGGGAACATCAGGCTCTCCAGGGATCCCAGCTGGCCCAGGAAGAGGGAGGGCTTTCAGCCTTAGGGCACAGTCTGGGCAGCTCTTCTGGCTCCAGGCTGTCTATTCACCCCTTGCACTGATGTGAGCACTGGGTCTAGGAGGGAAGGAGCTCAGCACACTGATGGTGGCAGCAAAATTGAGAGCAAACGCTTCACCAATGTCCGGCCCAGGCCTCTCCTGATCAGTAATGGCAACATCTAGAAATTTCAAGGCCGGCTACCACGTACTGCCCAGGGAGCTTTTTGCAGGTACCAGCCCATTCAGTTCTTACACACCCAGTGAGGCAGGCAGGGCCATCCCCACTTCACCGGGGAGGATAACTGAGGCGTGGCGAGACAGCAGCTGCTTGTCCCCTGCACTTGCTACTCAGAGCCTGTGCAGTGGTGTCAGGGGCTTCCCAGGCTCACAGCTCAGTGGCTCTCCACCAGGTTCAGTGGAGTGGCTTGAAAACCCTCCTTGTACATGTCTGTGGGTGACAGTGAGTGCAAGACACCCCAGATGTCACAGCGGAGAGTTGTCTGGACTAGGAGTCAAAGGTGATCACTAAGCCAATTTCAAAGTCCTCAGACCCTATCTGGGGGCTTCCAGGGATTGTGGGGTTCACCTGTTATTTCCTCTTCCTTTGGCTCATCTGAGGGTGCTGGAAGTCTGCAGACGTGAGGCTCACAGACAGTGGGTTGGTGAGGGCGGCACATATTCTGAAAAGGAAGTGCCAACCCCCAGGACTTCAGGTGCAGCCCAGGCATACGTGTGCAATCACCTGGACTCAGGCGGGACAGTGTCTGGGATGCCAGGCAGGGTAGGAAATGCAGTCAGGCCTGCCCTTGGGAGCTCAGCTGCCTGGGGTGGAATCCCAGCTTGTCTCCTGCCACCTGGGTCATGTAACTGCCTATGCCTCAGTTTCCCCATCTGCAAAATGGGAGTTGTAATCAGGCCTTCTTTGGAGTGTTGCTGTAAAGATTCACTTTGGGGGCCCAGCTGCAGAAAGCACCACGTGTCAGCTTTTCCTGGGGTGAGCTCCTGCAAGCCTGCCCGCCCTAACCTTGGCCCTGTGCACCACCCCGGGCCAGAAGGGCCTGAGATCTTCCCACAGAAGAGCCTCTCAGAGAACCCTGACAACGTGCCAGCGCCAGGGTGCCTCTTTTTTGGGAGGACAGGGAAATGGGACTGGGTTCTGTTTTCTATGCTAAATTATGACACATTTCAAACATACCGAAAAGTGTAACCCCATCCATGCCCACTACTCAGATTCAATGCAGAGCAACATTTGCTTTTGGTTTTTAAACAGGAAGTAAACATTTGCTTCGGCTGGAACCCCACTCCCTCGCTGTTGCCCCATCCTCTTTCAGAACTCATTCCCCTCTCTCCCTGGAGGAGACACTCTTTTGAGGTTGATTACCACCTTTCCTGTAGATGTTTTTATGTTTTTACTGTGTACATCCATAAATCCATTTGAGATTACTTGTGTACTTTTTCCATACACATCGGTTTGCACATATCCTCCTGCAAATGGCTTTTTCCACTCCACATGATTTTCTTTTATTGAGGTAAAATTCACGCAACATAGAATGAACCATTCTAAAGTGTATGCTTGAGAGGCACCCCAGCACATTCACAACGCGGTGTGGCTGTCACCTCTATCTAGTTCTGAAAGATTTCTGGCACCCCCAAAGACTTCATACAATTAAGCAGTACACCAGCCCCCTGACCCGGAGTCCCCGT
Organism: Colobus angolensis palliatus; assembly: GCF_000951035.1. Classification (NCBI taxonomy): domain Eukaryota; kingdom Metazoa; phylum Chordata; class Mammalia; order Primates; family Cercopithecidae; genus Colobus; species Colobus angolensis. The sequence goes on from NW_012116488.1 coordinate 4,327,471, forward strand.
TCAGACAACCACCAATCTGCTTTCTGTCTCTGTGGATTTATCTCTGCTGGAAATTTCATATAAATGGAGTCCCCAGTAGTCACGTGATACCTCCGAGGCTCACCCATGGTGGGACATGTTGATCCAGCTCCTTCATCCTAGCCGCTGTGAGGAGTCTACTGCTCTGTAGACCACAGGTGAACCCAACTACGCCCAACCCCTTGCATGCCATTCCAAGGCCTCACCAGTGGGGGGATTCTCCTTGTGCTCCTGGGGAAGGTCCCCAGTCCAGATTTTCTGATTTCCTAATGCTGCCTAACAGACCACTCAGAACTCAGTGGCTTAAAGCAACCTGTTGATTATTTTTCTTGCTTCTGTGGCTTAACTGGGCTCAGCAGGCTGTTTTGCTGGTCTCACAGTCAGATGGTGGCTAGAGTGGAAGACTCAGGGGGACGCTGGGATGGTTTGGCCTCTCTCCCTCTCCCCGTGGCCACTCCAGCAGAGTAGCTGGTCCATCCATCGGGGTTCTGGGCCCACAGAAGTATGAAAGCAGAAACTGCCAGGCTTCCCTATGGCCCGGACCCAGACACCCAGGCTGTGCCTTCCCCTGGTTAAAGCCAGTCACAAACTCACCCAGCGCCAATGTGGGAGGGGCCCACACATGCGTGGCTACTGGGGGCCATCCCTGAGACCACATTGGGCTACAGGGCTCACAGTAGCTTCGCCAAGTCATGGGAGTGGGTGCGTCCAGTGTCCTGGGATGCTGCTAAGCTGTTCTCCCAAGCGAGCCTCCTGTCCTGCACTCCAGCTTCTCCGTGTCTTGGACCCTTCGGTGTCGCCTGTTAGGTGTGGAATGTGTGCCATTGTCATGTTTGTCATTTTTGTTTGCTTCTCCATGATTCCTAGTGAAGGTGTATGAGTTTCCTGGTGCTGCTGAAACAAATTGGCACCACTTAGTGGCTTCAAGCAACATAGATGCTGTACTCTTTTCCAGTTCTGGAGGCCAGATGTCTGACATGGGTCTCGCTGGGCAAAGCAAGGTGTCAGCAGGACTGCACCCTCCTGAAGACTTTAGGTAAGAATGTTTTTCTTCTCCCTTCCCAGCTTCTCGAGACACCTCTCCTTGGCTCATGCCTCCTTCCTCCATCTTCAAAGCCAGCAGTGCAGTGTTTTAAAATCTCTTTCCTTTGCTATGGAGACCTCTGTGGCGACACTGAGCCCACCCAGGTCATCCAGAATGCTTTCCCCATCTCAAAGTCCACTTCACCACATCGGCAAAGTCCCTTTTGCCTTATGCGGTGACACATAAATAGCTTCTGGGGATTAGGATGGGACATCTTTGCTGAGTGCGGAAGGTGGCTCTCCCCGACGTGTGGTTGTGGGCCACTCCCTTTTCCACTAGGCAGTGAGCAGTTTTCACTCTGTCGTCTCTCTATTGTGTTGTAGACATTCACTGTGTGCAGACCTCCCTGGTATCCTGGGGGATCGTTTCCAGGCTGCCCACAGATACCAATATCCACAGATGCTCAAGTCCCTGATCTAAAGTGGCATGGTATTTGCTTATAACCTATGCACATCCTCCCGTACTTTAAATCATCTCTAGATTGTAATAGACAATACAATGTAAATGCTATGTGCGTAGTTAAAGGGTATTTTTCAAACTTGTATTATTATTTATTTGGAGATGACATCTCACTCTGTTGCCCAGGCTGAAGTGCACGGGTGCGACCTTGGCTCACTGTAACCTCTGCCTCCCTGACTCAAGCATTCTCCTGCCTCAGCCTCCTGAGTAGCTGGGATTACAGGTGCATGCCACCACACCTGGCTAATTTTTGTTTTAGTGGAGACAGGGTTTTACTACATTGACCAGGGTGGTCTTGAACTCCTGACCTCAGGTGATCCACCTGCCTTGGCCTCCCAGAGTGTCGGGATTTACAGGCATGAGCCACTGCACCCGGCCTATTATTATTATTTATTTTAAAAAATATTTTTGATTCTCAGCTAGTTGACGCTGAGGATGCAGAGCTATCTGCAGATACAAAGGGCTGGCTGCATATCCTCCCATGGCTTACGTGTGCCAGGAATATGCTTCCACTGTTGGCCTTATCCCTTTCTAACAGACAGGGAAACAACTGGCACCCTCAAATTTGGTTTTTGAGGAGAGTTTAGGAGAGGGACTAACAGCAAAGGCACTGAGAAACCAACAGGGGCTGCTGCAGTTCCCCAAGTAGGCACCGAGCCACAGCCCTGCTATCCCCAGGTCTGGAGGGAGATGGAGCTGCGTGCAGAAAGCTGCCCAGCTGGTCTTATGCAAGCCCACGTGGTGCTGTCGAAGGGTCCTGGGACTAAGATTCCTCACCTGGCCCTTCTCAGCCCTACGGCCTCCTGCCTGGGCTCCTGCTGGCCAAGTCCCAAGCCCTCCCACAGGGCCCAAGGAAGAGAGCTGTGGCTGGAGAGTCCAGATGACCACCTGTCTCACAGGGCAGAGATGCAGAGGTGACCATAGGTGTGCAGGGACAGGGGAAATGTAGTGCATGTCCCAGCTTTGTGATAGCATCTTCTGTTCCAGAGAAAATGTCAATTTGGTCATATAGCAATATTTCCTTTATGAGTGCTTTTTTTCCTGTTTTAAATAGGACAGTTTTCCCTATCCTAAGATTATGTAACATCACGAATACATTATTTTAAAAAATTATATATACATATACAATTTGTCATATATACACACGATTTATTATATATATATGTATGCGTGTATATGTATACTTTTTAATTGTGGTAAATTAAAAATCCCCAGAGCTGTCTTCATCTTACAAAGCTGAAACTCTACACCCATTAAATTGCTCTCCACTCTCCCTTCTCTCTCTGCCCCCACCCATGGCAACCAGCATTGTACTTTCTGTTCCTATGAATTTGACTACTCTAAGTACCTCATGTAAGTAGAATCATACTGTATTTGTCCTTTTGTGTCTGGCTAATTTCACTCAGCATAATGTCTTCAAGATTCACCTGTGTTGCAGCTTGTGTCAGGCTTTTATTCCTTTTCATGGCTTAATAATATTCCGTTGTATGGAGAGACCACATTTTGTTTATCCATTCACCAGTCACTTGGGTTGTGTGTTAGGCCGTTCTTGCATTGCTATAAAGAAATACCTGAGACTGAGCAATTTATAAGAAAAAAGGTTTAGCTGGCTCCTGGTTCTGCAGGCTGTACAGGAAGCATAGTGTCAGCATCTGTTTCTGGGGAGGCCTGAGAAAGCTTTTATTCATGGGTGGAGGTGAACCAGCAGCGAACATGTCACATAGTGAAAGCCGGAGCAAGAAAGAGAGTGAGGGGTGGGGGATGCCACACTTTGTAACATCCAAGTCTCACAAGAACTCACTCACTATTGCAAGCGTATCACCCAACCATGAGGGATCCGCCCCCATGACCCAAACCCCTCCCACCAGGCCCCACCTTCAACACTGGGGATCACAATTCATCACGAGATTTGGGCAGGACATTCAAACCATATCAGGTTGCTCCCACATTTTAGCTACTGTGAACAATGCTGCTATGAGCGTGAGTGTACAAATCTCTCTTCAAAAACCCTGCTTTGAATTCTTTTTTTTTCTTTTTTTTTTTTTTTTTGAGGCGGAGTCTCACTGTCGCCCGGACTGGAGTGCAGTGGCCAGATCTCAGCTCACTGCAAGCTCCGCCTCCCGGGTTTACGCCATTCTCCTGCCTCAGCCTCCCGAGTAGCTGGGACTACAGGCGCCCACCACCTCGCCCGGCTAGTTTTTTTGTATTTTTAGTAGAGACGGGGTTTCACCGTGTTAGCCAGGATGGTCTCGATCTCCTGACCTCGTGATCCGCCCGTCTCGGCCTCCCAAAGTGCTGGGATTACAGGCTTGAGCCACCGCGCCCGGCCACCTGCTTTGAATTCTTTGGGGTATATACCCAGAAGTAGAATTGCTGGATCATAAGGCAATTCTATTTTTAGTGTTTTGAAGAACCTCCACACTGTTTTCTATCACACCATTTTACATTCCCACCAAACTGCACAAGGGTTTCAATTTCTCCACATCCTCCCCAACACTTACCGTCTGCCTTTCTAAAAAATATAGTAGCATCCTAATGGGTGTGAGGTGGTGTCTTGTTGCAGCACACAGATACTATTCTATGTAATTTTCTAGGAGTTAGAGCAGTTTGTTGTTCATATTCAGGTCTGTATCGACGGGCTACTTATTTCTGAGGATTGCGTGGGATTCCTCCACTGTGCTTTTCTCCTCATTGGTCCCCACGAGATTTATGGAGCAGCCCTCCATTCCCGCTGATGACTGACAGTCCCTCCACTGCAAGCCACGCCCTCACATGCTGACGAGCCTCTCTGCAGGCTCTGCTCTATCCTGCAGTCTACCTGTATATTCTGCGTGTTGCTGGGCCCCCTCATTCTGACTCTAAGTCGCTCTGTTCCCTTATGCTGGACTTGGCAGAATGTTTTTTCCAAAGTTGCCAGCCGCCATCTTTCTTTCCCCCATGCTCTTTCCACAGTGTGATCTTGGGACTTCTTCTATCAAATGGGGGTTCATGCCCTCTACCTGGAGCCAGGCAGGCTCCTGTGACTGCCCGGACAAATGGAATTTTCAGAAGTGATGCTCTGTAACTTCTGAGGCTTAGCTGTCACAATGCCACACGTGGATTCTCTTGGGATGCTCACACAGAGTGCAGGCTGACCTGTGGTCATGAAGCCAGGTTGCCTGGAGAGATACCATGTGGGTATTCCAGCTTCAGGCCTAGGGAGTTCCCAGCAGACAGACAGCCAAGGCCACCAGAAATGTGAAGCCCTCGAGGTGACACCAGCCTGGCAGCCATCTGACTGCAACTTTGAGAGAAACGTCAAGCACGAACCATCCAGCAGAGCCCAGTCAGCTTCCAGAGCTTCAAGAAATGATGATAACATACTTGCTGTTGGTTTAAGCCACTGTGTTTTGGGGTGATCCATTGCATGTGAATAAATAACAAAAACACTGACCTTATTTTTCTTCATAACACCTTCAAACTATTTAATGTTGACTTATTATTACCACCCAAAGCTTATGTGTTTATTATTGCTCTCCCCTAAGCTGAGTGTGAGCTCCATTTGGGTGGGATTTTGCTGGTACTGTTTCCCATGGACCAGGAATCATGACTGGCTCATTTTAGGCCTTGAATAAATATTTGTCAAAGGAAGGAGTGGGAGCATAATGTCTCTCCAATTATTTCTTCTCCAAAATTTCTCCTGGCTATGCCTGGTCCTACTCTTTCATGTGAATGCTAGAATACACTTGTAAATAGCCCTCTTGGGATTTTGTGTGGAATTGCATTGAATTTAGAGGTGAATCTGGAAAGACCAACAGTAAGCAAACTCCTGCAACCAGTGGAACTTTTAAGTGGAATCTTCTCTGGGCCTTCAGGGTATTCCATACAAGAATAGTGCTTTGTGGTTTCTGGTTCTGTATTGTCCTTAGAGGAGGATGGGTCCCCACTGGGATGGCTGTGAAGGTTGGGGTGCAGCCACAGGCAGGGGTGGTTAGAGAGGGCTCAAGTGCTTTCTCCAGGGAGGGTGCTGGGGGCCTGGGACATGTAGTACACATGGAGCAGAGCCTGGTGCTGTCCTCACTGCTGTGCACGTGGAGCCGGAGCCTGGCGCTGCCCT
>NW_012116488.1:4333313-4343200 GCF_000951035.1 Colobus angolensis palliatus
TGCTGTGCACGTGGAACTGGAGTCTGGCGCTGCCCTCCCTTGCTGCTGTGCACATGGAGGTGGAGCCTGGTGCTGCCCTCGCTGCTGTGCACGTGGAACTGGAGCCTGGCGCTGCCCTCATTGCTGTGCACGTGGAACTGGAGTCTGGCGCTGCCCTCACTGCTGTGCACGTGGAGCAGGAGCCTGGTGTTGCCCTCACTGCTGTGTTTGGCAGACCTGAACTCTGCCCAGAGCATCAGGATTGGGCCCAGTAGTTCCAAAAAGTGGAGGAGGAAGTCCAGGCCAGGGAATACAGGGCTGTGGCCCAGATGGAGCTGGAACCCAGCATCTTCCTTCAGGTGATTAGGCCATCATGATGTAGAAGCAGCCTCTCAGCACAGATACCCTCCTCCTTCCCCCTCTGCTTATGTGCATGGCGCTTTCCTATTTCTCCCCTGGGCCTTCAAGGTAAAGGGTCAACTCCATACAGTGCCTTCCAGCCTCACCTTTTGTCCTTGCCCTCTCCCTCCCTGATCTCGTGGACTTCACTGCCATTGCCCACACCTGCCAGGATGGCCCTCGCTGCCAAGGCTCCATACACGACATTTCTTCCATCCTGGAGGTTTTCCCCCAATTCTTCTTCATGATACAGCTCCTCCAGGAAGCCCTTCCTCACCTCCCTCCTTGGGTTTCCCACCTCTCAAGCTTTCTGTGTTGTTGATTTCTGTTTCTCCAGCTATCCTTCCTGCTCTGTTAGGATGGCACTGGGGACAGGGACAGGCCTGGTGGGCATCAGGGACTCAGCAAGGCTGTAGAGAGTGATGATGTTATGTGGTATACCCCCATATGTGCTCATATGAAGTGTTTTTATGGCTGAATACTATTCCGTTACATATATGTATCACATTTTCTTTATCTATTTATTCAGTGATGGACATTTAGGCTGGTTCTGTATCTTGGCTATTGTGAATAGTGCTGCAGTGAACCTGGGAGTGCAGAGCTGTTTTTTGGTATACTGATTTCATTCCCTTTGGATATATACCTGGAAGTGGAATTGCTGGATTATACGGTAGTCTATTTTTAATATTTTGAGGAACCTCCGTACTTTTTTCAATATTGGCTACACCAATTTACATTCCCACTGACAGTGTTGCAAGGGTTATCTTTCTCCATATTCTGGCCAACACTTGCTATCTCTTTTGGTTTTTAACAGCCACTGTAACACATGTGAGGTGATGGCTCATTGTAGTTTTGATTTGCATTTTCCTGATGATTAGTGATGTGGGGCATTTTTGTTTTCACATATGCTCGCCCCTCTGTGTACACAGCGGATTGGGTCCAGGGCTCGTGGATTTACAAAATCTGAGCGTACTCAGATCCCTCAGTTGGCCCTGTGGAACTCAAATAGACAAAAAATCAAGTTAGCCCTCTGTATATGCAGGTTTCACATCCTGCAAATGCTGTATTTTCGACCTGTGTTTGATTGAAAATATTCTACAGATAAGTGGACCCTTGCAATTCAAACCTGTATTGTTCAAGGGTCAGCTGTATCTGTTGGCCATTTGTATGTTTTCTTTTTGAAAGATGTCGAATTTTTTTTTTTTTTTTTTAGAGATGGAGTCTTGCCATGTTGCCAGGCTGGTCTTGAACTCCTGACCTCAAGTGATCCTCCTACCTCAACCTCTCAAAGCTGGAATTACAGGTGAGCCACCAGCTTCAGCCTTTGCCCTTTCTTTAATTTGGGTTATTTGTTTTGTTGCAATTAACTTTTTTTGTTTCTTATATATTTCGAAGATAAACCCCTCATCAGATATTTTCTCCATTCCTTAGATTGCCTCCTCCCTCTGGTGATTGTTTCTTTTGCCTTTTAGTTTGATGCAATCTCCTTTGTCTATTTTTGCTTTTGGGGTCATATTTATGAGCCAGTTCCTTGCAGTAAATTGAAATCTACCTATCTATCTATCTATCTATCTATCTATCTATCTATCTATCTATCTATCTATCATCTATCTCCCCTATTAGCTATGTTTCGCTGGATAACCTAGACTAACACATAATTTCAAATGTTACTTTTTCTTTGTTTATAATGAATTATATAGCAAATAAACACCATGACAAGTTGAGATGCCATGAAAGAAAGGAAAAGGCTTTATATTTGGTACCTTTAGTGGCACCCTCCCCTGCTTTTTGAAAAGGACCCCACATTTTCATTTTGCACTGAGCCTTGCAGCTTATGTAGCTGGCTGTGCTGATGGTCATTTCTTCCTTAGCCCCAGGTCATCAGATGCAGTCTCTGGAGAGTCTGGGGGCCTCTGTCTGGCCGCAGGCATTCAACCATTTCTGGAAATTGGAACTGAAGACCTCAGGGACCATGGCTTCATTGTTCTCAACCCATCCTTTGAGCTCTGAGACCGCTCCTCCCAGGGCCTCAGATTATACCATTGTCCACTCTTCCTCCACTCAGGGCTGTTATATTTAGAAAAATAAACAAACAACCCAGACTGTCCAGCTGAATGTGAATTTCAGATAAACAACAAATCATTGTTTAGCACAAGTGTGTCCCAGATACTGCATGGGGTATACTTATACTAAAAACATTTTGTATTAATTGTTCATCTGAAATTCAGATTTAACTGGGTGTCCTGTACTTTATTCAGCAGCCCTTACCCCTGCCATCCCCCCAATCCCCCAAGCCTTTCACTGCCACAGCACCACCCTGCCCCCTCTTCCCTTCCCCTGGCCCTACCCCCCTATCTCCTACCCTCGGCCTAGCCCAGAACTCACCATCTCCAGCCTGAACCTGTGTCTGCCTCATGCCCTGGCCTCCCTGCCTCCAGGATTCCACTGATCAAAGCCACTGTTTTTGCTGTTTTGCATTTTATTTTTCTGCCGTAAGAGGAATACACATTCACTATAGAAAAATCACAGGCTACAGAGAAGTAACAAGAAGAAAGTAAGAAAACGCTCATAATCCCACCCACACAAAGACAACTACTGCGAATACCTCGGGGTAGATTTTTCTAGAGCTGTATGTGTGTGAGTGTCTCTGCAGATATTTAAAAAAGGAGCACACACACTCACTGCCCCAGTTCAGACCTGCTGTCCTATAAGCTGAGTTTTCCTGTCACCCTAGAGTGCAAAATCTCAGTGTCCTGAGTTGTTTTAGCCTCTGGAAGGGATGCTGGGGAGCCTGAAGTGAAACCCCCAGACACTGGGATCAGACGGGCTTATGGTCAAAAACACTTTCTAGTATATGACCTTGGTATTGGTTTGCTGGGCCTGCTATAGTAACATGCCACAGGTGGGCAGCTTGAACAAAAGAAATTAATTTTCTTACAATTATGGAGGCTGGAAATCCAAGACCGAGATGTCAGCCAGGATGGTTTCTATTGAGGTCTGTTTGGCTTGTAGATGGCCGCCTTCTTACTGTGTCCTTATATGGCCTTTCCTTTGCATGTCTGTATCCTGATCTCTTCTTATAGGGACACCAGTCATATTGGATCAGGGCCCACCCTAATGACCTCATTTCAACATTCTCACCTCTTTCCAGGCCCTATCTCCAAATAACCCTCATTTCCTCAGAAATGCAGGTTAAGACTTCAACATGACTTTTGGGGGAACAAAGACTTTTGGGGAACAAAGTCTTTGGAGGAACACAGGTCAGCCCATGATGCCTTGCCCAGCTCACTCCAAACATGCCGAGCCTCAGTGTCTTCATCAGTGAAATGGGGTGAGTGATCATATTCATCTAAGAGGAGTGTTAGGATGACCAAATCAGGCCATCCTGATAATTCACTTGCTGGAGCAGGTGCGCCAATGTCACTTCCTACTCTTCTTGCTCCCCTGCAGGTGGATCAGAGGGGTCCATGGACTTCCTGGTAGGTCTTCACCCCTTTGTTTACCAGTTTGGTTATTCCCTCCAGGTAAGTTCCTAGAGGAGAGCTGCTGGGTGGAAGGTGGAGGCCAGCCTGAGCCCTGAAAGTGCACCTGCCTACCCCCATCGGGGTGGGTAGATGGATGTGCCCCGAGTCCCATCCTCGGGCTCATGGCTCCTCCCCATCTGACTGCCTGCCCCACCTTCCTGTCTGAGGCTCCTGTCCCCAAAGACTCAGCAGAGTTGCAAGCTGGTTCCTAAGGCTCTTCCCAAGCTGGCTGGGCCCTCTGCCTCTCCTCCTTTTCACTGCCCTTGTCACCCTGCTGCTTTGTAGCCACACTGGGGACTCCTTGCTCTCTGAACATGACATATGCCTTCAGCCCTCCAGGGCTTTGCACTGGCAGTGCCCTCTGCCAGGGACGCCCTTCCTTCTATCTATGCCATCCTGGGGAGCCACCTGTGACTTCAAGGGACAAATAAGACCCTTGCTATGAACTCTTTTAATGCCCCTCCTCCCTCTCCTTGCTCAAGGCTAAACCATCTGCTAAGGCCACACTGGACCTTGAAAAGATACTAATTGTGAGGGTGATGATGACTGCGACACCAGCAATGGCTGTCTGCTCACCCTGCTCCCCGCTGATCCCAGCATTCCCTCAAGGGGCCTCAGCCATCCGGATGGTGCCAGGCACAAATCAGCCTACAGGTGAAGACCTGCTCAGATTAGACGGATTGACAGGTCAGGGGGCCAGGGTAGGAAAGGCATGAGAACAGAGTATGTATGTGTGTGTGTGTGTGTGTGTGGGCGGGGGGTGGGGGGGTTGGTGTCATCAAACACTATGTGGCATGATCCCAATTAGGGAAAATATGTCTGAGACTGTGCTCGTTCTCATCTGAGAATATGACATATCGGATGATCAATATGTGAAATAGAATCTGGAGAGAAACACACCCAACAGTCAACAGGGGCTGTCCTGGTTGAGGGAGGAATGGTGATGATCAGGTGGTGGCTTGCAAACATTTTCGGTCCCTCAGGAGAAATACGCTTCATTTCAACCACCTGGCACACACACATACATATGTTCACACATACACTCCCACATACACATATGCACACACACACACGATATGTATAACTGAAGCCAAAGTTGCAGAAACTCCAGCTACCCTAGGTGAAATGTACGCTGCTATTCTTACTGTGTTTATTTTATTTCATTCTTCCAAATGCTTGACTTGATCTGAGAAATTGATTTCATGCCCTGCTGCTGGGCCCTGATTTATAGTTTGAAAGCTCCCGCTCTGAGGGAGGCTTTGCATTTTCTGCTCTGTGTTCTTCTGTATTTAAAATTTAATATGGAGGATGGATTCAACCACTGTCTTTGTAATTTTTCACTTAAAAATAAAAGGAGAGAGAGGGAGCAATAGGAAAATACAAAACAATAAAAGTCAAACAGGCTTCCTGAAGGCAGCTCCAGAAAATGTGCCAGAACGGCTATCTTTAAAGGTGTACATACTTCTCTTCGGAGCTGCTTCACTGTAAGACATGTTACTAGCTGGGGTAACGGGGTACAGAGCTGCGCTTATAGGCTGCTCACCCCGACTTTGTTTGTAATAATGAAACATCCCTAACATCTGGGATGCCCACCCATGGACTCCTGCTGTTCATCCATTTGAGTGCGAGGCTTGGCCATTCAAGACTTATTTATGGGCATGGAAAGAAGGGTGCAGGAAAGAAGGGGTGCCCTGGGAGTAAGAAAATACTGGTAGGCTACAAAAGGATAACATCACCCTGTCCTTGTTTTCAAAATATGTATTTGCAAGTGTGAGGGAGAGGGACACAGAGAGGCGAGTGTGGAATGAGGGACTCCACACTCATGAGGGAGAGGGACACAGAGAGGCGAGTGTGGAATGCGGGGCTCCACACTCATGAAGAGTCGCCTTGGGTTGGTTTTAGTTCCTTCCCGGAGTTCTGTTATTTTGGCAATGAGTGTGCATTGCTTTCATAGAGGACATTTTCAAGGAAAAGAGAGAAGAAAGGAAAGGAAGAAACAGAAAAAGAAAGAGGGGAAAGTAAGAGAGAAAGAAAAGGAAAGATGAAGGGGAAGAAGGGAGGAAGGGAAGGAAGAAGATGAGAGAAATAAAAAAGTGGGGGTGCTGGGACTTCCCTGGAGCTGCGACCAGAGCGAGTGCGGCCCGTGCGGGGAGTGGCTGGCGCTGCAGGTCCCGGCGCTGCGGCGCGAAAGCGCGTTTCGGAGTTTCCATCTGGGAAGCTCCAGGAGGCCCAGGGGGCTCGGGCTTTCCAGGTAGGGGAGGTCGCTTGGCGCGTCCCAGGAGACACCCAAGCCACCGGTGGGGACACGGAGCGGCTGGAGCGGTCTCTGCTGGGCCGGGAGGCTGACGCTGTCCCGGACCGCCCTCCGCGCCACCAAGCTCCGGTCCCGGCCAGCCGCGCAGGCAGGGAGGTCAGGGAGGGCTCTCCCAGGCGCCGGGCCGCGTCCCCGCCGCGATCTCCTTTTCTTCCTGGCGGTTTCGGGATGAGAAGGAGCGTTCGCGGAGGTAGGGTAGGGGGTGGTGGTAGTGGGGAGGAGATGCAGAAATTTCGTGGGTGCCAAATTTTTCTTTAAAGTTATTTTTCAATTGAGATACTTTTAAAGGAAAAAAAAAATCCACCAATTTAGGATGTCAGTTCCAAAAAGTTTTTACGGAGGAGCAGCATAGGGGCTGGGGGCAGAACTGGGGCGGCTTTGGCTGAACGGGGGCGTCTCTTCCATCCTGCCTGCCGCACCCCTCCCCAACCCTGCCATGTGCACCCGCGCTCACATCCAAGCGCGCAAACCGACACTACTCACCCCCACCCCCGGCGAGCCTGACAGTCCTGGGTTCCCAGCCGTTGTCCCGGCGCACCAGGGAAGTTCACGTGCCCAGTGCCCTCACCTGGATCCGCACACTCCCGCCTCAGCGCCCTTCACTGTGTCCCCAGGCTCTCACTTCATGTTCAAGGTTTCACTGGCGCAGGGGCTGCGGCCCAAGCTAATCCCGCGCCCCCGGGGTCGCCCTCACTCCGGGCGCAGCAGGCCAGACAGTGAGGGCGGAGATTGTGCGGGAGCCTCTGGCCGTGACTGCAGGCGGGGACCTGTGCCTAAGGCCCGGAATCCCCGCCTCAGCCCTGGAATCCACCATTGCCCTCTCCCTGGTCTCTCTTTGTTCATCCCAGTGGTCTCCCACCTCTGCTTCCCAGCCCAGAGCGGGTGGTGGGGTTTGACTGGACCTTGGGGAAGCGGAGGAGGGACAGGAGGAGGGGGTCCTAGGCAGGGGGCACACCCAGCAGCACGCTGGCCCGGCAGTAGGAACCGCAGCTGCAGTGTGGGCGCCCCTCTGCCATGGCGCGCCTCCCGCGGACCTGAGCAGCCTGGAGCGGGTGGGCAAGAGGCGAGGTTGCAGGTGCCGGAAGGGAGCCAGGGAGCAGTCAGGTGCGCAGTGGTGCCTGCGGCGGTCGGGAGCAGGGCTGTACCGGGTCCAAAGCCCCTCTCGCCCTCCACCTCACCCGACCCCCTCCACACACCGCCACATACTCAGTTAAGTTAGACGGGCGGCTGCAGGGGAAGCTGCATCTGTTCGGTGTGTGTGTGCGCGCGCGGGAGCAAGATAGGACCCTCTTGCCTCTCCCGCGGCTCTCCAGGATCCCCCGGCGCTCCGCTACCTCGCTCTTCTTCCGCAGCTAAGCTCCCTGTCCAGGTGTGTGCGTGCGCTTGTAGGAGAGCCCCGGGCGCCGCCACAGACCCTCTTCCTCCTCCATCCTCCTCCAGCGCCCCTGCCAGCCTAGGCTCCTTCCCGCCCCGCTTCCCAAGGTCACTATGGGGACGCGCGAGAGAGATTTGTGTTTAATTCCTGCAGCTATTCAGAGGGAAAAGAAAATAAAGGGACCAAAGGCAACCAGAAAGCAGTTTACTTTAAGCCTTTATTATTGTAGATTGAAAGAAGTTTATATACAAGAAATATTTCCAGCAAAACACTCACCAAATGGCCTTCGAATCAGGGGCCCTCCACCTCCCAGCCCCACAATCAGCAGCTCTGCCTAGGACTCCCCTCACTTGGGGACCTCAGGCTCTCCCCCCACCTCTCTTTCCCCAGACTCCATCACCCCAACATCATTCCCCAGGAGTCTCAGCTTTTTCTCTCTCTCTGGGGCGCTGCGAACCTCGCCAATGCCTCTCAAGCTATCTTCCTCTGGTCCCAAAGCAGACACCCCAAATTCCCTCCCATTTAAGGTGGTTTCCCCCACGGAAACCCAGAGCACTCTCCCCCTCAATGTTTAGGTGCTGCTTTGAGGCCCCTGCAATTCAGAACTAGCTCGTGGTCAAGACCAGTTAGAGACAGTTCGTCATCAGCAGTAGGGCTCCTGTGCACCCAAAACAAGTGGGGGAAACTACCCTGCCCACCCCTCCCCATCCCCGACATCCCTTCCCCTACCAGGGACAGGAAATAGACACAAAAGCAACAGGGAACCCCCTCTCCCCGCGCGACAGGTGAGTGCCAGGCAACTAGCTCAGTTGAGCTGAGAGTCTCCTGGAACCCAGCTGCGCTCAGGGCGGGCAGGCGTGGCCAAGGTCTCTGTGCGCTGCGGGAAGCACCCGGCCAAAGCACTTGGCTGAGGGCACGCTGGGGAGCGGGTGTAAGAAAATGCTGTAGAGGCAAAGTCCCGGGGGCATACGGACAAGGGCAAGCCGTATCCCGCGCTCAGAAGAGGATTCCCAGTGAGCCAGGCAGGTGTGAATGACACAGTTACAGAAGCAGAGTCCCAGGGAGGTAGGGGAGACTGTTCATTTGGCCGAGGGTGCAGACTCAATCTGAAATGGTGGCTCAGCACATCATTGTCACTAGGGCCTCACCAAGCGTGACTTGGTTTGAGGCGCTTGCATGTGGGCTTCGAAGGCTCGAAGGCCCAGCCCACCAAGTTCAGTCAATTGTCCGTTGGATGTTTACACCCTCCGGGGCCGAGCGCCATGCAGTTGCTCATCATAGCGTTCCAACCAAGTGCGCAGCTCAGAGACCTGGTAGCCGTCGGGGCCACGGCCACCTTGGTACATAATAGTGCCACTCTGGATGACATAGAGACGCTCGAAGTAGGCGCCATAGGCCGAGCTGCTGGAGTTGGCCATGGTGTCGAGGACCAGAGCGCAGTCAGGTGCACCTTGCTGCAGTACCCTAGCTGCGCTGACCCGGTCTTCCAGGCTCCGGTGCTGCGGGATGATGTAGGGGGAGTCAGTGGTGACCCAGCCGTCGGAGGGGTGCGCTTCCTCGATGTAGATGATGAGGAAGTCTACGTCGCGCTGGTACTTGGTGACCAGGCGCTGGAAGGCGCTCATGCGCGCCATGAACGGTGGTCAGGTGCAGCTGCCGAAATTGAGAACCAGCGGGCGGTTCCCTTGCGCGTAGTCGAGGATGCGCTGGCTCTGGAAGCCGTCGGGCAGAACCACCTCGGAGTTGGGCGCTGGACCGCCCTCATGCGCCTGCTTGAAGAAATCCAACTTCTGGCCATGCCACACCGCCTTGAGCGACGCCAGGGTGCACAGGCGGTTGTCGTCGGACACGCAGATGGGCGGGTCATCGGGGGGCACCTCCTCGCCTTCACTGTTGAGCTCCACTTCGGGCTCGGGCTGCCCCCGGCGGCGGCGGCCCAGGAAATGCTTGCGGATACACAAGAAATCGAGGAGCCAGAGCATGAAGGCCGTGCCGAGGAAGCGCGGGAAGAGCACGAGGCACGAGGCGGTCTGGGCGCAGAGCCTCAAGGAGTGAAGCAGCAGGGAGCGGAGCATGGTGGTTGCAGGCCCCGAAGCCCCCTGGGACCCCTCGCCCTCTCCGACCACCAACCGCGACGCGGCCTGGCTAGGCATCTGGGCTTCGGCAGTGCAGGGAGTTCAATTTATAGCCGAGGCTTCAATTGGCGGGAGACTCCACCTCCGGCCCGGCCCGCCCCCTTGCAACTTGAGCCCGGAGGGATCACCCAGCGGCGCGGCCAATGCCCTAGAAATCGGGG
>NW_012116488.1:4344085-4369884 GCF_000951035.1 Colobus angolensis palliatus
AGGGGTAGCTGTTGCCTGAACGCCGGAGCGCTCCCCTCTCGCCGCTTGCCTCGCCCAGCGCAGCCCTGGCCGCTGGGCGCACCCGTCCCGTTCGTCCCCGGACGTTGCTCTCTACCCCGGGAACGTCGAGACTGGAGCGCCCGAACTGAGCCACCTTCGCGGACCCCGAGCGCGGCGGCGCGAGTCACCGCGGAGGCGCCCGGACGCGTCAAGTGCGTACTTTCAACCGTAAATGGGTGCTGAGCGTTTAGGGGTGCGGGGCAACTCCCTAACTCGTGGGGCTCTGGCCAGCCCTGCCGCGGCGTCCGAGACCTTCTGATCCCTCTCTGCGCGCGGCGCGGGGTTGGCGACTTGGGCTCAGGGGCGGCGGGGCGGGGAGGTGCCTTGACCTAGGGTCCCAGAGGCCGGGAACAAGTCTCCTTTCGCCTTGGACCGCTGTGTCCCCCAGGGCAAGGCCTGAACCAGGCCGGGAGGGTCTGTCCCCCGTCTGGGGAGCTGAACTGCCCGGGACACTGTAGCAGTCGCGGCGAGTTGTCTGGAGCGGCGGGGCTTGAGCCCAAGTCCGAAGCCGCCGCCGCCAGCGTCCCGTGCGTCTGCCGCCCCGGGACCTGCCGCGGAACTTCTTCTCGGGACGGAGACCGCGCTAGCCGCCCGGGCCGAGGTAGGAGCTGGCTGGGCTCGATAGGGCGCGGGCGAATCGCTTTCGGCAGCGAAGGAACGTGTCGGGAGAAGCCAAATGCAGAACCAGGGCCCTAGCGGGCGCGCGGAGACGCCTGCCTTGGGCGGAGGTCCCCCCTCCGGTTTTCGTGGCTCTGGCAGGGCCCTCTGTCCCGTGAGCTCCCCACTGGACCTGTGGCTCCAGGCTTCAGCAGGTCAAGCGCCCGAGTGTGCCTGGAGGATTGGCGGCGGGGTGGCATGAGAAAGTGGCCCCTCTTCTCCATCTCCCAGTCCGGCGATTTCTCTGCTGTCTGGGGCAGGGGCGCACACCGCAGGAACTTACTACCTAGAGGGAAGCCAGCCTGGTCTCTCCCCCTTGCGGCAGTGCTCCCAAGCTGCTCCTCACCACTCTGGGTAGGGGTCTTTCAGGTGGGCTAGGGAATTCTCCTTGGAAGGCCCCCTGTCTACTCCCCTCCATCAGGGCGCCTGTGAGTTAGCCGGTCATCCCCTTTTCTGGCCTCTTTTTTGCGGGGAGGAGAGTAGAGAGAGAAGCCTCCTACTCGGCAGGTCTCTGAGAGGAGGTTTGGGGGGACTTCTGAGGTTGCCCCTCCTGGGCAGAGTCAAGGGGTGTTGAGGATTCCAACTTTTACTGGACAATCTCTCAAGCTCGGACTCCCTGATTTCTGGGCGGTTTCAGTGTAGGGCTTGTGTCCTGCCCCCACCCACACAGCATTTGGTGCAGGCACATAGGATGGTTCCCCAAGCCCTTTTCCCACAGTTAGTTTCAGAAAATGCATAAGCCACCTAAGGCTGGGAGAGCCTTTCTGTGTTGCCTGAGATCTGGTGGCATGTGCATGCATGTGTGTGCAAATGTGTGTGTGTGCAAGTGTGTGTGCGCATGTGCCTGTGTGTGGAAAGTATGGTCTGGGTGGCTGTAAGACTGGCCCCTCTAGTCCCCTCTGCAGGCCCAGCCCAATAAGAAGCACCTGATCCACACTCTTTCTAGCCCCAGGGATGCTCAGGGAAGCAGCCCTTCTTGAGGGCCGTCATCTGTTCTGGGGATCTATGGCTGCTTCTTGGGCTCACAGACTATACTCCATACCTCCGGACTCCATAATATTGGACAAGGCTGGAAGGCCCATTTGGCTCCTGCAGCCTCTTGTGCAGGTGAGGGCAGACCCAAGATGCAGGTGATACTGGCCTTTGGGACACAGAACCTGGCTCAGTAACTCCCACTCCAGTCATCTTTTCCCTCTTCTCAACCCTCTCTCCTCCGGAGCAACACTTGTCCCTCCTTCCTTCCTCTCTCTCGGGCTGCACCCCCAGCTCACCTTAGATCTGGCTCTTCCTACCTGTTGCCCCTACTGTCTTGTCCCGTCCCAGTGGTCAGGAGTGAGAGTACTGGTCAAAGGCCCAGCTCCACCTGTGACTTAGGGAAGCACCAGGCATCACCCAGAGGTCCCGGCCCCCGGGGGCCTGGCAGGCTCTGCTGTGGGGGAAGCAGTTAGAACTGGGGCTGCTTCTCCTGCCCTGCAACCTGACTGGGGCTCCCCCACCTCCCTTTCTGCCTGCCCTCTTACAATTCCAGCAGGGGGCGGGCAGGGGAAAGAAAAGGAGGGACAAGTTGGACGGGGTCCATTTGGTGTCCAGGAACAACTTGGAGAGAGGCAGGGAGGGGACAGGCAGCAGGGCCCTGGCAGAGCCAGGGGAGGGCTGGCCTTTGGATGGCCTTCTGAGCCCAAACGCATCTTCCTGGGGCAGTCTGCCCTTGAAAGGTAGGGCTTGGTGAACCCTGGTGCAGAGCCCCCCTCCGCCCCTGCCACCTCACTGCCCCAGTGCGGGCCATGGTAGGCGGGTTTGCAATGGGTACAGTCTCTCTCTTCATTCCAGTAGAGCAGCTCCCAGGGCCCAGAGAGGCTGTCACTGAGACTTCCTTCTGGGGTGGGGTGGGTCCTGGTGGCCCTGCGTTCTCCTGCAGGAGGACCTCCTGAGGCTTCGGGCAGGAGTTGGTGCACACCTGGAGGAGAGTGCTGGTGAGCAACAGGTGTGTGGCTCAGTGTTCTCGCTGCCTGGGTGTCAACCCTGCTTCACCACTGGCCGTTTGTTTCCGTCCCCTCCACTGGCCTCTTAAAGCACAGAGACCCTCCAGGTACTTTCCTTCCTCTGGGCTTCCGCTCGTGCTATTCCCTGCTCCCTTCTTCTACCTGGAGACCGCCATTCTTCCTCCTTCTCCACTGCCCTCACCTCCACCTGGGCCCTCTCAGCTCCCGGGAGATGGCTGAAGCCCACTCCCCGCCCGCTAGTCGTCATCTTCAGCGGTCCTCCCGGAGCTGTCCTCGGCATGGCAGCCTCCACAGCCCCTGGGTTTCACCCCTGGTTTCAAGTCTGCGTTGGACTCCAGACCTGCCCCTCCCAGGCTGGCCCAGATGGATCCTCTGCAGTGACTAACCCGAACCAGCACCGGGCGAGGACCCAATAAACCTTTGTGAATGGAGTAAATGAGTGCGGTGTGTACTTACTGAAAACTCCTTGTTTGGGGAGAAACTCAGGGTATTTCACTCTGTCCTTTCGTGCACCTGCAGCAGTGAGCAGGGTGGCATGTTGGCAGCCAGGGCTGAGCACCATTGGTCAGGACCTGCCGCTGTGAGCAGACAACACTTCCTGGGAAGTCCCCTTGGGGCGTGGTGTCTGGTGAATGCACCCGTCACCTGGCCACTGGGCCAATCTGTTTCCCTTTCTGGGCTAAACAGGCCTTCCCACGGGTACCTGGGCCCTCCCACGGAGGTGTTTACACTTCTCATTTGCTTCAAAAATGAGTTCTTCTATCCACACACGTGTCTAGGTTGAGCATGGGGACACCCTGCGGGGGATGGGGTGGGAGATGGCCGAGGGACCCAGAGCTCTGGTCTGAGAGGTGTCCTCAACATGACAGATCTTCATCCCTCTGAAAGTTTGAGGCAGGCATGGGGGAGGTGGCAGGACTCTGGGGTGACTGGGCAGGCTGGGATCCCAGCCAGGACAGCTTGTCAGGGCCCCAGGGCCTGGATCTAGCAGGGGTGTTTGGCAGCATTTGGGCATTGGAGAAGGTCTGGGGCTCCCGGCCAAGGAAAGGAGAAGGCCTAGGAGGCAGTGCCCTGGCTGCTTGCTGTGTGACCCTGGGCATCTCTGGCCCCTTCTCAGGTCTCATCTGCATCAGGTGTGGGTTGGGTGGCGACTTCCCAGTACCTTTCCCATGCGGTCATTCTGCAGGCCAGAAGGTTCTAGGAAGTTCTAGGAGACCCTGTTCTGGCCCTGCCTGCTGTTCTGCAGCTGCTGAGAGCTCCACTTGAGGACGAAGGTGCCCCAGTGCTGGTCCTACCTGGCCTCATGCTCTGCCACTTCCACCCAGTACCGCCTTCGCCTGCCCACTTCCTACTGCAACTCAGGGCCCTCCAGCCTGGCCTGGGCTCTGACTTGTTCCTGGCATGAGTGCTGCTGTGCTCCCTGGTGCTCAGCCAGATCCCAGGGCACAGGACAATGCCTTGCCAGAGGTTGCCTGTGGGTGCCTGTGTCCCGCCTGGAGCTGGGTGGGGCACTGGGATGCTGGACTGCTTGTGCCAAGACAGACCCTGCTCTGAGCTGGGCCCTGAGGTTGGCTGGAGGGCCACCTTGCGAGTCAGTCCCTCCTTTCCATCTGTGATCCTCTCTGGAAAAAGGTGGGGTTCACCTGACCAGCAGATAGGCATCCCAAGTCCATGTGCTTCTCTGAGCCTCAGTTTCTTCACTGGAGAGGTGGGCCTAATGTTTGAATGTGTTGTGTTCACCATGACATGAGGGGCAAGTGTAAAGTCTATATGTGTGCATGTGTGAGAAAGTGTGTGTGTGTGTGTGTCTATTTACTTAAACCCAGCCTTGTTCCAGAGTGGACTTCAGGATTCCTCTAAGAAGCTTTGGAATGCCAGAAGATACCACAAGTGAGAAGAGAAAATAAAACAAGAGGAAGGACATACTTCCTATATGGGGACAAAGTACAGCCACAGTGTCCTCCGCTTGGGCCATGGAACAGCCACAGGTTTTGCCCTGATTACCCTGGTGGTAAAGTCTGATTGGCTGTGACTCCCAGTGTCCAAAAGATAAACATGGGCTGTGCAGCGGAGCCGCACACATGCCTGTGCATGGCCGTGCCAGGTCAGAAACCCAGCCCCTCTGCTTGGGAGGCACGCAGGGCTCTGGCTGAAGCCTGAAGCTTGCGATCCTCAGAGCACAGACGTCCCAGGGCTGTGTGAAGTTAGTGAGACGAGGTCTACAGAGAGAGCTCGGAGAGGAGAGGGAGTCTCGATTGCTGTCACCCGTGGCTCGGAGATGCCTGTGAGAGGTGACAGTGATGTGCGTGGTGGTGTGTTCACTGATGGTGCTACACTGTAGGCCCAGGGCTGTGTTGTGGTGACAGGTGTCCTCCTGAACCGTTTGACCTTCAGGGAGGCCCCCTTCACTCAAGCACTGGTCGTGGAGGGCTCTGGTCACACCACGAGTCAGGCACGTTTTTGCCCCTGAGGAGCCCCCCAGCCTGGCAGGGCCCAGGGGCAGGGCAGGGTGGGATGGGGGTGCTCCAGCAGGTAGCAGGGACACCTGGCAAATGGGGTCGAATTGGGAGGCATCTCAGGAGGTGGCCATGGGCAGAGGGACAGCCTTCTGGTTCTTTGCCGCTCTCCTCTTCGAAGTCCGGCACCTGGGAACAGACCTGTGGTAGCTGCACCTGCTTGGGTAGGAAACTGTGGGCTCTTTTCTTGCAGGGGGACAAGAGTCATTTGCAGTACCTTCTGAGCAGGTGGGGGACAGCAAAGGACAAGAGGAGGCTGTGCCTGTGCAGCTGTGTGTCCCGGCACAGGCGCCGCTTCACTCCCACGCCACCACATCCTCACTGGGTGACTTTGGGCAAGTTACCTGAATTCTGTGCCTCCATCTCGTCTTCTATAAAATGGATGGCACATCCGAGCCCACCTCCCAGGAAGGGTGTTATGAGGACAGGTGGGGGCACGTTCGCACAGTCCCCAGAATAGTGCCCACGGCACTGGAGTGCTCTGTAGGGAAATAGTGGCAGCTGGCACTGAGCCCCCAACATAAGCCAGCACTGTGGGCTAGTGCTACGACTCCTGCTTTTGGGCACTTCACAAGCTATGGCCGGGGGCCCACCACCTTTGGCCACTCCTTCCCCACAAAATTCCTGCCAGGGCCCTGCCAGATCAATAAGTCACAGGACTTCTCCATCACAGAAGCCCAACTCTGTGACACCTCTTGGTCCCAAGCATGTTCCTATCCCCCATTCATGTGTTTTGTTAGGACCCTTTAGGGTTGCACGTGGCAGAAACTTAATCCACACTAACTTCAGCGAAGAAGGAATGTACTGGCTCCAGTCAGTGAAAAGTCCGGGAGGAGTCATGCCTTCAGGCACAGCTGCATCCAGGCACTCAACAGGTGCATCCAGGCACTCAACAGGTGCAGCCAACACCTTGGCCCGCAGGCTATCAGCTCCTGCCTTCTGCTGCATCCACGTCACTGTAGGTGGATTTCTCCGCACATGGGCGAGATGGCCCCAGGAGCTCTGGCTCATGCAGTCCTTGGAGCACCTGTCCTGGCCATCCCCAGAAGAGAAAGCATCATTTCCCATGGCAGAAATCTGGTGGAAACAGGAGAGAGGGGGTTGGCTCTCTTTGGTCGGATCTGGGTCTTGTGCCCATCTCTGGGAGAGAAAGGTCTCCGCTCACAGAAACTGAGCAGATCCTGGATTGGATGGGGAGAGATGCTTTCAGACACACACACATTCACTGCACTCACTGCAAGGATAGTGACAATAGCAGAAGCTGCTCTTTCTTGAGAAGTTATGACGTGTGCCAGAAAATTCTACCTTTTAAGGATATAGAGAGGTTTTTATCATCCCCATTTTACAGATGACAAAACTGAGGCTCCGAGAGGTGAAGTGATTTGCCTATGGATGCATAGCTAAGGTCTGACCCCACAATTCACACTCACAAGTTAGCAAGAGGTGTTTCACCAGGGTAGTCTGGGGACAGAAGGAGTGAGGGAGGGGAGGTGGAGATGTGGGAAGTGGGGAGGCCAAGAGGAGGGGACGCCAGGACCTGGCCTCTGGCTTGCACAATGGGGAGGGGACCCTGGAGAAGAGGTTTATGGGGGAGGCTGCTGAGATTTTTGGGCACATATGCTAAGCTGGAGGTGTCCATGGTCCTCAGGAGATGTTCGGGATTTGGGGGACAGAGGTGAGCCTTGGCATCCTGGGAATCCTGGCTGTTTGCTTTGCTTTGGGAATTTCACAGTGGGTGGGGGGAAGGCGGCTGCTGACAGGAAGCACTTCCCATTTGGTGGAGAAGGCAGCCGGAACCTGCCTGGCACAGGCTACGACCTGGGCCTGTGACAGTGTCTATAACCGGGGCCACAGGTTCAAGACAGACGCAGGGCCTGAAGTTCTCTGGCAGTTGTTTGAGGGCAAACATGTTGAGAATGGCATTTCCAAGGGCCTTGGACTGTGCCAGGGCACCAATGCCAGTCGGCCGGGGCCATTCCATGAGGACCACGCCTTTCTGAGGGATGCTTGGAATCTCAGACTGGGGTGCAAATTCCGACTGTGCTTCCTAGAGGCTAGGTGGCCTTGGGCATGTCTGGAGCCTGTCCAGGCCACAGTTTGCTTATCTGGGAAAGAGTCGTGGTAGCTTCTCCTCACGGGTATACGGGGAGCTTGGGAGATGGAGGGTGGGGCAGCACACAGGGCTTAAGCTGCAGCTCTCAGTTAACTGCTTTTCCTTTGCAGGTGTCCGATGGATCTGATGGAAAGGTGGCAAGCGAAATGCACCTGGCCTCAGCATCAAGGGCTGTGAATGCAGTGGCAGTCGTAGCTACGTGGTCGGAGTGGACTAGGACAGTCCTGCCACCAAGAAGGCTGGGCCTTCCTGCCCCTCATTGTGCAGCTGCAGAAAGTGACTGGGCTTGACACAACTGCCCCTTCCTCCACACGTTCCCAAATATACCTACCCCTCCGCAACCCAATCCTCCTCACCAGACTGTGGCTCCCGGGTGACAGGGCAGAGTTGGACTCACTTGTGTCTGCCAGGCCAGCTCACCATGGGGACAGGTCCCAAGAGGCCTCTGGATTTGGACCAACTTCAGTGTGACCTTGAACAAGCCCTTAGCCTCCCTCAGCCTCCGTTGCATGAGGCGTTGTGCTGGTACGTCTCAGAGCAGGTGGCACTACCTGGTGAGCCTGTCCATCAGACAGAGCCTGGATGGCTCTGTCCATCATCTTTGTCACTGTAATGCTGGTTAACAAATAAACGCGAAACAACGAGTGGTCATTTCTCAGGTGCCGTGGAATCGATTTAGTGGGTCCAGGGCTCAGTCAAGGCAGGCTCCCTGGCGGGCCCGGCTGGCACGGCGGCCGCTGTGCTCTGCTCCACATCTCTGATCTTCTGCAGACTTGCCCGGGCCTGATCTCATGGCAATGGCAGAGGCACACGAAGGAAGCAGCCCCCATACCTGAGCAGCAGGGAGCCACTTGTGCTGCGTCTACTCACCCTGCACGGGCTCATGGCAGCCATGGGTGAGCACTCACATGGGAGCAGAGGGCCTGGCGAGGCTGCTCGGTCAAGGGTCTGGGTGCAGGGAGACGTGCAGATTAGGGCTCTTTGCAATCTGCCACAGCGAGTGAGCCAGGGTGTCACCCCGGGACTTCTGATGGTGATCACCCACCACCCGGGTACTCCAGCTGGACCAGACCTAGCCCTGTCTTGAGGGAAAGACAGATCCTTGCCACATCTCTTACCACAACCGCACCCAAGGCTGGTGGACTCCACAGCCGTGGGAAGGCAGCTTCAGGGACAGGGTGGGAGGCTAGAGGCCTCTTGTATTCCGAAGGGCACAGATATATGGGACAAAGCAGGGAACGGCCCAGCGTCCCACTTGGCCACGGTCCTGCCAGGAGACTGAGGTGCTGTCCCACCCACCTGGGCCTCTGTGACCTCGTCTCTACCACAGAGACTGGACTTGGGCTTTGTAAAGGCTTTGTAAAGGTACCCCCCAGGGCTGTGGTTCAGTCTCTTTGTAGAGAGACAGAGAGTAAGGGTGAGAGTGAGCCATGGAGAGAAAGAGGGGGCAGGCCTAGTCTCTGCCTCTAATTATTTGCCTCTTCCTCTTCTGCAAGTCCCCCTCAGTGGAGGTAGGATGGAGCGTGCAGGGGTTGAGGACTGGGGGATGGGTATGTGATGTGAACCCTTTTCCATGATTCTGATAGCCTCACCCTGGGAGCCTGGGAGCTGGTCTGTGGGGTAATTCTGTGGGCAGAAGGGTTGGGGTGGGAGTGGGGGGAATTCCCCTTGGAAGCAGGGCTCTGTAGCCTTGTCTCCCTTCCCTTCCTGGGGGGTGGCCGTTCCTGGGAGGGGCAGGTGGTTTCATTTGGAACAGGAGCCTGTTACAGTTAAGCAGTTCAAGATGCTGGAAATGGAGTTCCCGGGATGACTGTGGAAAATCCATGCTGAGTTATTTTTCAGGAGCACAGTGACAGTGGCACTGACTACTCTGCCTGGCAGACAGAAGTAGCAGGGATGTTTTCAAACTTTAATTAAGTCCCTACTGTGTGCCACATATTAAGCTTGGTGTGTTTTCACATGTTACTCCTGCAGAAGGGATCTCTGTGCCCTTTGTGGAGCTGTGGAATGAAGTCTCTTTGAGGGGAGCGTGTGTCCAAAGTCCAACTAAGAGGTGGACAGGCAGGATGGCATGTCTACCCACCCAGCCTTCAGGCCATTCATCCACCCATCCACTTATCCACCCACCCACCAGTTCATCCATCCGCCCATCCACCCACACCCACCAGTCCATCCATCCATCCATCGGTCTGTCCGTCCGTCCGTCCATCTGTCCATCCATCCATCCATCTATCCACCCAACCACCTACATGTCCATGCATCCATCCATGCATCCATCCATCCATCCATCCATCCATCCATCCATCCATCCATCCATCCATCCATCCATCCTTCCTTCCTTCCATTTGTCTTTGCATCCACCTGTCCATCCATCCATCCATCCAACCAACCGTTTATCCATCTGGCACCTGCAGCACTTTCACTTTTCTGATGACCCAGACCAGGGCCTGTTCTGGGGGCTCTTGCTCTGGGAGGTGAGTGCTGGAATGACAGGCTGGCTTGGATGCTGGCCCCAGAGCACCGACTGAGGGTCCAGGAGGAGGTGGCGCTGTATCCCAGAGAAGACTGTGTAGCTGTCCTTATAAACCTGTGCACAGCCTGGTCCTGATTCTATCCCCCGTGGCCAGCAGCACAGGATGACGATACTGGGGACTTCTGCAGGGACTTGCTTCCTACAGGTAGTTTCATGACCCGTACAGCAATCACTTTGCTGGAGTTTCATGTGATGCGTTTGGGGATGTAGAGGGTTCTGTGGATTCCCATTGGGGGTGGGGCAGGGGACAGGCAGAATAGCCTCATGGCCACCCTGTGGTGGGGCTCCCTGAGGTCACCATGGACATCCTGGCCCTGTGTCCCCTGGTGTCCTTGGTGGCTGGACCTGAGTGCTCTGAGTCAAGCTGGAGCAGCATCTGGGGCCCTAGCACGGGCACGGACCCAGTCTCTAGTGACAACCTCCCTCGTCTCACAAACCAAATCTCTCCCACGGTGCTGTCGCCTCAGGTCCTCTAGTGATTCTTGTTGCCCTGGAGATAAAATTGCGGCATCTCAGGGTGGCCAGGAGCTTTCTCAGGGAGACCTGCTGGGAGGCCAGGAGCGTGGAAGTCCCTCAGGAGGGAAGGGACGTGGCACATTTGAGGGAGAATCTCCTGGAGAGCCCTAGAGAGCTCACCCTGCAGGGCGAGGAGGCTGCCGCCCTCTGGGACATGTCCCACGTGGATGAGAAAGGCTGCGGTCCCAGGGTCTGGGCACCACGCCTAGGCAGGTGGGGCCTGTATCATCCCCCAGGCAGGTGCCGGGCACTCAGGGCTGTCCCCGGAGACACAGCCTTGGGGGCGATGGACTCGCTGTGCCTGAGCTCCAGCTCTGTCAGTTCCTTTCTGAACATGGAGGCCGGAAGTCCCTCCTCAGGGATGCTGTGGGCGCCTGGGGAGTGGGTCCTGGGTAGGTTGGCCTTGATGGGCCTTCCAGGCCTGTGGGATACACGGGTTCACAATTCTGGGACATGGGCTCTAGGAGACCCAGGAACTACTTCCCGAGAACCGAGGCCTCCCGGGGGTCCCTGCTGGGGGTGAGTACAGTGGGGACCTGGAGGAGCTGAGGCAGCCTGGGGGAAGGGACTGGAACCCTGAGAGGGCTTAGTCCAGCTGCAGGAAGCTGTGGGCAGGAGATGCAAGTACTGGGTAGAAAGGCCAGGACAGGTGGGGCGCTGTTGGGCCCCAGGCTAGAGCACATTTTCAAAGACGAAGGGCAGGGAGGCATTTGGGCAAGTGTAAGGGGAGTGCTTTGGGACAGAGGGCCTGAAGGAAGGAAGAATGATGGTGTGTGTGGACACTGAGCTGCCACCTCCCCTCCCCCATCCTTTCCTCTCCTTCCTTCCCTCTCTTCTCTTTCTCTCCCTGCTTCTTCCTTCTCTCTTCCCTTTCTTCCCCCTGCCTCCTCTTCCCTCTCTAGCTCCTTCCTTGCCTTTTCTTCCCTTCTCCTCCCTTTGCCCGCCCTGTCTCTCCCTTCCTTTCCTCTTCCCTTCTATCTCATCCCCTCGTGCCCCTTCCTACCTGCCCCTCCCAGCCTCTTTCCTTCCCTCCTCACGTGGCAAGCAGTCCCTGCACCCGCCACCCCATGCTCCCCAGGGCCTGGCTCCGCAGGCATTAGGAGATGCTTACAGGGAGGGCTGTGCTCCTTACAGCAAGAGACTCCTGCAACTGCGACCACTGGGGCCCTGCTGTCATGGGGAGGGTGGCAGTCTGGTGGAGACCACGGACCGCCCCCCAGGCACCTCCACCAGGCAGGCTCAGTGACTGTCCCACTCCTGGGAGCCACAAAGCCTGTCGCCAGGAGCCAGGCAGGGATAGCAAGTGGGGTCTTCTGAGGCCAGGGTGGGTGGTCCTGGATTGGGGGGCCAGGGTGTGCTCTGAGCTCTTGGAGTGCCCCCAGTGCTCCTTGTCCTGGGTGAACAAGGGTCCCCGAGACCTGGCCTCTACAGGCAGCATCCCCGCCCCCTACCCGGCCCGTGCTGGCCTTGGAGGGATTCCGGGGGCACCTCTGTCCTCAAGAAGGGCTCTTTGGAGAGGAAAAAAGAACACATTTCAACACCTCCAGATTCTGAAAATGGATTTCTCCCAGGGAAACAGAGACTCAGAGCATGTTCTTTTCCCTGAGAGGGAGCCAGGAAAACAGCGATGGTTGGGGTGGGGAGGAGGGGTAGGAGGGGAGAGAAAGGCCTCAGCAAGAATCACCGAGAATCAGGACATGGAGTCAGAAGGACCTGGACTCAGGTCCTGCCGGCCACCGATGGGCCACGGACCCACGCGTGCAACTTCACCTCTCGGAGCCTCAGTTTGTTTTTCTGTCCAATGGGGTAACTCCATCTCTATCCCTGCCTTGTAAGGAATGGCTGTGGATGGGATGTGGATAGAGCAGTTCTTGCTCCTCGCCCCTTCCGGAGACCAGGATGATAATGTCAGAGTGTTTCTGAATGACATCCCCAGCCCCAGGAAGGGTCAAATGGTGCTAGGTACACTGATTCTGACTGCCGGACCCAACTCCTTGCTGTGTGACCTCAGTGAAGTGGCCGACCCTCTCTGGGATCCAGCTTCTTCTTCCATTGATTGGGCAAGGATCTCCACCTTGTGAAGTCATTGGGAAGATTCGCTGGGATGTGGATGTGGTGCCAGGTGCAGCCTGTGCTCCGGGATGTGCTCAAATTGGCTGGGGTAGGGGTATCTCTAGGCAGTGGTGGGGCTTGTCTGTCCCCAGGCATGGCCTGGCTTTGACTAGTCCCTTCTTCTGTAGCTGGTCCCCTCCAGGGCAAATCCTCCCCACAGCCCCACTCCCTGGGCTCTAAACAGCTCTTGCTTTGGCTGGCACAGCTTTGGGCTGCCTCCTCCAGGAAGTCTTCCCTGACTACCTGGTTGGGCTGGAAGGGCTCCTTGGCTCTGGCCTGATCCCCTCCATGCTGTTTCTCTGGGAACTTTGCAGCTGCCTCCTTTTGGGTTTCTACATCTCTGATCTTATCTCTTCCTCTCTGTCTTCTAGATGTCTTCATGTTTTAGAGCCGCTCTCTGCCTGGGAGGCTGCCCTGCCATGGAACGGACTGAAGCTCTTCAAAAACATCCAGACTGCTTGGCCTGGCCTTCAGGGCTTCCAGATAGGGTCTCTGCTTCCCTTTTCAGCTCCAGCCCCTGTCCCTGCTTGACACTGAACTGACATCCCCTGCAAGGGAAATGTTGCCATAGCTGCCCCACCACATCCCCGCCCTCCCCAGTAGGCCTGCAAGGGGATGTACTAAGGACCCCCAGCCATTTAGTAAGGAAGCCATCTGAGGCTCAGGAAACCCAGGCATGGCTGTGCTGGCTGTGTGTCAGCACTCAAACTTGGGTCACCTGGCTCAAAATTCAGGCTCTCTCACTGAGCTAGAATTTCCCACCCATACAAGTTGGTTACTTGCACCTTCTCTTGGAGTTCCTGTTCATCTCATCTTCCCAAGTCCTACCTGTCCTTTGCGGCTCAGCCCAAATGTCGGACCTCCCAGGAAGCCTCCTCTGATTCCTCATCCAATCACCTCTCTCCTTCCCAGATGGCAGTTACCCTTTCCCCATGACCTCGGCTCACCATAGTCCTGGCTAAGGGGTGAAGACTGTATCTCAGTGGCAGAGATTGCTGGCTGCCCCCAGTATCCCTTCTCCTCTTCTTTCGAAAGTAAAGGAAATCCCAGCTTTGAGCTGGACACATGGCTGCTCATCTAAAGATTCAAGTTCTCAGCCTTCCTTGCAGCTACACATAGTTATCTGACCAAATCCTTGCCAATGGATGCAGAAGAAGTGACCTGTGAAACTTCGGGTTCTTGCTCTTAGGGAGAAGAGAGGTGTCTTCCCCCACTTCTTCTCCCTGTTCCCACTGTTGGATTAATGAGGTGATGGCAGGAGTGGGGCAGCCATGGGACTATGGAAGGAAAGCTGGGTGTTGAGGATCACAGAGCAACAAGCTGCAAAGAACCCGTGTCACCACTATGCCAGCTTAGACTGCTGAAGCTCAGCCTGCTATGTGCGGGGGAGCCTGTCCCGTTTCATCCTGGTATTTTGGCATTTCTTACAGTAGCCAAAATGTATCCTAATTAAAATAGATCCAGGTAGAGAAGTTGATCAACGATGTGCAGAATGATCAAGTGGTTACTAACCAGAGGTTGGCAAGCTGCGGGGTGGAGATTGCTTTTTAGCGCCTGTGGTGCTCTGGAGTCGCAGAGGGATGTGTCTGTGTGTTTGAGTGCCGGCCATGACATGTAATTGTGGGATGCTGGGGAAGTCAGTAATGGCTCAGTGACCCTGATGCCTCTTCTGTGACATGGGGGTGACAGTCCTCCTTGCAGAATGAGGCTCGGATGACATCACACACATAAGGGCCTGGCGACAGAGGCACTCTTGCATGTTGGTTCCTCTCCAGATTGAATTCTGCAGGTGAAAGGGCTTTAGTGGGAGCATCCTTCTTCCTCCACCCGCCTCTTTCCTGCAATCCCCAGCTTTCCCTGGACTGAGGCGGAGCGGAGGGCGGTGGATTTAATGAAACCAAGTGGAAACATTCCATTTGTAACAACAAATATTTTCCACCAAGACTTTTCTTACACTTAAATGAAGGATCTTGGAATCCCTGGAAATGGCTATAGAGGAGGCAGGGGGGTTTTCTTTCCAGGAGTTTTAAATTTTTCAGAAGGATGGGCCCCCAGAGGCTGCCCATGTGCCCCCTTAGCCCTGGCTGCCCCTTCAGGTGAGTCCCACTTACTGTCCCATCTGCCTCATCTCCCTTGTACCCGTACTTCCTGGCTCTATGGGTCATACCTCATCCCTCAGAAACCTCCAGATGAGAACAAAGGGCTCCTCCAACTCTGGCCAGGAAAGTCAGGAAAGGATGCATTTGTCTACCTTTGGAGCCCTTGATTCAAAGACCCACCAGCCTGGAAGGGGCTGGAGAGGTGTGGAGATGGGAGTTCCAAGTGCCAAAGGTCACCCGGTGTGCTGGTAAGAGTGAGGGGCTGAGAAACTGGGCTCTGAGCTCCTATCCTGATATGGTTTGGATGTGTGTTCCCTTCGAATCTCATGCTGAAATGTGATTCCCCAGTGTTGGAGGTGGGGCCCGGTGGGAGGCGTTTGGGTCATGGGGGTGGATCCCTCACGAAAGGCTTGGAGCCTTCTCCACAGTAATGAACCAATTCCCGCTCTGTCAGTTCACAGGAGAGCTAGTTGTTTAGAAGAGCCTGGCATCCCCTCCTCCTCCCTTGCTCCCCATCTGCCTTCCAGCATGAGTAAAAACCTCCTGAGGCCTCCCCAGAAGTCGAGCAGATGCTGGGGCCAGGCTTGTACAGCCTGCAGAACCATGAGCCAAATAAACCTCTTTTTCTTGATAAATTACCTAGCCTCAGTATTCCTTTATGGCAACACAAAACGGACTAACACACCCCCACTCCAAATTGGGCAGCCCTGCTTTCCCCTGCTTTGGGAATGGGGTTCCCTTCAGCTTTGGTGTAATACAGCAATCAACTGATACTTCCTTGACTGGACAAAATTAGTTTGAGTGGATGGTGCAGTTCAAGGCCACTACCTTTTTAAAATTTTTAATTGTGGTAAAATATATGTAACATAAAATTTACCATCTTATCCATTTTTTAAAGAGAAAAACGATGAGCACTATGTTGCCCAGGCTGGACTTGAACTCCTGGGCTTAAAGATCCTCCTGCCTCAGCTTCCTGAGTAGCTGGGGTGACTGGATGGTGCACTGAGCCTGGCTACCGTCTTAGCCATTTTTAAGTAGCAGCTCAGTAGTGCTAAGGGTATTCACGTTGTTGGATAACCGGTTTCCAGAACTCTTTCCATTGTACAAAACTGAAGGACTGAAACACTAAACACCAGCTCTCCATTCTGCCCTTCCCCCAGCCCCCGGCGAGCACCGTTCCGTTTCCCGTCTCTATGAGTCTGACTACGTCAGGTGCTTCTTATCCGTGGGATCTTGCAGGATTTGTCCCTTAGTAACTCGCCTGTTTCACTTTGCTTGATGTCCTCAAGGTTCATCCACGTTGTAGCATGTCTCAGAATGTCCTTCCTTTTTAGGCCTGAGTACTATTCCATTCTATGGATTTTCCACATTTTGTTGATCCGTTCACCTGTCGGGGGACACACGGGTCGCTTCCACCTTTTGGCTATTGTGAACGATGCTGCTGCCAACATGAGTGCGCAAGTATTTCTTCGAGAGCCTGCTTTCGATTCCTTTGGGCATATACCCAGAAATGGAATCGCAGGGTCATAGGCTCATTCTATTTTTAAGTTTTTGAGGAGCTGCCACACTGGTTCCCAAAATGGCCACATCATTTCACATCCGCACTGACTTAGTGCACAAAGGTTCCAGTTTCTCATCTTCACCATGATTCTTTCCTTCTCTTTCTTTTTCCGGGAGGATATGAGGTGGTAAAAGCCAGTCCTTTCACAACTGGTAAATTGAGGCCCAGAGAGGCTAGGGACTTTTCTGGAGGCTCCTGTGGATCTGTGGTGCACGTGCTCGGAATCCAAACTCCCAGCCTCTTTTGTGCCTGATGTAGGGCCTTGTCCTGCTGCAGGGAGTTTCATGCCCCTCCCAAGACCTCAGCCTCTGAGCTGACCTGTAGCCGCAGGTGACGGTTCCTGGAGAGGTGTCCTCGGTTCACTCCAGCACCTGCATCTGGAAGCATCCCTGCCCAGCCTGCTCAGGAACATGGCAGGCAGGCTGTCTCAGCAGGCCACACCCTCAGCCACCAGGGGCCCGAGTGGGCCCATCTGAGGGTCCCCAGCGGCTGAGCCCCACTTGCCTAGTGCACCTCCCTTGGTTTTCCGCCCCCGCCCCATCTCCTCCTCATCTTCACTTTCTCATATGAGCTTCCTGGGTTTGCTACCTGCACCCACATCCTCATCTCAGGTTTTGCTCTGGGGGAGTCCAAACTGCAACAGGCCCCATTCTGACTCAGGAGCCAGCCTTCAGGAACCCACAGCTGGGTGAGGGCACACAGGGTTGCCCATGTGAGATTTACTCTGACGGGGTGACTGAGCCTTGGGAGGTGGACCAGAGAGGGCAGGGGCACCTGCTAACTCTGCATTCCTGAAGTTCCAGCCCTTCCCTTGGCCCTTAGATCAGGGCGGAGCCATCAGCTAAGGGGTCTCACCCCATCTTGACCCAGGTGGGCACATGGCCCATGATGAGGCAGAACTTGAGTCTTGAGTGGTGATCCAGGGCCTGGGGATGGTCACTGCTAAGCCCTGAGCTGATGGGCACCCTCCTGAGGAAGAGACACTGGGATGGGCATGTGGGGGAGGAGCTGCTGGCCAGGCCCTGGGAAGGGTTGTATCAGGCCAAGGGGATCGCCTGAGCGAAGGCCAGAGGCGCGGTGAGCCCAGGGAAATAGGGGAGCGGGAGTGGGGAAGAAGGAGCTCACTGCAAGCGGGAGGGGAGAGGCTCTCCCAAGGCTGGGACATCAACAGGGCTGGATCAGAAAGGCCTTGGGGACCTGGTAAGGAGTTGCCTATGGTTGCTGTAATAGCAAATTGCCTCAAACAAATGGGCTTAAGACAACACCAATTTATGACCTTACAGTTCTGCAGGTCTGAAGTCCACAGTGGATTGGCAAGGCAGTGTTCCTTCTGGCAGCTCCAGGGGAGATCAATTCCCTTGCCTTTTCCAGCTTCTAGAAGCCACCTGCATTCTTTGACCCATGGCTCCCTTTCAGTGTCAAGGCCAGTGACACCCTGGAGTCTGACGCCACTCCCACTTTCTTGCCTCCCTTTCCACACTGAACAGAGCCTTGTGATGACACTGGGCCTACCCAGATAATCCGGGATCGTCTCTTATCTCAAGATCCCTGCTGCATTCACCTCTGCAAAATCCCTTTGGCCTTGGAAGGCAATGCAAGTACAAGTCTAGCCACGGGGTCTAGCCTTATCTGAGGGGGATGGGGAGCCATGGGAGGCATTAGGAAGAGGAAGGCCATGGCCAGATGTGGATGTGGACAACACTCCCTGGCCGGGCTGCCTCAGCCTGGAGGCCGAGGGGGTGGAGGGGCTAGGACATGGCTGTTGCTGATGGTCTTCCACGGGGCAGGGAGAGGCTCCTCTCCTTCAGGGCTAGAACCCAGCCTCTCACCTAAAAAGGGCTAGGTGAATGCTCAGAGGGTGAACGAAAGCACTGGCTCCAGCTGGGAGGAGGGGGCTGGCCTGGGGAGGGGCTGGGGGCCAGGATGCGCAGGGGAGGGAAGGGACTCGGAAGCCAGGAGTCAAGGGCCACCTACAGGTACTGCTGGCTGAGACCCAGAACCACTCCATCACGGAACAGAGGAGCTGAAAGATGCCTGCCAGGCTCACCAAGGTCTGTCCCTGCCACTGCGGATGTGTCACTCTGGGTGTCATTTTAGAAATCGAAGTCAATCAGCTCTGGCCCAGCTCAGGTGCTGAGAAGCTCCACTCACTGCATCCTCCACACCCTCACCTGCCTGGTACCTACCCTGACTGCCCAGGAGATCTGGGCTCTTTGGGGAGCTAGGGGAGGCCTCTGATTGGATGAGGATGGGCACCTGACTTGAGGGCTGGACTCTGCGCAATAGACGTATCAGCTAAGCTAAGCCAATCAGATGGCTCTGCGTGGTTGGGAGCAGGGATAAGCATGTCAGGAGCTGGAAGGGAGCTCACAAAGGGGCATGCAGGGCCCAGCAGACAGCAGTGCGTTCAGGGAGTGCAGGTGCGGCTCTGCCAGCCTTGTGCCCACCCTCAGTGTCTGGGGAGGCTGCACTCGCTGCCTCATCAGCCATCTGTGCAGACCAGCTGCACTCCCAGGAATTCCCTGCCGCGGAGCCACTCTCTGCAGGCTCCTTTCACCTCCCTCCCCCACTTCTCCTGGCACCTACTGTGTGGCATGGTTTGAAGCATGAGGCTCTGTCCTCAATTCTGTGAGTTCCTGGGAGCAGGGCCTGGCTGTGGGCAGCCCTGAGAACCTATTGAGGGTCTGAGGTCTGGAGCCTGGAGTGTGGGCCAGGAGCAGGGTGGGGTCAGCCAGCTCACCGGGAGGGTCCCAGAGGCCCTGCTTAGGGCTCTGGACTTGAATCTATGGATTATGGGGTCCCAACAGCATCCCCCAGTCCGGGATGACAATTTTTTCATGAGCAAGAGAAGACAGTATGGCCAAGCTGGGCCTGGGGCAGGGCAGCGGGTCCCCTGAGGGCCACTGGGGCCCAGGCTCACCAGCTGAGAGGATGGCCTCTCTGCTCATTCTCAGGTGTAGTTTGCCCTGAGCTGAACCAGCCTGTGGCCCCAGAGGCCCTGGCGGCTGAGGAGGGACAGACAAGGAGATCTCATGGGAGCCCCAGTGTGGGGGGGTAATAATGGCAGCACCTTTGCCCCAACCCCACCCTGGGGCCGCTCCCCATCACTTACTTCCTCCCTGGTCCCACTCAGTGCTGTGAGCTGCAACTCAGCTCCCAGCCCTGCCCCCGGCAGCCTCTGCTCCCCACTTCTGAGGGAAGAGAGCCCACGGTCCCTGGCTGCCCAGGCTCTCCTGGCTCTCTTTGGTGCCCTGCAAACATGGCTGACCCTCTCCCCACTAGGTGTTTGGAAGCAGAGCTCACAGGTCCCCAGACTCCCTCTTTCATTTATTCAACGATGTTCACTGAGACCTTTTCTGCCAGGTGGGTGCTGGGTGCTGGGAGGCTGATAACACGGGCTTCATCCTT
This sequence comes from Colobus angolensis palliatus, assembly GCF_000951035.1. Taxonomy (NCBI): domain Eukaryota; kingdom Metazoa; phylum Chordata; class Mammalia; order Primates; family Cercopithecidae; genus Colobus; species Colobus angolensis. The sequence goes on from NW_012116488.1 coordinate 4,363,664, forward strand.
GGGGAGCCTCCAGCCTCTGCAGACACAGACAGTTTCACAGAATGAATAGATTCTTCCTGGGCCACCACAGGGAGGGAGCAGGCAGGCCAGGCTGGTGGGCTCTGGACCGCCTGGTCCCGTCCTGTTCAGCCCTCTTGTCCCGCTCTGAGGTGCTCCACCGGCAGCACTCCAGGGATGCATCTTCAGCAAGGGCAGAGTCCCAAGGCCCCAAAGAGGGCTCAGTTATTTGTTCTCTCTGCTTTGAACGTCTTTCCTCAGGCCTCTGCGTGGCCTCTGGTGCGAGTAAGGCAACCAGGTTGGCTATCATGACAAGATGCAAAATTACAGTGATGTAGACGTGGGGAGATTTTAGTCCTTGCTCAAAAAATACAGGTCAGCGGAGTCTCACAACTTGATTTATGTTGTATTCTTGTATCGTCAACTTGATTATTTGCTCAATTTTTTAAAAAATCAACTTGCTTTGTAAACATAAATACTGATGGCTTACGTGATAGATTCTGAAACCCTGGGTTTGATATGTTAGTTATGTATATATTTTCTCAACACTTATAGATAAATTACTACTGAAATAGAAAACAGCTTTTTCTGGATATCCTTCAAAATCGTCGTTACTTCCTTTTGGGAAATTCTGGACTACCCGGTGGGAAAACAGAGGCTCTACGAGAACATGTGCTGTACCCAAGCATCCGGGAGTTTCTGGTCCAGTTGCCCCATCCCGTTTGGGACGTGGAGCTCAGGGTGCAGCCTGCCCTCAGCGGGAAGGGCTTACACAGGGTGAGGCCCCAAAAGAGTGGCCTCCCTTGAGAGCTGCTCTCCCCCGACTCCGCAGGGTAAATGGATCCTGGCTCCTGCCCTGTGAGGCTGGCCTGTGCCTGGGAGAGGTGGAAGCAGAGAGTGGGAACAGTCTCTGTCTATTCCATTGCAAGAAGGTTCCAGATCGTCAGAGTCTCAGTCACCCTCCCCCCAGGAGGTGCCCACCCCAGGAGCTGGCTGCCTCTTCCCTGCCCTCCCTTGCCTACCCTGAATGCTCCCAGGGTGTCCTGGCTGCAGAATGCCTGGGGATGCGCTTGGTTGGGGGATCAGAAAGCCTCCTGTGGCATCTTCCCAGCTCTCTCCTGCTCCCCAATACTCCTTTTTAGGCCAATGAGGGAGCAATACGAGGACCATTTGTTCTTTACATGTTTTGCAATTTTCTTGGAAATGTGAGGGGTCCCAGAGGGGCCCGGGGCTGCCGGTTGGGCTGACCTCTGCACACTGTTGAGGTGACCTGGGCTGGGAAGACAGCAGTTCCAGCTTTCCAGGAACAGTTAGTCTTTCCAGGAACTGGTGGTCTGTGGCCAGGCCAGGCCCCCGGAGTTGCTTGGGGAGTGGTAGAGGCAGCCCAGGCTGTGGCATTGTTGGCAGGAGGGGAATGGAGCAGTGGGGTAAAGAAGAAGGCACACAGCACCCCTCCAGCTCTCTGTTCCCCAGATGAACCCCTATGGAGTTTTCAGACCCACTGGCTCTCCCTGGGGGTCCTGCTAGAAAGACAGTGGCTGGGGTGACTGCACCAGGACTGGCACAGCCCTGGCCTGCTGTGTGACCTGGGGGGAGGCTGTGCACCTCTCTGAGCCTCTGCTTTCCTGACTTCAAAAGGGCAATGGGAGTGTTTGTCCTGTGCCACCACCCGGCCAAGGGTTCCACCTCACCTAAGTGGACCACCGTGAGCAGTCTTTTTACCACTCTGGGCGTCGGTTTCCTCTTCTGTAGGATGGATTTTTGTGGGGTCAAATAAGATCGTGGATATGAAGCCTTTGTACAGGACCCCACTTGGGGTTAGCACCCTTCCCCCACGAGCTGAGAACGAGGTGGCTGACCTGGGGCCCCTTCCCCAGCCCAGCTGTCACCTGAGAGGGGCCTGGGATGTCAAGGCTTGTGAGTTGGGCCTTGATGTCCCAAGGAGTGAACCAGGCTGTGAACCTTGTCGCAGCCCCTCAGGCAAAGGGCTGGCTGTTCTCAGGTGGGTCGGCGGCTCTGCTTCTGGGCCTGCATCTGGGGGCCTCCCTGCCTGTCTTCCTCCCCACCTCTTCCAGAGGGAGCCCTCAGGCAGGTTGTAGGAGGACTTACTGAGAAGGGGACACTGCTGCCCCTCCCAGACAGCCTCTGCCTCTTCCTCTGTCTTCCCAGAAACTGTCCCTGAAGACAGTTTCCCTCCTTGGTCTCGCAGCAGTCCCAGCCTCTTCCTTGGAGTTATAGGAGGCACCCTTCGCACTTTCCTCTCCTTCTCGTGAACCCCGAAGGGTCCCCTCTCTCTCCAGCCTTTCCTGGCCCAGCCACCACTCAACACGGCCCTCTCCCTGTAAGGTGGGTCCCACACCTCAGCCTCACCTGGACACCTCCAAGGGATGTTCCCTAGGCAGCTCACTCTCAAGAAGGCCCAACTCACCTCTGCAGCCCACAGCCCTCCCTCTGCCAAATCCCACACTGCCCGTGCTGCTCTGGTGCTCCCCATCTCACAGGCAGCCCTATCACACCCCAGCCTCACTCAGGGACCTTCTAGAAGCCTTCTATCCCCAGCCGCCCTTGGCCCAGGCCCCATGCCTCCCCTCCAGAGGGAAAACACGAGCTGTTCCCTAATCAGTGTCCATGATACAGCCTCACAGTTGTCCCTCCACAGCCTCTCTCCCATCTTCCCTAATAACAAAATTCCTCCCGGAACCTGGCTGCCCTGGAAGATTCCTTTCCCAGCATCCCTTACAGCTAGATGTGGCCATGTGACTCTGCCTGGCCAATGGGATAGGAGCAGATTACCCACCCAGGAGGAGCCTCGCTCTGGGGAGTCCCCAAGACAGGAACAAGGCCAGGCCCTCGTGACCTGGGGGAGTAGAGGGCACCTTCCAGCTCAGACTTCTCCTTGAGAGGTAAACTTATTTTTTAAACCACTGTCATTCTGGGCCTGCCGCTTGCAGCCAAACCCACTGCATCCCCTCAGGTCCATCCTTGTCCCCAGCCCCAGGGCCTCCCACGTGTTGCAGCCCGTTCTTGTTCCACAAGACAAACCTGGTCCTGTCGCTCCTTGGCCCAGCACCCCAGGGTCTTCCTGCACCCTCCACAGAATTGCAATCACATTGCTCAGCCCACCTGTGCCTTCGGGGCTGCACCCTGCTTTCCTGGCCTCCTGGCTGGCCCTGGACTGGCAGATCCATTAGCTGGGAATGCCAAGGGCTTGGCCTGGGGACCTCACCTCCAGGAGGTCTCTCCTCACTTTCCTTCCTCCACATACTCTTGGGGCTCCTCAGCCCCCAGTGGGGCCTCGATTACAGCACTTAGTCATTCAGCAGATCTTTGTTGAGCACCTACTGTATGCCAGCCCTTGTGCCTAGTATTGTGGGGTACAGTGGTGAACAAGATGGAGCTTAGTGTTCTAGACAGAGATTGTTTATTTCTGGGTCTGTCAGTCCATGGGCTGGGAGCTCCTGGAGGGAAGCACTGTCCCCAGTCCGCCTCTGTGCCCCCAGCCACTAGATCCAACTTCTGAAGATCTATCACAATAGGGCTGAGCACCTCCTTGTTGAAATGAATGAACAGGTAATCAGCTCATGAGTTGGAAGCGAGCTGGCAGGTCTTCAAATCCAACTCCCATCGAGGGCATGCATGCTCACTGCGTTTCTGGTGTATGAGGCAGGACTGGCACACCTCTGGGCATGGGGTGCCCCCTTTCACTGCCTTGGGCAGCTCTGTCCATGCTGAACTTGGACATGTTCTGTCCATGTCCATGTCCTCGGCAGGGCTGTGCATCCTCCAGTCCCTTTCCCTGCTGGCCTGGCTGACCTGCAGGCCCCAGCACTTGCCTGGATCCTGCAACAGGGGAAAGGGCTGCTTCTTCCAGGGCAGGGCTGGGTTCCCACCACCCTGGGAAGGCTGGCTGGACCCGAACTGCTACACAGCAGGTGCTGCAGCAGGCCTGGCCCTGGGGAATGTGGCCAAGAGTGGCTGGTGTCTGGGGGTGGGGGTGGCGTGGGCACAGATGGAGTGGAGGCCAAGTTCTTTTGGTGAAATAGTTTCCTGCTAAGATTCATCAGTTGAGCTGGTTGCTTCAGTTCCCACAGACATGCTGAAGAGAAGATGTGAAAGGTGCAGAGGCTGTAGATACAGCCCTCCTTTCCTAGGGAGGCCCAGGGCAGGGCACATAGGTCCTGGGAGCCAGGGGAAAGGGAGTCTAGAAAAGGAAAGACTTGCTAGAGGAGGGGCTCCTGAGGAGTGAGGAGTGAGTTCACTGCATGGAAAAACAGAGGGAGGGTGTCCAGGCGAGGAACAGCGTGTGTGAGGGAACGGCTGTAGCCAGGGAACCACCGCATGGTTTGGAGTTGGAGCTGAGTGAAAGGTGGGAAGGAAGGGGAGAGAAGCAGCTCTCCACCCCGTCCTGCGGGGCCCTGTGCAGGCAAGTGAAGGCCCCAGAACACCATTCCAGGCAGTGGGCAGGGGCCAGATCTAGGGAGTAGAAAGGGCAGCAGCAGGGGGTGGGGCTGAGGAAGACGGGCGCTGAGGATGACACCCGGCTTTCTAGCTTTGGCAGTGGGGGTCCGATGTCCTGGGAGGCGCCCTGGAGAAAACCTGTGAGCCGCATCTTCTCTCGGGGAGGCATCACCCACGAGGTGGTCTGGGCCCATCCCTTTCCTCCTGGGCCCCTGTCTGTGCCCTCAGTCCGAGAGCTGGGCCAGGGCTGGGCGGGTTTAACAGCCATCCGGAGCCTGTGGCGTCTGCCTTGCCAACCAAATTCTGACCTTCTGGTGTTTAGGGTTGCAAAGTGTAACTTCCTGTTTTTAAGAGAAAAGGATTAGAAACACTTATAAAAAAGCCTTTTGAAAGGCATCAAAAGACTTCCTGAACGTCAGATGACTCTTACAAAAGACCCAGTTAATGATTTAAGCAACATGAATGAGAACCATACTGGCCGCACCCACCATGGTCTCACAGCTCCTTACAGAGCCCAGGAGGGCTTGGTGGCCACGTGCAGTGGGGATGGAGGGGACCTGGAGAAGCTAAAAATAGTGCTGGGGGCAGTGGATGCCCTTTCTCTGGACACAGGTGTCAGAGGGGACGGTCGGGGGACATGGAGCTTAGCAGTGGCTGGGCAGCCCTAGCCAGGTGAGCCCTAACCTCTTGCCCCATCGGCTCTTGGCTCCGCCATTTCCAACCTCCTCAGGTTCCTCAAAGTTCCACCAACCTCTCCTGATACTAGTTCCAGTCCATCTTGGCTGCCCACTGCCCTCTCCTCTGTGTCTAAGCTGTTGACGTCCAAGTGTCCCCTCAGCCTGGTGGACTCGCCACCTTTGTGTGGTCTGTCTTGAAGTTTCCCCTGACCCCCTCCCCAGCCCAGACCCCCCCGGCCATGGTGGCTGCCTCCCTGCTGGCCTCTGGAGGTGCCCGTTCTGTCTGCTCATCCTTGGCCCTCTGCTGTTGCCTGGCATCCCTGTGTTGGACATAGAGGAGGTGCAGACCCTGCCCCACTCTTAGTAGGACAGGGTCTCCTCCACCCTGTCCTGTGGCCTGGCCTCTGAGAAGGCATGAGAAAGGCCTGGCGACTCCTTGCTGGGGGCTGGGACCACCCCAGGAAGCCTGTTAGCCACAAAGCTGGCCCTAATGGGGATTTCGAGCTGCAGACGCTAGCCCCCAGTTCCCTGGAACCCTGCCTTCATGAAGAGTGGGAGCTCTGAGGACCCCCCTACCCTCTGCATCTCAGGTATGGCACATCTGCCTCATCTCCCCACCAATCCAGAGGCCCCTGACTGCTTCCTCTGCCCAAGCTCTCAGGCTTTTCAGAACCACCTGCAGGCCCCGGCCCAGCCCGGGTCCTGCCCACTGAGCCAGCCAGGTGCCCCTCGGCCCTGCCAGCCTGGCCTCATTCCCACACCTGGGCCAGCTGACCTCACATGTCCTTCCAGGACCTCCCCAGTTAGGAATCTTTGCTCCTCAGTTTTGCTCCAAAGAGGGCACGCCGTTACTTAGGCAGCTATTAAACACTTCAGTGGCTCCCAGAAAATGCCAAGGAATTCTTGGAATAAAAATAACAATGAATAAAGTTGCCTGGAAATGAGGCTATGGGGCTGAATTTGATTACGCCCCATTTAGAAGAGAAAATTAGCTTATTACGGCTGAGGTGAGGCGAGGATTTCTGTCTTCTTCAGGAAAAAAGGCACTTTTCAGCCTCTCCTCCCCCAGGCCCAGTGCCCCTGCCCCCC